>NC_063337.1:11936294-11941969 GCF_021869965.1 Rhincodon typus | reverse complement strand
CATAGAACATAGAACATAGAACATAGAACATAGAACATAGAACATAGAACAGTACAGCACAGTACAGGCCCTTCGGCCCATGATGTTGTGCCGAACTTTTACCCTAAACCTAAGGTCTATCTAACTTCCACCCCGCCTTATACTATCATCCATATGCCTATCTAATAGTCGCTTAAATGCCCCTAATGAGACCAACTCCACTACCCTCTCCGGCAATGCATTCCACGGCCCGACCACTCTCTGAGTAAAGAACCTATTTCTGACGTCACCCCAATATCTGCCTCCACTCACTTTAAAACTATGCCCCCTCGTAATAGCTACCTCCACCCTAGGAAAAAGTCTCTGGCTATCCACTCTATCTATACCTCTGATCATTTTGTACACCTCTCACCACTCCCTGAATCATAGAACGCCAACAGTGCAGATAAAGGGCATTCGGCCCATCAAGTCTGCACCAGCCCTGCGAAGAGCATTTCTGCCATCCTCATAATCCCACATTTACTGGAATTAACCTACCTACCCTGAACATGACACAGCAATTTAACATGTCCAGTCCACCTAACCTGCACAACTTTGGGCTGGGGGAGGAAACCGGAGCACCTGGAGGAAGCTCAGCCAGACACAGGGAGAATATGTAAACTTCACACAGTCACCTGAGGGTGGAATCAAACCTAGGTCCATGGTGCTGTAAGGCAACAGTGCTAAACCCTGACATGAAGAAATTTCTCCTCATGTCAGTCCTAAATAGCCTGCTCCTTATGCTTAGACTGTAATCTCTGGTTCTGTGCTCTCTTGTCATTGGGAACATCCTTTCTACATATATCCTGTCTAGTCCTGTTAGAAATTTATAGGTTTCTATGAGATGTTCCCTCCTCCCCTCATCATTCTTCTAAACCTCTGACCGATCCAGTCCTTCTTCATATGTCAGTCCTGTTGTGCCAGGAAACAGTCTGTAAACCTTTGCTGCATTCTCTCCATCACCAGAACAGCCAGGTCTGGCCTATTTGTGACTCCAGACACGACGCTATGGTAGCACGCTCGAATTCAAGACCTGCTATTCCTAAAGTTGTCACAATCGTTAAAAAAATGTACTTGTAATTCCCCAACTGACTTGAGTTTCAGAGAAAGGATGATAGAAAAGGCCAGGTTTCTATTTCTTCACAAGAATGAACATTTATCACGAGTAAATCGACTCTGGCCAGAGAATGTGAAATTTATGATGAGGCTTTGGAAATTGAAGCATTGCCACAATGGACCAGGCATTAATGTAGGTCAGTACTGGAGTGACAACTGAACAGGGCCTAGTGTGAATTAATGGCATGGGCCACAGAGTGCTAAGCTGTAGCTTCATAATGGGTGGTGATGGTCTAGTGGTATTATTGCTAAACTGTTAATCCAGGTGATGTTCTGGGGACATGAGTTCAAATCCCACCATGGCAGATGGTGGAATATTGGATTCAATAAAAATCTGGAATTGAGTCTGATGATAATCATGACTCACATTGTCAGGGAAAAGCACATCTGGTTAACCAATGCCCTTTAGGAAAGAAACTGCCATCCTTACCTGGTCTGACCTACATGTGACTCCAGACCTACAGCAATGTCATTGAATCTTAACTACCTTTAGGGATGGGGGCAATAAATGCTGGCCTAGAACAAATCTGCAGCCGACTCTGCTTTGCCTGATTGAGAGCTCCAGGATGCTGAAAAACCAACATTTGAAATGGAAAGTTTCTCAATCCCTGACAGAGGAAGTAGAACATCTTTTGCTTGAAAATAAGATTGTTGGTGTGACATTATAACGGATGGGTGTGTGCAAAAGACTGAAGTTGCAGATCCTAAGGTGTTAAGATTCGAGGTGATAAAGTGCTTTGCAGATTAGAATGTCACCTCACAGCATCAGGCCCTTCAATACATTTCACCTTTTCATTACTTAGCTGCGCTTGTTTTTCTGAATAAAGATAATGCTGGTACCATAGGAACCAACAGAGTTTCAGAGCTCATCACTGTAAATTCAATAGGTGGTGGCATGATACAATGTGCTTATATTAATTATCTACATGTGTCAACCAATAAGCAAAAGACAATGGATAGCACTTGGTCAGATGGTCCTGGAATATTTTAGATTTGCCCCCTAGATTTGAGCAAACTGAACACAGCTAGGCTGAATAACCAGTTTTACAGTAAACTACCATTATCATCAACGAGAAAGGAAGCTGTAAAAGGTAGCTCTTTTAGCTGTTTTCATTTTAAGTCTGATTGCCAGCAACAAGAATTTTCATTTGTCTAGCGCTTCCACTGTAGGATTATGTCACAGGCCGATTCACATGAGTATTAACAAAATTTGGCGTTGAACCACATTAGGAAAGATGACCAAAATGCCCTGTCAAAGAGGCATGGCTTTGTGAAGCAAGTTGAAGGAGGAAGAAGAGAGAGAGAGTGAGAGAGACAGGGGAGGAGAGGCAGAAAGGGGCAGATTGAAGCTTGAAGGAAGGACCACAATGGTGGATTGACCATTAACTGGGAATAAAAAGAGGGCATATTTAGAGCTGAGCATCGTTGGGCTGAAGTTTTCTAACTCCAAGGTGAATGACAGAGTAGCACGATGGCTCAGCGGTTATCACTGCTGCCTCACAGCACCAGGGACCCAGGTTTAATTCCACCCTTGGGTGACAATCTGTGTGGAGTTTGCATGTTCTCCCTGTGTCTGTGTGGATTTCCTTTGGGTGCTCTGGTTTCCTCCCATAGTACAAAGTTGTGCAGGTTAGTGAATTTACCATGCTAAATTGCCACGTGATATGCAGGGTAAGTGTGTTAGCTGTTGGTTATGCAGGGTTATAGGGGGAGGGGTGGGGTGATGCTCTTCACAGAGTTGGTGCAGACTCAGTGGGCTCAATGGCACACTTCTACGCTGTTGAGATTCTATTCTTTGACTTTTAAGTTTTGGGAGTCTGGTGTGGCTGAGGTTACAGATGGCAGAATGACAAGAGAATGGAACTCTGGCATGTTCCCACTTTCCAACAATTTTTCCAGAGTCAAGTGGTGGGATTGGAAGAACACAACGTTTCAGTGAGCAGGCAGACAAACCTGTTTAGAATATAATTGAATGATACGGACTTATACCTTTGATCTAAGCATAGCTACTCCCTGTTGCAGAAATCTTCAGAATTCCGGATCACTGTGAATGATTAGAAACATAGAAACATAGAAAATAGGTGCAGGAGTAGGCCATTCAGCCCTTTGAGTCTGCACCACCATTCAACATGATCATGACTGATCATGCAATTTCAGTATCCCACTCCCGCCTTTACCCCATACACCCTGATCCCTTTAGCCACGCCCAGCTCCCTCTTGAATATATCTAATGAACTGGTCCCAACAGCTTCTTGTGGAAGAGAATTTCACAGGTTTACCACTCTCTGAGTGAAGAAATTCTTCCTCATCTCAGTCCTGAATGGCTTGCTCCTTTCTCTTAGACTGTGATCCCTAGTTCCGGACTTCTCCAACATCGGAAACATTCTTCCCGCTTCTAGCCTGTCCAGTCCTATCAGGATTTTATGTGTTTCTATGAGTTTCCCCACCCACCCATTATTCTCAACTCCAGTGAGTACAAGCCCAGTTAGCAGAAGGAAACTTTCTGCTACAGTTAATGAGCAATGACTTAGTAAACATGAAGAGGGACGACAAGGTATTTTGTTCTTTGCAGAACGAGGTTGACTTTTCAAGCAGGCCTTCAGATCAGAATACTACACAGGAATTTCTCATTGTTCCTGCTCCAGCAGTTTATTCCAATGTCCATGATGCTAGGATCCTGCTTTGTGTTGGAGCCGCTGAAATGTCCTCGCCTTCACCTCAGCAGCCACGTGTTGTGGCAAGTGATTCCAGATATTTCAATGTCTGCAGTCTTCCATTGACATTACAATGAGCCAAATAACCTTGCTCTTCATCAGAACTAGTGGTCCTGGACTGACCTATCCCCTCCTCCCACCTCAAGTCCCATCCCTATCTCCCACCGACTAACCTCATCCCACCCCCTTGACCTGTCCGTCCTCCCTGGACTGACCTATCCCCTTCCTAACTCCCCACCTACACTCACCTTTACTGGCTCCATCCCCACCTCTTCGACCTGTTTGTTTCCTCTCCACCTATCCTCTCCTCTATCCATCTTCTATCCGCCTCCCACTCTCTCCCTATTTATTTCGGAACCCCCTTCCCCTCCCCCTTTTCTGATGAAGGGTCCAGGCCCGAAATGTCAGCCTCTCTGCTCCTATGATGCTGCTTGGCCTGCTGTGTTCGTCCAGCCCTGCACCTTGTTATCTCTTCATCAGAACTGTTCTGTGATTCTTATTATCACTGTTCTCACCGTCTTTGCTTTGAAACAAATCAGCCAATCTGTGCAACTCCCTTTTCTTCACTTAAACTGATGTAAAGCAGGAAGTTACAAACTTACTCAACTTACTATCTGATCACATTGCAATATGAATTGTGAGAGATGCTATCTGTGTACTTTACCCTTAAGCAAATTCACTATTTGGCAACATTTAAGAAGCGCCTGGAAAAACACTTAAAATCCCAGGACATAGCGGGCTCTGGACGAAGAGAGATTAGTGTAGAATCATAGAACCCCTACAGTGTGGAAACAGGCCATTTGGCCAAACAAGTCCACATCACCCCTCCGAAGATCATCTCACCCAGATCCATTCCCCTACCCCTACCCCTACATTTCCCACGTCTAACCCACCTAACCTAAACATCCCTGAACATTAGGGGCAATTTCGCATGGCCAACCCAGCTACCCTGCACATCATTGTACTGTAGGAGGAAACTGGACCACCCAGAGGAAACCCACACAGACCCGGGGAGAATGTGCAAACTCCACACAGACAGTCGCCCAAGGGTTGGATCAAACCCAGGTCCCTGGCACCATCAGGCAGCAGTGCTAACCACTGAGCCACCGTGCTGCCCCTGATTGGTGTAATTTGGTGTGTGTTGGTTGGCATAGACATGGTAGATCGAAGGGCTTGTTTCTGTGCTGTATGACTATATGACTCCACGTGGTGTCTGTATACAATGTTGTGACTCTGCCTACTAATTATTCTGCTGCGGGTGTGTAGCTTAAGTGTTTTATTGTTTTAAATAAACTAATCAAAAAAGTTAAACTGAACCAAAAGGGTGGCATGGTGGCTCAGTGGTCAGCACTGCTGCTGCACAGCGCCAGGGACACAGGTTTGATTCCAACCTTGGATGACTGTTTGAGTGGAGTTGGCACATTCTCCCCGTGTCTGTGCGGGTTTCCTGCAGGTGCTCTGGTTTCCTCCCCCAGTCCAAAGATGTGCAGGTTAGGTGGGTTGGTCATGCTGCATTGCCCATTGTCTAGGAATGTGCAGGTTAGGCGGATTAGCCATTGGAAATGCAGGGAAAGATCATGGGGCAGGTGGATCTGGGTGGGATGCTGTTCCGAGCATCAGTGTGGACTCAATGTCAGGATTTTATAAGTTAATCAACCTCTGATGAGTAATCAGTTCTTCAGTTGAAATGGACTACACTTTGATGAAGAGATAGTAGGAACTGCAGATGCTGGAGAATCTGAGATAACAAGGTGTAGAGCTGGATGAACACAGCAGGCCAAGCAGCATCAGAGGAGCAGGAAGGCTGACGTTTCGGGCCTAGACCTG
>NC_063337.1:11913641-11926294 GCF_021869965.1 Rhincodon typus | reverse complement strand
CTGGCCTGCTGTGTTCCTCCGGCTCCACACTGTGTTATCTCAGACTCCAGCATCGGCAGTTCTTACTATCCCCAATGCGAGTTATACTTTGTTAACAGACCATAAGTTTCAATCCTAGAATTCATAATTCTATATGCTGCCATCAGTTCACTAGATGTGTGCTTTATACTATGATGTACCTATTCTAGATTTCGACTGCCTAAAAACTCTTACAAGTGGGCATTTCATTGTAGGACCTAGTCGATAGTAAGTAAAGATGGTCGTTCCTTTAAGAAGATCTCAACCTAATATTGCCTCAAATATGTTTTCAAATGCATTATCAGACCAATAATGTGAGGTACTATTGCCACAGAAGGGATAACATTGTGAAACTGTACTTTGTTATAAATTTAAGCTAACACAACATTGGGAGGGGAGAAAGGGTAATTTCATTGGGGATATGTCTCAACTGCTTGATGACAAATAGGTAAACAGGTAAGTAATGCTTGCCAAGACAATGACTCTCTTCATCACGCTCTCTCTTGTGTTTTTTTTTTCTCCTCTTCTGTCCTCTTCCTCTTCTGTCAGTGGCCCAGAGCAAAGATAGCGATTGGCTGGGAACAGGTGGAGCCAGGTCAGACCACATGGAAGCTCTTTTGGCTATGTCTATCTTTTTAGCTTTATTTCTAATTTTTCTAACTTGTATACTATGTATGTTTGTACTGTAGTGTAACTATTTTTCTTTATTTTCTCTATTTTTTGTACCTAAAGTTATGTACCTAGGTTGGTGCCATGTGTTGATGACATTGTACATTTTTCACTGTGCTCCTGTTCTTTTGTAACTTGAGTCCATGTGACTATAAACCTAATTCTAATTCTATTTCTGTTTTGTCAGGTGTGAATGCTGTTAAATTTCAAGATATGCATCAGTTTGTAACAGATAAATTATAGCAGATCTGCATTATTTTGAGGAATAACTTATATAAGTTTATCCCTTTGGACAAATGTGATGCTTTTATTTAGCCTTAAGGTGCAGGCAAGGCTTGTATTTATTGCCCATCGTTTGAGGTGGTGTTAACCCTCTCGTACCGGTTAGGCCCTACAGAGTTCCCAAGGTGCTGCCAGGGAGGGAGTTTCAGGATTTTCACCTGATGACAATAAAAAAAGACAACTTTTCAAAGATGGGAGGCATTTTAGCTTGACAGTCCACAGTGCTGGTGGGCTTGGTTTACTGGAAGGTAGAGCCTGCAGTAGAGTGAGATGCTGTTAAAGTGACCTTCTTAGTTTCTGCAACTCATGTTGTAACTTATGAGGTAATGGCCTAGTGGTATTATTGCTGGACTGTTAATCCAGAAACCCAGATAATGTTCTGGGGACCCAGGTTCGAATCCTGCTACAGCTGATGGTGGAATTTGAATTCAATAAATATCTGGAATTAAGAATCTAATGATGACCGTGAATCCATTGTTAATTGTTGGGTAAAACCCATCTGGTTCACTAATGTCCCTTAGGGAAGGAAACTGCCATCCTTACCTGGTCTGGCCTACATCTGACTCCAGACCCACAACAATGAGGTTGACTCTTAACCCCGCCTCTGGGCAATCAGGGAAGGGCAATAAATGCTGCCTAGCCAGCGATGCCCTCATCCTGTGAATGAATAAAACAAAATTTGTACAACATGCAATTGCAAGACGTCAGCAATAGGGGGTCAAGGATCACAGTAAAGTGTCTGCTTTATCCTGGAGGTTAAAATAAAACCAAGAATGACAGATACTGCAGATTTGAAACAAAAACAGAAAGTGCTGGAGAAACTCGGCAGGTCAGGTGAGTAGACTGGGACTATACACATTGGAATTTAGAAGAATGAGGGGGGATCTTGTAGAAACATATAAAATTATGAAGGGAATAGGTATGATAGAAGCAGGGAGGTTGTTTCCACTGGCAGGTGAAACTAGAACTAGGGAGTGAGTATAGCCTCAAAACGAGGGAGAGCAGATTTAGGACTGAGTTGAGAAGAAACTTCTTCACCCAAAGGGTTGTGAATCTGTGGAATTCCCTGCCCAGTGAAGCAGTTGAGGCTACATCATTGAATATTTTTAGGGCAAAGATAGATAGATTTTTGAACAGTAAAGGAACTAAGGGTTATGGTGAGCGGGCAGGTAAGTGGAGCTGAGTCCTTGAAAAGATCAGCCATGATCTTATTGAATGGCAGAGCATGGCCTACTCCTGCTCCTAGTTCTCATGTTCTTATGTTTGGCAGCATCTGTGGAGAGAAAGCAGAGTTAACCTTTCAAGTCTGGCGAGTCCTGATGAAGAGTCACTGGACTCAAAATGTTAACTCTGCTTTCTTCCCATAGAGGCTACCAGACCCGCTGAGTTTTGCCAGCAATTTCTGTTTGTGTTATCCTGGAGGTTGTTGAGCTCTGTGAGTACTGTAGAAGGTTTCTCCACCCATGAACCAGCCATTGGAGAGGATTTGGGCACACTCCTGCCTTGTGTCTTATGGATGGTGGACAGGCTTTGGGAAGTCAGGAAGTGAGTGACTTGCTACTGAATTCCCAGACTCTGACCTGCTCTTGTAGATACACTCATGATACGGTCCAGCTTAGCTGTTGGTCATTGGGTGGCTCACCCTAAATTTAATACAGAGAAGCGTGAGGAGAGGTGATATATATTAAATGGTGCAATATTAAAAGGGGCTGGAGGAACATTGACCCGGAGATTCATTTATTCAAATCTTTGAAGATGGTGGAACAAACTTGATAAGGTTCTGAATATAACATGCAGGGGCCTAGACTTTATAAAGAGAGGCATAAACGATATGAACAAGGAGGTTTGAGTAAACCTATGTAAGTTACTGCTTAGGCCTTGGCTAGAGTATTATTCCCAACTCAGAGCCCAAATTTTAGAAAGGGTGTAGGAGGGTTCACATAATTAATAAAGACAGCAGGGGAGAAGATGTTATTCAAAAGGTTGTTATGATCTGTAATGCGCAGCGGAAAAGAGTTGGCAGCGAATTCACTAATAACATTCAAGATGAAATTAGATACATCCTTGAAAAGGAAAAAACATGTAGGATGTTGAGGGGGAAGTAGAATTGTTCTTCAAAGCACTGACATAGATGTGGTCTTTCAGTTGTTTGCACTAGACAGAGTGCAGACTGTACCTAACCAGACCATACTTTCAAAGCCCAAAGCAAACAACTACTGTTGGAAGTTATTCAGCGATTGAGCAGTACTTTTTGAACAATCCTGAGAGCATTGACAACTACACGAACAGCCAGTATACGGTCATCAGTTGAGTTCATGATGTGGCTCATTTACACTTGACGGAAGTGATATACCTTGGGCCAGTTTCTCCGATCGCATGTTGGAAGCGGCCAAAACAGACAAAAGGTATAAAAAGATATGAATTTACCTTTTCATAGGATTATAGGAAGAGGAGTAGGCCAATCAGTCCCATGAGCCTGTTCCACCACCCAATGAAATCATTGCTGATCTGTGGTCTAACTCCAAAAGCTTGCCTTTTGGCCCTTACCCCTTCATACCTTGTCTTTCTCAGATTAAAAATAGCAACTGATCTAGAAGCAACTGATCTAGAAGCAACCGCCATTTGTGGAAGATGGTTCCAAAGATCTACCACACTTTATGCATAGAAATATTTCATAACATCTCTCCTGAACAATCTGGCCCTAATTATGGCGTGCCCCCTAGTTCTAGAATCCACTAACTAATGGAAATAGTTAATCAAATCTTTACTGTTTATATCTTGAAGTTCAAAATTCAATTTTAAATTCTTCTAAATTCAAAACAGTCACAATTTGTATAATTTTTCCTCATAACTTAATCCTGAAATCCAGGTATCATTCTTGTAAACCTACATTGTAATAGCTCTCAGGCCAATACGCTCTTCCTAAGGTGTAGTGTCCAGATCTGCTCACAGTACTCCAAGTGAGGTCTAACCAGGGTTTTGTATAACTACAGCATAACTTCTGTAATCTTAAACTCCAGACTCATTGGATCTCTGGCCTGGATTCTCTCCAGACTGGTCCCAGGAGGCGTTCAAAATCAGAAGTCACACAACACCAGGCTATAGTCCAACAGGTTTATTTGAAATCACAAGCTTTTGGGGCACTGCTCTTTGGCTTCACCTGATGAAGGACCAGTACTCCAAAAGCTTGTGATTTCAAATAAACCTGTTAGTCTGTAGCCTGGTGCTGTATGACTTCTGATTTTGTCCACCCCAGTCCAACACCAGCACCTTCACACCAGGAATTGTTGTCATGGTTGCAACTGAGGCCTTACCTTGTTGTGTCCAAGGATAGGGCCATGCCCACAGATGACATCATTGCTGGGGAGAAACGCCCCTTGAGGGCAGCATTCCAATCCTGAAGAACTGTATATTGAAGTATCTGCAGCAGCTTATCCCAGGTAAGATGATAGTTTGATTTGATTTGATTTGATTTATTATTGTCGCATGTACCGAGATACAGTGAAAAGTATTGTTTTGCATGCTATCCAGACAAACCATACCTTACATAAGTACATCAGGACAATAGAACAGAATGTAGAACATAGAGTCGCAACTACAGAGAAGGTGCAGAGAAAGATAGACTCTAATACATCTGAAGCCTGTTCAAAAGTCTGATATCATCGGGGAAGAAGCTGTTCTTAAATCTAAAAACTGAAAGAGCTACGGATGCTGTAAATCAGGAACAAAAGCAGAAGTTGCTGGAACTCAGAACTGGCACCGGACCCGAAACGTTAAATCTGATTTTTTTTTCACAGATGCTGCCAGACTTGCTGAGCTTTTCCAGCAACTTCTGTTTTTGTTCCTGTTCTTAAATCCGCTGGTACATGTTTGCACCTTTTGTATGCTCTGCCCGATGGAAGAGAGTGGAAGAGATTATAACTGGGGTGGGAGGGGTCTTTGATTATGTTGTCTGCTTTCCTGAGGTAGTGGGAAATGTAGACGGAGTCAAGGGAAGGAAGGCTGGTTTTCGTGATGGACGGGGCTGCAAAGTAAATGATACCTCAGTCAATAACACCATTTCTTTTTTTTTAATTTAGAGGATTTCAGTTCAATTGTATTTCTCGCATGAATTAATTTTCACTTCATGCCCTCCTTTAGTCAAAGTTTGCATTCAGTGCCGCTGAATGTTCTTTGACCGATGGGGGAATGGTCTCCATTAAAGAGCTGACTAGACAGGAGGATTTTATTCAGTGCATGCTTGTCTGGGAGATTCATTTTGTGACCATTGGAGCATCAGAGGTGAGTCAATATATTGACCTGATGCTTGCATCATTCATATTGGACTTATCTGTGACTAAAAAAGATTGAGCTTTATTTCCGTCCTCTGACAGATGCTGCATGGACCTTGGCTGACCAAGCACCTTTGTGGACTGTATATCCTAACAGACCAGAAAGAGTTGTGGATTAAACAGAGTTGAGCACGTCTCAGCAATGTGGTTTTCACAAACAGTGGACGAGAGTGGGCAGTGTTCTGGGGGCACACCTGCTTCTGGCAATGACGCGGACACTTTATTTCAGATTTGTCTCTGATTCAGGTGGATGAAGCATGTGACAATGAAATTACTGCAGTGGAAGACCCACTTACACCAGACATAGGTGATGGGCTATGGCATTGTCAGTACAGGTTCATCTATACCCAACGCCACAGAGGAAGAGTGTTCTGGATGATGTGGAGCCCCTTTGGCAAATGCATCACATTTCGATGTTGGGGAGAAAGCTTGAGACCATTCAGCCTCGTTCCTTCAGTCTGTTACTGAATTGCAAACAAACCTGACACAGTCCATTCCGAACCTGACAGCCCTAATTGAACAGAGCTACAGGCAGTTTCGGCAGCAGCACTCTGACTCCAATAGGCAGAAGAATTTGTTTCAGAGGCAATTTCTGCCATAGGTCTGATCAACAGTAACCCTTTACACCTTCTGACCAGATATAGCCCAGAGCAGAGACACCTGGACCTAATGTAAGTGAAGAAATTAAGGTAGTTATTACCAGTAGAGACAGGTACTGGACAAACTTAAGAGACTAAAATCCAACAAATCCCCAAGGTCTAATGGCCTATACCCAAGGGATCTAAAAGAGACGGCTGCAAAACTAAAACATGAACTGAATATGATTTTCCAAAATTCCATAGCTTCTGGAATGGACCAGCAAAATAGCAGTTAGCAAATGTTTTTCAAGAAAGGAGCAAGAATGGAAACCAGGAAGTAGGGACAGAAAGCCTGACATCAGTCATAGAGTCATAGCATTGTACAGAACAGAAGTGTAGATGACTTGTTAATGCAACATGTAGAGGGGCAACAGTGGCAAAACCTCCAGGGTCTGTGTCACTTCAGGACAATGGAGCGTAAACATTAGAGAGGTCAAGTTCCATGCCATGTCCTCTACCAGACTGGAAGCAGAATCTGCCATGTTCTTTGACAGTGACAGAATGGGCATCAGAGTAGCACACAAATCCACATCAAACCTACGCCAACTGCTCACCCAGACCAAAGACCCACTACCCACTATGGACAGGACCAATGTCATTTACAAGATTCCCTGCAGAGACTGCAACAAACATTACATCGGACAAGCAGGAAGGAAATTAACCACAAGGGTACACGAACATCAACTGGCAACAAAAAGACATGACCAATACTCACTCATCTCCATCCACAAGGATAAGGAAAATCACCAATTTGATTGGGACAACACCAGGATCCTGGGACAGGCAAAGCAGAGACAAGCATGGGATTCCTAGAAGCCTGGTTCTCCACTAAGAAAGCCATCAAAAAACACATAGAGTTAGACCCCATATGCACTCCATTGCGAAGGAAAACCAGGAGTGAGGTAATCCAGCTCAACGGACACCAGGGTTAAAATGACAGGTGGGAAAACACAACGGTGCTTCATCGGAGGCTGCACTGATGATGTTACCCAGCAGGGTAATGAAACGTCTGTGGAACAACAAGCCAGCTCGGCAAGCCAACCAACCACAATAGTGACAGAGTGGTGCCTAACAGTCGCTCAGCTTCACCATCGAAGTCCCAAACAAAGTCCTTTGCGACAGCATTTATTTGTCACCTCGCCCTCTGTTGAGCTGGTAAATAAGGCAGCCTATTGGCCTGGCCTGGTTGGAGCCCACTCACAGCCAGTGCAAGTTCCAATTCCTTAGCATCGTCCAAGGTACATGTGGTGCAGTGGTTGAGCTGAGGGGAGGCTCATGTCAGGTCAAGTATATTATGTGCAATATCGTCCTGCAAGAGGGAGCGAGTAGCACGTCAGCGATTGTGTCTGATTATGTTTTGGTAATATTTCTAAACAGCTGGGGTTTTGTGGGAGAAGGGGATTAGAAACTCGAATCATTGGTAGGTTCATGAGGATGACATGGACAATATGGGTATTGTTCTGAGTGGGGTCACTGGACCCGAAACGTTAACTCTGATTTTCTCTTCACAGATGCTGCCAAGACCTGCTGAGCTTTTCCAGCAACTTCTGTATTTGTTCCTGATTTGCAGCATCCGCAGTTCTTTCGTTTTTATCGGGTATTTTCAATGATTTCCGAGTGCCAGGGATTACTTAGGTGAGTGATGGACAAAGGAGGAAATTTATAACAGTTAATCTAAGTACCAGAAAAGTTGAATGGATGTTATTAATAACTGTCACATTGTTCAAATGGTGCCCACATGACTGTCCAAGCATTTGCAGTGTGTTTAATTTGTGCCTGATGCGCAAATACAGCAACTTGCAGCTGATAATCACAAAGGTTAATGGAATATTGGTCCTTATTTCAAGGGGGTTGGAGTATAAGAGTAATGAAGTCTTACTGCAACTGTACAGGATGCTGGTGGGGCCACATTTGGTGTACTGTGAGCACGTTTAGGCCTTTTATTTATAGAAAGATGTTATTTCACCAGAGACAGTTCACAGAAGGTTCAGTAGAAAGATCCCCAGTATGGAGGGATTGTCTTATGAGCAAAGGCTATAGTGGTTGGGACGGTACTCACTGGAAGTTAGAAGAATGAGACGTGTCATGAGGACAGCACATTCAGGCACAATTCAACAACCTACCTCTCTTGCATCCCCTTCCAACCACAGAAATCATTGGTGTACCAAGGGAACCCCTGGATCCAAGAGATTTTCCATTATGGGAGGGAAGAACAGAAGTACCAAGTGAGGCAGGGTGTTAAGACACAAAACAAAGTCATTGCGAGATTGATGGAGGCATGAAATGTCACTGTAGGTGACAGGCCATAGGAGTAGGAGTTTGATAGAACCAAAGGTTTTAAACTCATGAACTTCATCCTTGATTCACATTGTTTTCACTCTTACTCCTTTTAACCTCATGAGTGAGGCTCCCAATTGTGCATAAATGTATTCCTGGAAACATCCTCACACGACTTGTCTCTATTCTTCAGCCATGAGTCCATCCTTGTGGTACACAGGCTTCCTATATCAACTGGAAAGCTGAGAGATTATCATACAATTGGATGATGTTTGACTTTCAATGACAGAGCCTGTTTTATTTCATTTTCAATATTTCGGATCTGGTAAAGGGGAATATTCAAAGACAAAGGAAAAGCTAACCAATTTAAATGTCCTTGCGATTATCCTCTAGGGTTGCACTCAACACCGCCCTGGAGATTGATCGCCAATTCCTGGAGATTCCAGGGCAATTCCAGAAGATTGGCGACTGAAAGGAAAACTCCTGTAACATAGGCAATTGTGCCCTGCACTTAGATTTCTCATTTGATAAAAAGTAATTCAAGTTAATATGCTTTGAGACAAGAAAAGTTTGATAAATTCAGCCTGAAGGAGCTACAAAGGCACTCACTGTTCTGCCTCCCATTGCCAGTTAGTATCATGTTAATGCATTTACAAGTGATCTCATTGCTGGCCACTTCAATTAGTGGTCTTAATCAAAACCACCACGGGGTATCACGGTGGCTCAGTAGTTAGCGCTGCTGCTTCACAGAGCTGGGGCCCTGAGCTTGATTCCAGCCTCAGGCAACTCTCTGTGTGGACTTTGCACATTCTCCGTGTATCTGTGTGGGTTTCCTTCGGGTGCTCAAGTTTCCTGATACAGGCCAAAGATGTGCAAGTTAGGTGGACTGGCCATGCTAAATTATCCATAGTATCCAGGGATGTGCAGGCTAGGTGAATTAGCAGAGTTGCAGGGATAGGGTGGGTCTGGGTGGTATGTTCTTTGGAGGGTCACGTGGACCCATTGGGCTGAATGGCCTGGTTCCACACTGTAGGGATTATAAGGAAGCAGATGTGAAATTCTTAAGTGATCCCTACAATCATATTAACTGGTGTTAGGGCAATGCGTATAGAAAACAAGAAACACCATTTTCTGGTCATGATATCATAGATGCCAGGCCCATTCCCTTTCTTCCCAATTTGAAATGTTTCAACCCTCTGAGATCATTCCTCTTCACCACATCTGGTCTCTTCGTGGTTCACACTCAATTTATTTGAAATGTTCGTTCTGACATTAGCTCCGATCCTGCAGAAGCTTTGTAAGGTTTCAGCCCAGAGGCTGGGGGAGACATGTGACACTTGAGGTCGAGACAAAAGTCCCCTCAAACACGATGACATTTCAAATCCTGGAACACATTTTAAGAGCGCTAGTCAAGAAAACATCAGCCCACATTCAACTTTACAAAATTACAAAACCCCGATACTACTCATACAGCCATAGGCATGCAGCTATACAGCACGGAAACAGACCCTTCACCCTAACTCATCCATGTTGACCAGTTATCCAAAATTAATTTAATCCCATTTGCCAGCATTTGACACATATCCCTCTAGGCCCTCCCGCTTCATATACCCATCCAGATGCCTTTTAAATGTTATAATTGTACCAGCCTTCACCATTTCCACTGGCAGCTCATTCCATACATGCACCACCTTCTGCATGAAAAAGTTGCCTCTTAGGGCCCTTTTAAATCTTTCCCCTCTTTCCCTCAGGAAATGACCTTGACTATTTACCCTATTTATGCCCCTCATGGTTTTCTATAAGGTCACCCCACAGCCTCTGACAGTCTAAGGAAAATAGCTCCAGCCTATTCAGCCTCTCCCTATATCTCAAACCCTTCAAACCTGGCAACATCCATCAGGACTTTCATCTTTACCAGTTCCTACAACCCTCAGCAAATTCCTCTAATTCTAGCCTCTTGCACATGCCCAATTTACACTCTCTCCACCAGTGACTTTAACAGTCTGTGCTGCAAGGTCTTGAATTTCCTTGCTCAATCTCTTCTCTCTGTCTCCCCCCTCCTTTAAGACACGTCCTAAAACCTACCCAGAGATATTAAGAACTGCCGATGGTGGAGTCAGAGATAACACAGGGTGGAGCTGGTGGAACACAGCAGGCCAGGCAGCATCAGAGAAAGTTGACGTTAACTTTCCCCTGATGCTGCCCGGCCTGCTGTGTTCCTCCAGCTCCACACTGTGTTATCCTAAAACCTACCTCTTTGACTAAGCTTATAAATGCTTATTTTAATATCCCTCCCTAAGGGCATTGTGGGTGTACCTACAGCAGTTGGATTGCAGCAGTTCAAGAAGACAGCTCACCACCTTCTCAAGGGCAACTAGGGACGGACAATAAATGCTGGCCCAGACAACAGTGTCTATGCCCCACGAGTGGACAAAAATAATTTGCAAATGCAGTAAGTGTTTGATAATGCTCCTTTGAAGTGCCTCAGGATATTTTGGGGATATTGTACTATGTTTAAAATGCTACGTAAATACAAGATGTTGTAGCAAAAAGGATTATGAATTGACACGACTGTAAAACTACTGAAACAGTATTCTCCAAAATGAACTGTGTTTGGCCAACTTTGAGATTTATTTGCATTTGCCAAACTGAGATTTGCTTTGTGAACTGATAATTGAACTGTTTTTCGTTTCTTTGAATTAAATCAGTGAAAAATTAGGAAATAAAATGAACAGTATGTGTGACTGGTTGGATTCAGCACTGCATTTTCAGCTTCCAATGCAATGTAGATTGATACAATGCAACATCCTTTGTCTTTTGATTATCAGAGCACTTTGTTAAATGCTCTTGCAAGTTAATTCCTATCACACAATATGGCATTGACACCCAAACAGCAGGGCATGTCACACTGGTTCAGCAGAGTCCTATCCGATATCAACATCAATGGCAATTGGGGAGCAGTGTAATGATTTTCACAAGATTATGCTGCTGCTCTGCATGCACAGCAGAGGTCAGTTGGCCAAAAGAGGCCAAGGTAAAATTTTAAGAACTTCCTCAATCAGAACAAAAATTTTGCAGATACTGGAAAAGCGTAATTAAAAAATAAGAAGCAAATGCTGCAAATACTCAGCAGGTGCACAGTGGAGGCAGTGTGTAACATAGCAGCAGCTCAAAGTTCCCCCTTCCAAACCTGTGTCCTCCACCAGCTACATGGACAAGGACACAAGTGAACAGGAGCACAACAATGTGCAACTTACAAACCAAGACACACGCCATTCTTATTTGGAGATGTATTGTTGTCCCTTCAGTGTCACTGGGTCAAATTCTGGGACATTTCACACTAACTGTGGGGGGACTGCAGTGATTCAATCACCAGTACTTTCACAAGAGCGATTAGGTGTTGGCAAAAATTGCATTCCTTACTGGAGACACTCAGCTCTAATGGAAGAATTTTAAACAAAAAAAAGTCATGAAGAATCAGTGGAGAAATTGACCTTTCAGCAGAGCTCTTTTTTTTTGCTTTTCGAAGACATTCAAAGTCTGGAGCAACAGGTATACCCTTGCCCATTGCACCCCGTGGCAGGTCCCACAAGGAAACCTGAGGCCTGTTGCACAAATGGCCCACAGTGCAAAGTGATCCGCACCTCTCCCCAATATACAGGAGTTTCCTCCACCCAGCAACCACTGGGAAACACTCTCCTGGCTCCTTACTGCGGACTCCCATGGTTAAATTGCCATTGTTTTCCCACCAGGCAGGCAGTCCGTCCAGGCCAGCTATCAGGCAGATGTGCAAGCCGCTTTATTTAAGAAAAGTGGGGCCTCCATGTTCACGCCTTTGTCAATTTCACCAACCATGGGGCTACACTGTGCTCATCTCCCAGCCACCCATCTCTTTAGGAATGAGGCTCAGGTCTGGGTGGGCAAACGTAATTGTGACAATGCCCTGGCTAACTCACCACAGTCTGAGGATTTAAGCTGGTGTCTCGTTGTTTCACTCAATATACATTGCAGTGGAGAGACTAACAATACTATCACAGCTTGAATTCAGTCAGCCTGTACATTGGATACAATTTTGTGACATGCAAGTATACCCCTTGGAGTAAGGAGATCTGCACAATGCGCCTCACCTTTATCTCAGGTAATTTTTTTTACCCACTGATGAATGTCAGAATTGGAAGGTAAAGCATCTCAATCCATTTTTAATAGCCAGCATTACCACTATCATTTGGATGATGATTTAAGGCATTTAGATTACCAAACACAAGAAACTTGTAGTTAGGGATCTGCGCCGCCACCAGTCCCCACTTCAACAAATGTATTTCTTTATCAACCTGCTCAGACATGTTATGACACACTTCTGCAGCAGATGGCAACATAAGGTCAAAAATCCAGAGGCAGAGATGCAGCCAATCACAGGGTCCTCACCTCACCCCCTCAC
>NC_063337.1:11893555-11913541 GCF_021869965.1 Rhincodon typus | reverse complement strand
CACCCCCTCCCCTCACTAACACTGACTGTCACAGGGTCCTCACCCCCCCCCCTCACTAACACTGACTGTCACAGGGTCCTCACCTCACCCCCTCCCCTCACTAACACTGACTGTCACAGGGTCCTCACCTCACCCCCTCACTAACACTGACTGTCACAGGGTCCTCACCCCCTCCCCTCACTAACACTGACTGTCACAGGGTCCTCACCCCCTCCTCTCACTAACACTGACTGTCACAGGGTCCTCACCCCCACCCCTCACTAACACTGCCTGTCACAGGGTCCTCACCTCACCCCCTCCTCTCAGGGACACTGACTGTCGCAGGGTCCTCACCTCACCCTCTCCTCTCAGGGACATTCACTGCCTTAAAAATATGCTCTGTTGCTCTCTGAAGAAGGCACTATTAAAGAGAAAACAAAATCCTCTCATCTCCATCTTAAACAAGGCAACTCTCATTTGGAAACTGTGTCTGGCTAGTTCCCACTGGAGAGAGCCTGCTTTTAGCATCTGCCCTGTCAAGGTCCCTCAAGATCTTTTCCGTTTCAGCAAGATCACTTCTCAATGTTCTAAAGTCTAATGGCTTGGACTACCTGTCCAAGCATTCCTTAACACATCACAACCCAACTGTAGGTAAGAATTGAGTAAACAGCCTCAATCCATTCAATGCGGGGGTCCCTCCGAGTCAGTGGGGATTTCTATCCCATTGCTCTGGAAAGCAGTGGAAGTTGGAAAACTGAGACCTACAGAGAGTCACTCAGGCTATTCCTTGCTAACTAGGGCAAGTTTTGAAAATAGGTCATAGTGCCAGTTTCAGGTAGGCTCAAGTTATTTTCTTTTACATTCAATATCACTACTGGATTCCCATGAATATTAAAAGACACAGCGGTAGGCTCAAAAGCAGTTTATTGACATCATTGACACGTGGATACAATTAGCAAATAAGCAGAATATTTATTGTTAACATTACATTATTCACATTGTGCTAATCTTCACTTTTTTTTATTTGCGACATATCACCATCGATAAACAGCCCGAGACCTGAGTGTTTACCTTCCAATAGACACTGAAACCAATCTTTCTCTAAGCCTCCGCTGACTTTTTCTCCTGCCCTACTCAAACCATTTGCAGAGCAGGAGGTGAAAAGAGCTTTTGGAGTTTCCGAAAAAACGTCACAAACAATGATGACTATCTGAAATGAGTTACTGCCATTTTGTTGGCAATATTACAACCAATTTCCGCGCAGCGCTATCTCACAGACTGCCAGTCAGATTGATGGACCACTGTGTGAGGAATAAAGCCTCCTCAGGATTCCAAGACAAGTGATCCCATTCTTTTTTCAAAGATGGGACCTTTGATGTGTGCTTGAATCAGTGATAAATGCTGGCCTAGCCATTGAAGTCAACCATCCCATGAGAAACAAAGAAAGCATATGTTGATGGAATTGGATTTCAATGCTTGATCTGCAAAACCATCATCTCTAAGAATGAAGCACCCACTGTATACTGAAGTCAATCTAGATTATCTAAATCTGTGTCAGTGTGAATAAATTTGCCACCATGATATCACCTGTAATTATGAGGAGGTATAAAATTGGAGACAAATGTCGGAGAAGACCTCCCGACACCCAGATCCATCTCCCTCTTTTGTGTTTCTCAGATTTTAACTCTGTCTTTTGGAAGCAGCGATATAGCTAAGTGTCATGTGTGATAAAATTTATCTTAGTTTTGGTATCTATTAGTGTGTCTGGGCTGGCAGCCTGTCAAGTTTATTGCATTCGAGAGACAGGGCATGCCAGTGACCATTCCAGTTAATCTTGTATGAGAACAAGGGCTGGGCTTGTTAAGTGGTTTTCAACAGGTCAAACCAAAATGTTCAGAGGTCACTGAACAGTCAGATTTTATGAGTTGGTTGCAAACAGTTGAAACAGAGGGTTACTACATTTGGGTTCTTACATTCAGGCTATTGGTCAGTCAGGTAAATTGAGAAAGGGGAAAAGGCTCCAAACTGAAAAGATGTGGTAGAATACTCTGCACAGTGAAGGCTTAGGAACAACCCTGAGAACCAATAGATGCAGCTTTGATTTGAGATTCAGACTCAGAAAATCCCTGAGAGCCATCCAGGTCAGTTGGGTACCAGGAGAAACCATTGTTGGCCAGAGGAGCTAAGCATTGGGCTAAAGGAAGCCCACAAGCAGTATTTGCTTGGTGCATCTGAATAATATTAGCGCTTAGACAAACCCAGCAGCCGTGTCAGCAAAGTAAAGCTAGCTAGCTGTGAAACTG
Source organism: Rhincodon typus (assembly GCF_021869965.1). NCBI lineage: Eukaryota > Metazoa > Chordata > Chondrichthyes > Orectolobiformes > Rhincodontidae > Rhincodon > Rhincodon typus. The sequence goes on along the minus strand of NC_063337.1, from coordinate 11,911,259 downwards.
TGAATTGTGCCCATGAGCAGAAATTGTAGACCACCCTCAAGGATCAAGTGAAAAGCAGTTTTGAGCAATGATTGAAATACCAGGATGTGAGCACCTATTGAGGCAGTCCATGACCAGACAGCTATTGAGGGAGTGCCATGGCTACACTTTTGAAAGTGAAGTACTGGAATCCTTCTAAATGAGTCAATACTTTTAATGAGATCGGTGGCATACCAGATCACTAATGTTTGGGGAGGAGTTGTGGGACCTGTCTTGACCACACATGCTACTTGACACAGTCTGTGGTGTCTTCCACCAGAGTCTGTCTGTTAACCATATTTACCTCATGTTAATTCTGGTAGTTAGATTATGAGTTCTAGAATTGTTGTAGATTGTTTTGCTATTCTTTGTGTGGTAACTTTTATTTTATGTGGAAAAATCTGTGGAATCTTTCGGTTTTAATTGTTTAGTCAATACCAGGAATCTTGAGCTTTTTCTACATTCAAATTAAAAAAAAAACTGGTCTCTAAGCACACCATGACACAAATAGCTGCCATTCTGCTTCAGTGGTCGAGACAGTGAATACTGAAAGTGGTGATGGGAAGTCTATCAAGATGGCTACTTTGTCCTGGATGGTGTCCAACGTCTTGAATTATAGAATCCCCATAGTGTGGAAGCAGGCCATTCAGCCCGTCGAGTCCACGCCATCCCTTGGAAGACCATTGGTCATTGATGGAGCAGCCGAAATGGTTGGGCCTTGCACATTACCCTACCCAGTGCGACATTACCACAACACCACTGTCTTACTACCACACTGTCACACATTACTGTGGTGCCAATCTTCCCTCTTCTATCACCACACGCCTGCAAATTAAAATAAAGTTACTCAAATAGTGGAGTGCAATTCAAGCATATTAGTGAAGAAAACAGGACCAATTTCTTCCCTCACTGCATTGGGACAGCCTGTTGTAGATCAGTTATCAGCTGATTTGTAGATGCCACCAACTCTTTGTGCCACTTTGTTTGGATTATATTGGATAGCTGGTTTACAAACAGGCCCTTTGACCCAACTATGCCATGCTAGTAATTATACTCCACTTGAGCCAACTTTCCTCATCTAAATCTTCTATCATAACCATCCATCACTTTTCCTTTCCAATGCTTGCCAGCTTTCACCTTGTGGGTAGAGATTTCAGCCCATAAAGCATATTGGAAACCAAACCATTAAATAAATAAATACATAACAATGGGAATTTGCAGGAGGAATAATTTCAAGATATTAGCTTTATTTTAGTGGAATGTAAAGCTGGTGGAGGTGAAAAACATGCTGTAGATGATGGAGTCTCTCTCTTTAGCAGGTCTTCACAACCAGATAAGAAGGGGCAAGAGGCACATTTTTCTTCAGAACATAAGAAATAGGAGCAGAAGTTGGCCATTCAGCCCGTCAAGCCTGCTATGATGTTGAAGTAGATCATAACTGATCTTTTACCTCATTTTTTCCGCACTATTCCCATATCCCTTGCTATCTTTAACATCTAGGAATCTATGGATCTCTATCTTGAATATACTCAATGGCTGAGCCTCCAAAGCCCACTGAAGGATGAGAGAGTTTCTAAGCTTCACCAGCCTCTGAAGAAATTCCTCCTCCTTTCAGTCCTAAATGGCCAATCGCTTATATGGAAAATGTGACCCCTGGTTCTAGACTCTGAACCAGCAGAAACGTCCTCTCTGCATGTACTGTCAAGTCTTGAAAGAATTTCCTACATTTCAATGAAATCACTTCTCATTCTTCTAAACTCTAGAGAATATAGGCCTTGTCTCCTCGTTCCTGCCTCATCGGACAATCCCACCATGCCAGGATCGTTCTGGTGAACCTTTCCTGCTCTGTCTCTCTAAACGCTAAATATATGCTTCCACTGGTAAGAGCAAAGCTGGATGGAGTGGACTTCTTGAGATTTGCCTGAGGAACATCTACCTGTGTTTCCGCAACACAAGCCACACATTCTGCCTGGTTTCATTTACATTTCACAATGCCGTGTATTCACACACTGCTCTTCTTGCGTAGCTCGATTGACAGTAATGCCCCCTCCCTCCCACCTCTCGCCGGTGGTCTGAGGGATGGAATGCTTTTGATAGAAGTGAAGGCCGTCATAATCATGAGCCCCGAGGAGCACCCAACTTACTGACTGCCCTGAGCAGCTAGAGGTAGTGCGATGTTACTCGACGTCTTGTCGCAGTCGTCCATGGGGATGCAAGGCAGAAGCTTCTGGACCTTCCGTCTAAACTCTTTCGAAGCGAAGTAGTACAGCAAGGGATCAAAGCAGCCGTTTAAGCTGTTCAGAGTCAGGGAGAACTTATACAGGATGTAGATGGGTCTCTTCTGGTAGGAGCGGACGAAATGTACGATCATGATTATCTGAGTGGGGAGATAGCAGATGGCAAAAGCAAGCAACACGACAATGGTCAAATAGACAATCTGCTTCCTCGACTCTTTAATTTGAGCTGCTGGTGCCTTCAGCAGGGTCCTAATAATCCTTGAGTAGCACAGTGTCATGACCACGAATGGAACAAGGAAAAACAGAAATATCTGTGCTGAGTAGTACAGGTAAAAATAATAAACAGCGGGAAACATATTGCGGGGAATGATATCGAAGCAGGTGATGATTTGCAGATCCAGCACGCCATAGGTCAGCTTGGTGTACATCAGGGGCAAATGGACCATGAGGACAAACAACCAGCTGAGCAGGCAGAGTACGGTGGCGGTTTTCACCGTGCGGAGGTGAGAGCTGTGCAAGGGGTGCACGATGCCGAGGTAACGCTCCACACTTATCCACATGACCGTCAGGATGGAACAGTGCGTGTTGCTGTAGAAGAGAACGGTCACCAGTTGGCAGAGTGCCTCACCAACCAGCCAGTTGTTCCGGTTCCAATGGTAGGCGATCTGAAAGGGCAACGTCAAGCTGTACAGGAGGTCGTTGATGGCCAGGTTGATGGAAAAGATCATGGTGGGAGTTCTGGGCCACATGTGGCAGCAGAGGAGCCACAGGGAGATGGTGTTCAGGGGAGTGCTGATAATAAAGATGCCCAGATAGATCATTGGCAAGGTGTAATGCATCATAGTGTTGTTGAGCATCTGTATTGTGGAGTCCTCTATCGTATTATTCATCGTTCAGCGGAAAGGTGGGGAGTAAGAGCCCGAATCCTGAAAGAACAAACAGAAAAAACAACATTCATTTTTCATGGAGAGATAGTAGGAACTGCCAATGCTGGAGTCAGATATAACACAGTGTACAGCTGGAGGAACACAGCAGGCCAGACAGTATCAGAGGAGCAGGAAAGTTGATGTTTCCAGTCGGGACGCTTCTTCAGAAAAGATTCATTTTTCATGTAATTTTTACAATTTGCATATATTTGCCACCATTATTTTGCTTGGAAAGTCTGAAATTATTCTGAACATAATCGCCCGTAACTGATGAGGGAAGACAATTAAAATTGCCAAGGGCTTTACCCATCAACTAGTTGTAATCATCCCACAATCTTCTGTTTCAACTTCTATTTTTTTTAGTTTGCTCTCGGGATCTGGGTGTCACTGGTAAGAGCAGCATTTATTGCCCGTCCCTAATAGCTGTTGAACTGAGCAGCATTTCAGAGGGCAGTCAAGAGTCAACCACATTGCAGAGCATCCAGAATCAAATTAAGGCCGGAATAGAAAAGTACAGTATAGTCCCTTCATTTAAACGACATTAGCAAAACAGATGGGTTTTTATGATAATTAGCAATGGCTACTGTTAGGCCAACTTTTAACTCAACATTTTTATTACTGTCAACGTTTTTATTACCACTGCAAATGATGGGACGAGAATGCATTCTGAGGAAGGGTTCACCCAACCCGAAACGTTAACTCTGATTTCTCTCCACAGATGCTGCCAGACCCCCTGAGCTTTTCCAGCAATTTCTGCTTTGGTGCAAGAATGGTCCCTGTGGATGAGGGATCACAATCACACAGATCACAATCGGGATTACTGTCCTTAAAATGTTGCCAGGTTTGTTAAAGCAGTTGAAAATCATGAAAGGTTGAGGTGAAGGGAGCGAAGAGACACTGTTTGCAGTGACTGAAGGACCAATGAGCAGAGAGACCACACATTTGGGGGAGAGTTTAGCAACAGAATCAGAGGTGGGCTGAGGGAAAACTTCTGTTTTTCCACCAGTGATTAGGACCTGGAATGTAAGCCTGTCAGATGGCAGAAGGCGGTTCTGTATTGGCAACGTCAAGTAAGCCAGAGTCCTAGGCTAATGTTCTGGGAGGCTGTGGGTTTGAACCCACCACAGCAGATGATGAAACTTATTAATAAAAATGTTGAGTTAAAAGTTGGCCTAACAGTAGCCATTGCTAATTATCATAAAAACCCATCTGTTTTGCTAATGTCGTTTAAATGAAGGGACTATACTGTACTTTTCTATTCCGGCCTTAATTTGATTCTGGATACTCTGCAATGTGGTTGACTCTTGACTGCCCTCTGAAATGGCTGCTCAGTTCAACAGCTATTAGGGACGGGCAATAAATGCTGCTCTTACCAGTGACACCCAGATCCCGAGAGCAAACTAAAAAAAATAGAAGTTGAAACAGAAGATTGTGGGATGATTACAACTAGTTGATGGGTAAAGCCCTTGGCAATTTTAATTGTCTTCCCTCATCAGTTACGGGCGATTATGTTCAGAATAATTTCAGACTTTCCAAGCAAAATAATGGCGGCAAATATATTCAAATTGTATTGTGATAGAAAATGTGGCATTATTGAAAAGCTAAAAGACTTGGTTTCAAAAGGAAAAATGTTTTTCTGGGACTTTTGATCTTATAAATGGCTCAACAGAATGAGTTATTTTACTAATGGTTCTATAGGTTAATAATATTATGAGTAAACCACATTGAATAAAAAATGCAGGAGCAAATAACTGCAGATGCCGGAATCTGTACTGATAACAAAAAATGCTGGAAATCACAATGTGTCAAGTAGAATCCGTGGGGAGAGAGCAAGCTAACGTTTCGAGTCTAGATGGCTTCATCAGAGCTGGCGTGAAGTGTGGAAGAAGGCAGCACTTTTGCAGTAGTAGGGGTGGTGGAGTGCTGGGGGAGTGCAGGTGGTGATAGTCCAGATTAACTGATCAGAATATAGAATGGCAGAATAATAGTGTATCTAACTGCCAGACTGGAAAGAACAGATGGTCCTACTGGAGTGGCGGGAGGGGAGAGAGGCCATGGTGACAGAGAATACAACGAGTAAAGATAAAAGAAAGGGAAGAAATGGGAATGAGTTCACAATTTGAACGTGTTAAACTCAGCATTAAGTCCAGAAGTTTGTAAAGTGCGCAGCCTGAAAAAGAGATAGAATCACAGAATTCCTCCGATATGGAAGCAGGCCATTCAGCCCATTGAGTCAACACTGACCCTCGGAAGAGTGTCCCACCCAGATCCACCCCATCTCTGTAACCCTGCATTTCCAAAGACAGATCCACCTAGCCTGCACATCCTTGGGCACTATGGGCAATTTAGCTTTACCTATTCACCAAACCTGGATATCTTTGGACAGTGGGAGGCAACAGGAGCAAACCACGCAGACAGAGGAAGAATGTGCAAATACCACACAGACAGTCACCCGAGGCTGGGACAGAATCCAGGTCCCTGGCACTGTTTTAACAATGAATTGCTGTATGAAAATAAACAGGTTTGAAAAATTCCATTAAACTTTTAGTACGGGGGAGGTGATGGCCTAGTGGTATTATCGCTGGACTGTTAATGCCGCGACCCAGATAGCATTCTGGGGACCCAGGTTCAAATCCTGCCACGGCAAATGGTGAAATTTGAATTCAATAAAATATCTGGAATTAAGAATCTAATGATGACCGTGAATCCATTGTTGATTGTTGGAAAATCCCATCTGGTTCACTGATGTCCTTTAGGGAAGGAAACTACCATCTTCACCTGGTCTGGCCTACATGTCACTCCAGACCCACAGCAATGTGGTTGACTCTTAACTGCCCTGGGGGCAATTAGGGATGGGCAATAAATACTGTTTCAAAAGTTTACACAAAAATCTGTGTTTGCTAACAACAACAGAAGTCTTCCTCTGATGCTGTCTCCCACCATCAGCCATAAGGTTTTAGTCACCGGCTCAATACCTATACTTATTTAGTCTTGTTACTGGTGCATACAGAGCAAAAATCCGACATTGACAGGTTTGAAATGGAATTCTTGTAAAACTGAGGACTGGTACTTACTATAAATTTCTTATTTAGCAGTTATGAATACCTTTAACCACAATTCTAACACCAGCCCTGCCTTGCTTTAGGAGATTAACACCTTGAAAGATTGATTCTTTTGATAACCTTCAAGCAGAATTGCACGCAGATGCTGAAATTATTCATGTATATTAAGGTGTCAAGAGGCAGATTTTTATTATTGTTAATACAGCTTTTCCATAGATGGCTCAAACCACTCAAATGACCATTACCCCACAGTGCATGGCAGTGTAACCAAAAGTTATTCTCTTCTATTTAATGCATGGGCAGTCCTGACTTAGCCACTTGTTCAAATAAACATCTCTGCACTCAAGTGCAAGCAGCACGATGAGGCTCCCTTATGACCATCCCAAGTAATGTGTCAGAAACTGTGAAGGTATGTACGATCTGAGGAACTGAAAAGTCGGAAGGTTATAGTAAACCTGTATCAGACCACACTGAAAGTATTGCGTGCAAATCTTGGCACCATATCACAACATTTGATGTAGAGGCACTGGAGAGGGTGCAGAAAATACTTAACATGATAACAGCAGAAATACCTGACTTTATATATCAGGAAAGGATTAACAGGCTGGTCTCTTTTTCTCTTGAAATACAGAGATGACTGAAGCGGAGTCTCTAAAAATCTGTAGAATTTTGGTGGAGTGGACAGAACTTCTTTTCTCTCTCAGAAAGAGCATAGCTAGAGGCCACCGATTTAAAATAGTCACTTAGAAACTGAACAGGAAACTTATAAGAAACATAATACTCAAAGAGTGGTGAAAAAGTGGAACTCAGAAAGAGTCATTGGAGGGAACTGTAAAACAAAAGTAACGTAGTGTGGGTGAAATAAAAACAGAAAGTGTTGTAAAAAGTCAGCATGTCTAGAAGTATCTGTGGAGAGAACTGTAGGGTCAGTGTTTCGAGTCAAATATGGCATTTCTTTGAACGTAATTTACGCTCAAAACGTAAATTCTCTTCCTCTTTCCACAGAGGCTGCCAGACCTGCTGAGTTACTGTGGCACCTTCTATTCTCACTGAAGTGAAGTGTATTGAAAGGGAAACTGGATAAGCATTCAAGGGAGAAGGAAGTGGGACAGTTAGATTAATAGACAAATGCGAAATGGGCAAAAATATAGAACAAAGAACAAGAGAACAAAGAAAATTACAGCACAGGAACAGGCCCTTCGGCCCTCCAAGCCTGCACCGACATGCTGCCTGTTACAACTAAAACCCCCTATCCTTCCGGGGACTGTATCCCTCTATTCCCATCCTATTCATGTATTTGTCAAGACACCCTTTAAAGTCACTATCGTATCTGCTTCCACTACCGCCCCCAACAGCAAGTTCAGGCACCCACAACCCTCTGTGTAAAAAACTTGCCTCGTACATCACCTTTAAACCTTGCCCCTTGCACCTTAAACCCATGGCCCCTGGTAACTGACTCTTCCACCTGGGAAAAAGCTTTTGACTGTCCACTCTGACCATGCCCTTCATAATCTTGTAGGTCTCTATCAGGTTGCCCCTCAACCTCCTTTGTTCCAGTGAGAACAGCCCAAGTTTCTCCAACCTCTCCTCATAGCTAATGCCCTCCATACCAGGCAACATCCTGGTAAGTCTTTTCTGTACCCTCTCCAAAGCCACCACATCCTTCTGGTAATGTGGCGACCAGAATTGAACACAATATTCCAAATGTGGCCTAACTAAGGTTCTATAAAGCTGCAACATTACCTGCAAAATTTTAAACTCAATACCCCGGCCAATGAAGGCAAGCATGCCATATGCCTTGTTGACTACGTTATAGTAATGTACGAGAATGTCATTGGATGAATAAAATTTGCAATTGAAAGCCAGTATCAGGGTCATAAAAACCAAAAGAATTGCTGATGCTATAAATCAGGAACAAAAACAGAAGTTGTTGGAAAAGCCCAGCAGGTCTGGCAGCATCTGTGTTCTTCACAGGTGTTCTTCACAGATGCTGCCAGACCTGCTGAGCTTTTCCAGCAACTTCAATTTTTGTTCCTGATTTATAGCATCAGCAATTCTTTAGCCTGGCATGCCTGGTGCCCACAACACATTCAAAAGGCAATTGCACACCCAGATGAGTGTTGCAAACCTTGCTCAGGCCCAGACATATCATTGCAACAAGTTGGACAATGGAAAATTGGTGCCCTGTTCTATGAGCAAGGAGATGGAGGTCCTGGTGAACAGGTTGGAGCTGGGGAGCAATGTCCTCTTCCCCCAGAACCACCAGGAGAAATGCTTGATACCAGACCATGCAGCCTGGTCCACATTCACCATGTTCATCAAGAGGTGACCTTATAGAGGTTTATAAAATCATGAGGGGCATAGATAATGTGAATAGCAAAGGTCTTTTCTCTAGGTTAGGAAAGTTCAAAACTAGAGGGCATATTTTTAAGGTCAGAAGGGAAAGATTTAAAAAGAACCTGAAGGGCATCGTTTTCATACAGAGGGTGGTTTGTGTGTGGAATGAGCTGCCAGAGGAAGCAGTAGATGTAGGCACAGTTAGAACATTTAAAAGACATTTGGACAGGTGCATGAATAGGCAAGGTTTAGAGGGATATGGGCCAAATGCAGGCAAATGGGACCAGTTTAGTTTGGGAAACTTGGTCAGCATAGACAAGTTAGAATGAAGGGTCTATTTTCATGCTGTATGACCCTACGACCCTCCCCTTACCTGAAGTGCAGTGGCCCTCAGGTTAAACCACTATGCCCCCTATTGGGAGCAGCCCGAGTCTAGTAGGTCTGTGGGGCACCTAGATTTCTCAACAGTTATGTTTCCTATTCTTCAATAAGTTGTAAAGCTCTGCTATCTATGAAATCCTATTGTGAGCAAACTGGCACCCACATTTCCTACATTACTATAGTCACTGCAATTCAAAGACACGTCATCGGTTGAAAACCACTTTAGCACATCTTCAAGGTGTGAAAGATAATTTGTGAGAGAAAATATTTGTGAATTTTTTTTAATGAAAAAACTCCTTCCCAAATTAATCACCAAGAATTGAGTCAAAATTGCCACACTACAGTCAGCAACGACACCTACTTGGAGAGACTTGGAAAAATAGGATTGTTCTCCTTCGAGCAGAGACGGTTTTCAGGAGATTTAATAGAGGTGACCAGGGTTATGATTTGATACAGTTAATGAGAAAGCACGTTTTTTACAGGTAGTTTGGTTAGTAACCAGAGGGCATAGAAGGAAGATAATTGGCAAATGAACCAGAAGGAAGTTGATGGCCTAGTGGTATTAGCAATAGGATATTAATCTAGAGACCCAGGTAATGTTCTGGGGATTCAAGCTTGAATTTGAATTTAATTAAAAAAAATTGGAATTAAGAGTCTAATGATGACTATGAAACTGTTGTCAGGGGAAAAGCCCATCTAATTCATGAATGGCTATCCGTACATAGTCTGGTGACTATGTAACTCCAGGCCCACTACAATGTGGTTGACTCTTAACCGCTGTCCATCAATTAGAGATGGGCAAAGAATACAGGCCTCGCAGTGATGCCCACATCCTGTGAATGAAAAACGTCATTCAACTATATTTTTACTTGGCATCCAGATCTTGCAAATGACCGTTGCAAGTCAGCCACCCATTGAATTGGAAGCATTTGACAACAGGAAGCCACGGCACAATGCCAGCCTTGTGGCAAGTTGGAAACCCAATTCATCTTTAAAACTGTTGCTCTGACCACAGACAGGGACAAGCTGGAGGTACAAAATAATCTGAGAACAAAGCAAATAACAACTTATAGCAGAGCAGAGGCTCAGCTGAAGTGACAAGTGGTTTTCCTGGAATTGCTTTAGTTTGAATGAACAATCTGATCCTCATAATCAGAATAAATAAGTCTTGCAGCTTGGGGTGGCAAGAGCTGTTGGGGAGCTACAGAGATTCCTTGGATTCTTAATTCCTTCTACGAATGAAAGATTCAACAACAAAGAATGTTGGGATGTCATATTGCGGTTGTACAGGACGTTGGTGAGGTGCTGTGTCCAGTTCTGGTCACCCTGCTATAGGAAGGATATTATTAAACTGGAGAGGTTTCAGAAAAGATTTACCAGGGTGTTACTGGGACTGGAGATTTTGACTTTTAAGGAGAGGTTGAATGGGCTGGGACTTTTTTCATTGGATCACAGGAAGTTGAGGGGTGATCTTACAGAGGTTTATAAAATCATGAGGGGCATAGAAGGTGAACAACAAAGGTATTTTCCCTAAGATGGGGGAGTTCAAAATTAGAAGGCATAATCTTAAGATGAGTAGAGAAAGATTTAAAAGGGACTCAAGGGGCAATCTTTTCACATAGCTTGGAAAATCATTCTCTGTCCTTTAATATCAAGCAATCTACATCATCATGTCACCATGCCCGTAGGGAATAAGTTCACATTTATGCAATAAGAGAAAATATTTTAATGGTTTCCCCATTTCATGTACAAATTTGCACACCAGAGCTCAACTGTATGATCTGCCCACACTGTAACTTCAATATCATTTACCTGTCAGCAGTATATCTATCTACTCAAACTACATGTTAATTGTTCTGATGAACTGCTGCCAACATCCTAATATTGTGGTCAGACTCTTACCAATCACAAAATAAGCTTGTTACTGAATAGTCATTCAATCTTCCACTAAAATCCATACTCTCAATATTTCTGCCCTCGTCGCTTTCTCACAATCAATACAATTATAATTCCATGCTGCTCTGAACATCCACTTTTTGTCCTTCATAATCTCCAAATATACTGCTCTACTCTTTGTTTTTGTTAAAAGGTAATTTTCAGAACATTGGGCAGCAATGGAAAAGCTTCATTCACTCTCTAAATGTCATGAGGTGGTGGTCAACTTTCTGAACTGATACTCCATCCCCCGAATCCCACTTTGATCATGCTCCCACAGTAGTGCTGGTTGGAACACTCTTAACTTTTTGGGTTATGGCCTGACCTGGAGGGGAATGTTATTTTTCTTGTGCTTTTTGATGTCAGAGGTCACCGTCCTTAGCTAGTAGAGATAACATGTGACTCCGTACCACTGCAATGTGTCTGATTCTTATCTGCCTCCTGAAATGGCTGAGCAAGGGCAATTAGGGATGGAAAACAAACAACACCCATGTACCATATAACCAAAAATTCTTAAAAATAGCCTCTCAAATCTGTAGATCTCTCAGCCTCATCTACCATCCAGCATTTATCAACTTTTAAAAACCCAAGCTTGATGCAATCCAGTCACTAATTCCACAGGGAGTTTTCTGGAGTCTTCATTTCAGTCAATCTCTACACTACGGACTTTGGTTCATTATCTTGATTTCTCAATCAGGAAATACTTAAAGAAAAAACTCAGTGAAAAATAGATTATGAACCCAGAAATTAGCCAGAGCAAATGCATATTTCTTTATTGCATTACTAGACAGGAATCTAAAGAAAATAAGTTGAATTTCATCCCTACATTTGGAATTAACAAATATATCATACCCTTTTTCACAGGGATCTCTCCTGAGCCTTTCATTTAATATCAACTTCTTTTTAGCAAGAAAAAATGATCAGATGTAATTATGAAGCTGTTTGTACAATAGCAAGTAACAAGCAACGACACAGATTCATAAGAGAAAGATCATGGCTAACCAACTTCCTCAACTTCTTTAAAGATGCGTGATCTCTACTAGAGAATCTTGAAGGTCTTAAATCATAATGTAACTTGATGGTCTAAGTATGACATCCTCTGAAAAGGCTGTTAGTTAATTCTAAGCCATGCAGAATCAGAATAAATGCAGAGAATGGATTTAATGGGCAGAAGAACACAAAGCAGCGGTGTACATGGTCTGATTGATTACCTGAATTGCCAAATCATGCAATAATGGAACTTCAGAATATAACAATAGAATTAACTATAGCACAGAAGCAGGCTGTTCACTCTAACTTGTCAATGCCAGTGCTTTTGCTCCATAAAAGCATCCTTGTATCCTATAACACAGTGAGGAGCTGGAGGAACACAGCAGGTCAGGCAGCATCAGAGGAGCAGAAAAGCTGACGTTTCTCCCTGTTATCTCAGACTCCAGCATCGGCAGTTCTTACTATCTCCTTGTATCCTACTTCCTCTAGCCCTATGAGGTCTGAAGTGGATATCTTGCCTTCCTCACGTACTCCTGAATGTAGTGTAGTTTTGACAGACACCTGCATTCATAAACAGAATTGTCCTCACCAAAAAAGGGTGTGCATATAGGCTCCGGAGACACGGTAATAATGTGATAAAGCCCAAATCATGGTTATCTAAGTGCCTGTGATGACAAAATTGACCCTTCTTGGACTAGTTTGCAATATGTGTATTCTGTGGCAATCTGGAAACTGTTTCTGAAAGAATGATTCCCACTGCTTCCCTTTTCTCAAACCAAAACTGTGTAAATTGCATGAACATTATGCAACCTCCAAATCTATTTTTCTGAAAGAAATAACCATAATTGACAGCACAGTAGCTCAGTGGTTAGCACTGCTACCTCATGGCGCCAGGGACCTGGGTTCAATCCCAACCTCAGGTGACTGTCTGTGTGGAGTTTGCACATTCTCCCCGTGTCTGCATGGGTTTCCTCCAGGTGCTCTGGTTTCCTCCCACAGTCTAAAGATGTGCAGGCTAGGTGGACTGGCCATGCTAAATTGCCCAGAGTGCCCAGAGATGTGTAGGTTAGGTGGATTAGCCATGGGAACTGTAGGGCTACAGGGATAGAGTAGGCGTTGGGTCTGGATGGAATGATCTGCTTTCACACTGTGAGGATTCTATGATTCGATAATTTCTAATCTCTTACTAGGAGTTATATCAGTTTTACAGAAGTACTTAATGAATTGAATAAAATTAAAATAAAATGGTCAAATTTGCCACTGATACTGGGAGATGGACAGCCCAAAGATGACAGAATGGGTTGGACAAAGCAAGTGTGGGTAAATTCACATAATTTAATGCAAGTGAAAAACACTGTGCATGTGAAATAAAAGTAATTACTATGGGATATTGGAGTGGTCAGAAAAGAAGTTGAGGGAGTCCCAACGTTCCTAGGATGGCTCGGTATATCTGGGCAAGGCATTCACTGGAATCTCCACATCAGAACTACATAGTTACATCAGTTGAATATAAAGTGAGAAAAAGACCTGATCTAATTATAGTGTGCTCTGGCCAAACAGCATGTTCAATCGTCAGTTCTGGTTATCAAGAAACAAGGCAGACAATAAATACTGAAGATAATGTCCAGAAGTTATATAATACTAGGGGGCATGCATTTCAGTTGAGAGGGGGAAAGTTCAAAGTCTTGAATGCACTGTTGTAGGTGGTGGTAGAGGCAGATACGATAGGGGCGTTTAAGGGACTTTTAGATATGAATATGCAAGGAATGGAGGGATAGGGACCAAGAGCAGACAGAAGGGATTAGTTAATTTGGCATCATGTTTGGCACAACATTGAGGGCCAAAGGGTCCATTCCTGTGGTGTACTGTTCTATGTTCTTTGTTCTAAGTTTGACAAAACTCAACCCAATGTCAGAGGACAGAAAAAAGATTTGAGAGATTTGAAGATTACAGCCTGAATAGGATGGCTTTCGAGTGATAATTATTTGGAGACAAGCAAGTTGTAAATTAAGCTCGAAAGGCAAAATCCACAAAATCACTTGAAAGTAAATTGGAAAAGGAAACACAATAAAATCACAAAAAGCAAGTGCAATATTGATATCAGAAATTCATCTTCACATAAAGTGAGACCCAGGTAGAGTGGACGCAAAACTCCCAAGCCCACTGAAGAAACATTTAGATATTTAACAGAGCAGGTGAACGATAACGTGTTTCTGGGTGAGTAAGTTAAGATGGGCTAAATTGTTTTCTAAATCTCTAAGTATTTTGTGATCTTGTTGAGTCCTGTATTAGAGGAAGATGATTAGCCCATTCAGCCATTCAAGTAATTCCGTATTTTTGTCAGCCAATGCAGCACTAAGTAGATATCAGTTCTGCCTTATCTTAATAACGTTACTTCCCCAGTCATTACTCAATTGATTTGACATCCAAGCCGACTTAAGACACATTCTTGCAACTTTTATGATTTTCTTTTCTGCAGTTCCATTATTAACACTACGACCAAGGCTCTGACTATACTTTAACTAGAGCACTGTGCGTAGTTTTGGTCTCCATACTTTAGGAAAGATATGCAAGTCTTTGAGGTGCAGTTGAGGTTTACCAGAGTGCTTCCAAAGATGAGGGATTTTAGTGGAAAGACTAGGTTGAAGTAACTGGGTTTGTTCTCCTTGAAGGAAAGCAGATCGAAGGGAGATTTGCTAGAGGTGTATAAGATTATAACAGGTTTAGACAAGATAGATGAAGAAAAGTTGTTTCTATTGACTGATGGTACAAGGACTAAGAGACACAGATCTAAGGTTTTGGGCAAGGGATGTGGGGAAGGACTTTTTTGACACAAAACATGCAAATTATTTGGAACTCGCTGTTGATGAAAGTAGTGGAAGAGAAAATGACCATTGATTTCAAAACCGAAATGGAAGGACACTTGGGGAAATAAATCCACAGGTCTACAAGACGAGAGAAGGGGAATAGAACTGCTCCACAAAGAGCCAATATGGACTCAATGGAGTCAGGTGGCCTCCTACTGGGTTGTACTGATTCTAGGATTTTTTCTGGATTGTCCATTCTGTTCTGTTGCTGAAACATGGGTTAACAGGTAGGTTTTTTTTTCACTTGTTCTGACTATACATTTTCCACAGAGGTTTCTGAGGTCCTGGCACACAGCCAACATAGATGCACTGGAGTCTCTGACGCCCTGTTGTTTTGCGAAACAGGCAGAAACAAAAAAAATTCCACAAATCTCACTTCTACAATAAGTCTATAACATTACAAAAGGCACGCTCTTGTGAAATCAATTTGATGTCAGTAGAATAGTTAGTTGGTTGACACTATGGTGTTATTATTTGAATTCAATAAGAGAGGCAATCAGATCAACAGGCAAGACATAGAAACATAGAAAATAGCAGCAGGAGTAGGCCATTCGGCCCTTCAAGTCTGTTCCAAATTTGGGTGATTGTCCAACTCAATTGCCTATTCCTGCATTCCGCCTCCCATCCTTGGATTCCCTTTATTCCCACATACTTAATCCAAATCCTTTTTGAAATTATACAATGTTTTGATCTTGACTGTTTTCTGTGTTAATGGATTTCACAGGCTCACCACTCTGTGGGTGAAGAAATTGAATAAACAGAATGAATTATTTGGAATATTACTGCAAGCTGAGTCAGCCTAACATTAAACTCTCAGCTCTTGTTTTGTGAGGCTGATTAAATTGCCCACCCTGTGCACTGAGGATGCAAGTTGCTTTCATTTGAAGGTGCCAGCTGTGCACAATGGGCTGCCGTCCCTGTGTGAATCAGAAAGTTGTGGGTGCATGAAACCTGACCATATAATTTGCACTGAATTTCAGTTCAGATGGTGTACTGCAATAAATACTGCCTTAGAGCTGAGGCATTACACCGAGGCCCCTCCTGCACTCTCAGGGGGAACTGAAAAATATCATGTCACTATTCAAAGAGCAACAGGATGTTTCCACTTTCCCAATTCATCAATTAACATTGGCAAACATATTGTCTGCTAAGTATCTGTTGCTGCTTCTTATCAAATTGGCTGCTATGTTTCCTATAGAGACAACAATTCAGAACCACTTAATTTACTGTCTCACCCTGGACATTCAATGGCATTCCATCTCTGAATACCCCACAATCAACATCCTGGGGATTACCATTAACCAGTAAGTGAACTGGACTAGACACATATATACACCATCCACCACCTTCAATACGTTCTCCCTTCACTATCAATGCACAATGGCAGCAGTGAGTACCATTGATAATATGTACTACAGCATCTCTCAAGGACAACATCTTCCAAAACCACAATCACTACAATCCAGAAGGACAAGGACAGCAACTACCACCTGCAAGTTCCCTTCCAAGCCACTCACCATCCAGACCTGGAACTATAATTGCTGTGGCTTCACTGTTGTGGGTCAAAATCCTGGAACTCCCTCATGAACAGTATTCTGGCACATGGACTGCAGTGGTACAAAAAGGCAACTCACCACCACCTTCTCAAGAGCAGTTAAGAATGGGCAATAAATGGTAGCCAAGCTAACGATGGACAATCCCATGATCTAATACAATTTTTATAAAAACCAAAAGCATTTTAAGACATTCTGAAGAGCAAGTTTTACAGCTTATTCTAGTGTTGGAAATATAAATTAAGATATACCCCTCCCCACTCAGATTAACGTATGAACAGTGATTAGGCAGGCTGGTACCATTGGAAAACATGAGTTGACAAAGTCAGGAGAACAGAAAATAGTTGGGAAAGAGAGCTACAAATCATTTGAAGGAAATATTTCAAGCTTAATCTTTCTAAGGACAGAATCTTCCCAGGCCCTGAACAATGTGGGCTGGGCAGGAAATTGGGGAAAATCAGATGAGATGTTCAGTGAGGTCTTTCTCAACATCAAGACCAAAAGTTGTATTTTCCATCCAAGTCCCAGACATTGAGACCGAGATTCTTGCTAGTTAGCGACAAGAGACCTTCAAACAAGAATTATCATCCTCACAGTCACTTGATCTTGCTTCGTTAATATGCAGTCTCCACCACCCAGGTGGAAATGAGACACTGTGAATCCCTGATATAAAAATCAGACTGGGTACCTGGTAATGCCACCTTGCCATTCATGCCTCCACACCTCCATCTCGGGCACTTGGTACCAATAACTCAAGGCACACTCCCGGGGCAGCAGCGACATGCATCCTATGTCCTTGAATGGTGACATCTGGCACATACCAGCCTCAGCCGATTATCAAGGGCACATCTCTGACTGCCTTAGAGTGTGCTGCTGCACCTCCAGTGCTGTCCTTTGGAATGCACGAGCATCTCTCATTGCAATGCTGCTGCAAGGAAAGTTTTGGGAGAGGGTAGGGTTTGGTGGGCAGGCTCTGGTCTCCTGGATTGGAGCAGACAACATCTCAGGGCTGCCGACTGACTCCCTTGGGGCACACACACTTGGCGCTTACAGCATCCCGGCCTTGCCTTATTGTTTGCCCTTTGTCCCCTCAGCCAGACCTTGAAAGTTAACAGTACTTCTGTCCTGACTTGCTGTTTAGCACAGATACATAGCAGACCGCTTGTCATGGTTGTCAGCAGTAAAAAGGTGGACATGTTGCTGTACAGCACTACCCTTTATCAATCTCACACACCTACAGCATGCACCAGCACGACTGGAAGCTGAACAGACTTCATTCCTCAGAGATAGTAGGAACTGCAGATTCTGGAGAATCTGAGATAACAAGGTGCAGAGCTGGATGAACACAGCAGGCCAAGCAGCATCAGAGGAGCAGAAAGGCTGATGCTTCGGGCCTAG
>NC_063337.1:11881990-11893155 GCF_021869965.1 Rhincodon typus | reverse complement strand
CTAGGCCCGAAGCATCAGCCTTTCTGCTCCTCTGATGCTGCTTGGCCTGCTGTGTTCATCCAGCTCTGCACCTTGTTATCTCAGACTTCATTCCTCAATTGGTTGACTCTTGACGCAGAGTGTACTAATCTCCTTTAGCCTTCCCCAGTACTTTTATAACCTATAAATAATAGCATTCAAAGAACATTTTAATGAAATGCTTTGAAATTGCTTGTGACAGTGTCCTCCGGATTAATCTTTAATATCGAGAGGTGCAGGCTAATCCTGTAGGTTGGCAGATCCTATTCACTGAAGATCACCTACTTCCAACTCTGTAACGTCATCCATCTCTGTGTTTGCTTCAGTTTAATTGCTGCTGAAATTCCCGTCATTGCTTTTCCTAACTCAGAATTCACTGACTCACAGAATTATTGCGGTACAAAATAAGGCCATTCAGCCCATCATGCCTGCATCAGGTCTATTATCTAGGCCAGCTTTATTACCTAATGCCAATTTCCAATCTTTTCCCCATATCCCTGCACACCGTTATTTCCAAAAATCACACCTATACCCTCCCAAATGCCTCAATTGAACCTGCCTCCACCACATTTCCTGACAGAGAATTCCATACCCTAACTGCTTGCTGTGTGAAATTTTTTTTTCTCATCTCATCCTTGCTTCGTTTGTGCATCGTTTTAAATCTAAGCCCCCTCATTCTTGTTTCTTGTACAAGCTTCACCCTCAGTGCTCTATCCAGCCTGCTCACTATTTTGGAAACTTCAATTAGATCTCCTCTTAGACTTCCTCTCTCCATGGAGAATAGTCCCAACTTCTTCCATCTATCCTCATAACTGGACTTTCTCATACCTCAACCATTCTAGTAAATCACTTCTGCACTCTGTCCAATGCATTTGCATCCTTCCTAGAATGCGGCACCCATAACTGTACACAATGCTCCAGTTGAGGTCTAACAAGTGTCTCATACAAGTTCAGCATCACTTCCTTCCTATGATGCTCTTATTGATAGAGCAGAAGATACTGTATGCTTTATTTTCTACTTTCTCAACCTGTCCTGCCATTTTCAATGATCTGTGGACATACCTGCACATTTGATTACTCCAATGCTCAACCTTTAATCTGAATCCCTCTGGGAATTTGAGCTCATCCAAATGTCTGTCGTCCGAATTCTAACTCAGGTTGAGTCCCACTCATTTGTCACCTTTGTGCTCACAGGCCTACATTGCCTCACTTTTAAAATTCTCACTTGCGTTTACAAATCCATAGCCCCATCCCATCCTCTGTCT
Source organism: Rhincodon typus (assembly GCF_021869965.1). Classification (NCBI taxonomy): domain Eukaryota; kingdom Metazoa; phylum Chordata; class Chondrichthyes; order Orectolobiformes; family Rhincodontidae; genus Rhincodon; species Rhincodon typus. The sequence continues at coordinate 11,891,872 of NC_063337.1, read as the reverse complement.
GTAATCTTCTCTTATTCTCTAATGATCCAAGATATCTGCCTCCCTCTAATTCTGGCCTTTTGCACACTCCAAGTTTAAATCACTCCATCATCAATAGTCATGCCTTCAACTACCTTGGCCCTGAGCATTGGAACTCCTACCCTAAACCTCAGAGCCTTTCTCTGCTCCTGTAGGATATCCGTTAACACCTATTGCTTTGACCAAGCTTTAAGTCACCTATCTCTAACATTCCCTTCTGTATCTCAGAGTCAAATTTAGTTTTGATAACGCTCCTCAGAACATTTAACTACATTAAATGTGCTCGATAAATGCAAAATATTGCTGCTACTGTGTTGGCTCTTATTTTCCCTCATTTGCCAAGTCAGCTGACCCTCCAGCAATAAGCTCAAGGACAATGTATATCATTTGAGTACTATCCATGTAAAATGATGGTCTTCCTTTTGAAAGATTTATGGAGCAAAAAAGCAAGATTTGTTTTAGATTTCAGTTTGATAATGCAAGCGCTCATATGTGTTATCAATCATTTCCTACACTTGGTGGATCCTCCCATACCCTTTCCTCATAGACATCAGCCCCAGTGTAATCTTTTGGTCATTTCAAATAAGCTCTAAATCTTTGCAACAACTTTTTTTTTAAGCTGACTCAGTTTTATGTAGAATGTTATCATCATTGATCCTCAGAGGAACTGTTTTTGGCTGAAATATTGAGTCTGAAGTTTATAAGTCAAGTTCCACTCCAGACTGCAGCACAAAAATCTTGATAAATAAAACCAAAGGACTGTGAATCTTCCAGATCTGAAATACAGACAGAAAGTGCTACAGACACTCAGCAGGTCTGGAAGCATCAGTGGAACGAGAAACAGAGTGAACACTTCGAGTCCAATATGATGTTTCTTCCTTTCTATTTTAATTAAGAAATCTAGGCTGTCATTGCAATGTAAAGTTGCAGCTGGACTATCAGACAAGATGTTTAACTTAAATATCAGTGCTGTCAACATCTTATAATATAGAATATTTTGGTCTGCCACTACCAGTCTTTTGTGGTGGTGTTAGTCTAAGCTATGTGAACAAGGATGTCCATAATAGGCCATCTTAATAGATAGGAAATAGATTTAATAAATATTACTTAATAGAAACATAGAAGATAGGTATAGGCCACTCGACCCCTCAAGCCTACTCTGCCATTCAATATGACCATTGCTGATTATCAAGTTCAATACCCTAATCCCGCCCTCACCCACATATCCCAGATCCCTTTAGCGACAATTGCTATATTTACCTTCTTCCTGAAAACACAATGTTTTAGCCTCAACCACTTTCTGTGGTAGTGAATTCCACTGGCTCACCACTTCCTGGGTGAAGAGTGAAGAAATTTCTCCTCATCTCAGTCCTAAAGGCTTTGCCCCTTAAACTATGACCCATGGTTCTGGAATCCTCCACAATCGGGAACATGCTTCCTGCATCTAACCTATCTAGCTCTGATAGCATTATATAGGGTTCTATGAGAATCCCCACTCTCATCCTTCCTCAGATAACAAACCAAAACTGCATACAACATTGCAAGTGTGCCTTCACCAATGCCCTGTATAAGCTAGTTGTATTACCTCTAAGATACATGATTTTCTCTCGACAAACATCACGCTTACCTTAAGAGTAAGTTCACATTCCAGCTACTAAAATACTCACACAGAGTATTGATAACAGGCACAGAACCAGATGCGCAGCCAGTTAAGACACATTGGTTGGAGATCTTGTGGCGCAGTGGTAATGGCCCTACTCTGAGCCTAGAAACCCATGTTTAAGTCCCAAATATCCCAAGAGATGTGTAATCATATCTCTGCAATAGGTCAATTAGAAGATAGTGAGGAAGAAGCATGACGCACTGATTTGTGTAATCAATCCTTTACACCCTAACGGATGGAGCTTACCTTACAATGTCAGTTAACCTTTTCAGGTACTAATTGTCTCATACAACACATTGCTTTTTATGTGTACCTTGCACTACAACAGTGATATTGGCTGCACAGTACTTTGATGCTTTTAAAGGCTGAGAATTATGAATTTTTAGTGTAAGATAATGTTCAATTATAGTTAGAGTAGAATGAAGGGGAATTGTAGAGTCAGACAATATAGAAGGAGGCCATTGTGCCCATTGTTCCTGGTGGTGACTCTTGAAAAGAACTATTCAATTTGCTCTTTCACTGTGGCACGGAAAATATCTCCTTTTTAAGTATTTAACTAATTTCGCTGTGAAAACTACTTTCAACTTAGCTTAACGCTTATTCTTGTGGTAGATTTTCAGGCAGTAGTAACTTACTGCATAAGAAAAAAATCTAATATCTGTCTTTTGGCTCTTTGTTGATTGTTGTAAATGTTTGCTTTGTTTACTGACTCTCTTCATAGTCCAAACAATTTATTTTAACCACTCAATTAAAATTCACTGTAATTTAAATTTTCTATGAAACCTCCCGACAAAATCTTTCCTGGCTCCAATGCCAGCCTCTCTAGTTTCTCCACATTACCGAAGCACCTGACCAACAATAATACTCTTGTGACATGAGAAATGACACTTGGAACAGCTTAATAACTTTAAGACAGCACAAGAAGGCAGCTCAAAACACCTACCTGACACCAGTTAGGAATAGGAAACTAATACGATGATCAGGGATAACAAGGTGTAGAGCTGGATGAACACAGCAGATCAAGCAGCATCAGAGGAGCAGGAAAGCTAACGATGATCAGGGACTTGTTGCAGAGATCTCACAGGATAAGAGGTCAAATCTGATTGTGCGATATGTTGATGAGACACAGCCTACCATGTGATGTCACATGATCTTGCTCACTCTTTCAGCTTCCTGTCAAATGAAAACACAGTAAGATGTTTCTTCATTCAAGTGAATGTTTTCCTTTCCTTAGCAGACTCTTAAATATTCTTCAGCAGTCCCACGAAAGCAAGAACATCAGGCAATAAACTCTGGCTTTGATAGCAATGCGTCACACCCCATTCACCAAGACTCCTTAGAGAGCACATACTTAACATACAGCCCCTACCAAAATCCTGGAAATCCCTTCCGAACATCATTCTGCATGTACAACACCAAATCGACTCAAGACAGCAACTCATCACCAACGTCTCAGGGGTAATTAGGGATGGGAAATAAATGCTGGTCCAGCCAGGGATGCCCACGTCCCCAATCAAACAAAGTAAAAGTTTTTAAAGAGTGTGTGGTTTGTAGTTTCTCAGTTGCCATTTTTTGCCGTTTCACTGTTAATGAGACTAAATGTGGGAACGTGTCAGTCAGGATTACCCCAGACCTGACTTTTTCAGGGTGAAGATTCCTGTGTTATTGATTCTGAGTAAGATGCCTCATGTAAGCACAGCTGTTTCCTGAGTGTCCTGAGACTGGTAGAGTCCAACTCAGCAAAAACTAAGCATGGGAACAATGCATTGAATGCTTTCTCAGTGATCTTTTCTTGTTGACATCGTAAAACATTTATTGATTGGAGTTATTCCACATTTTAATAACAAAACATTGCTTCTAGAGTCAGTGAAGGAATTCTAAAAAAGACAGATAATGTCAACTGAATGACAGAGTCTTTTGCTTCCAAATATTAAAAATCAGATAGTTCAGCGCCAGTGAGAACAATACAAGATACATCAATCAAATTCCTTCAAATGATATTATGCAACATTAATTAATCTCCTTTGATAAAATTCCTTAAGCTGCTACTTCAGTGAATTAAGTGGGCAACGCTTATTTCTATATTTTATGATTAACATGATTGCTTCCATTCTGATCTTTCTGTCCTTTACACTGTTCCAACAAACTCAAGGTAACCTTGAGGAATTGTACCTCATTGTTTCTATAAGCCCCATAATATGTCTTCTTGGGCAATCACCCAAGATTCCATTCCACTTCTACTGCAATTTGATGGGGTTTTTGAGATGGTAGAAAATTCTAAAATGCGATCCTCAGACACTGCAAAATTTGAAGCAGGCAGTGCTTGTTGGGTTGGGTATAGATAGGCAGGCTACATTCTTCTGAATGGAAGGCAGAACTAAACAATTCCAGATCATGACCATTATCGTTACTGCCTCCAAATAGTAGTTGTTGGTAATGACTCTTTCAGTTCTCTCTTTCAGACACATCTATGCCACTGACGTGTCTCTCCACCTTTCACTATCATTCTGTTTTTTATTTAATCTCTTCCGTCTTCCATCACTGACCTTCTCTATTGTCCTTCCCACTTCTTTTCCTGTTTTGGTTAGCTCCAACTCCCCTACAGAATTCGTCTTAACATGGGCAAAAAAAAAAGAGGTGAACTCCAGAAGTGAGGTGACAGTAACTAGCTTTGACATCAAGACCCTTTTTGACCCAATGTGACATCAATAAATGTGAAGGTAACTGGAATCAGAGTAAAACTTTCAACAGAAGTTGCTGGGAAAGCTCAGCAGATCCGGCAGTACCTGTGAAGAAAAATCAGAGTTAACACTTCGGGTCCGGTGACCCTTCCTCAGAACTAAGGAAGGGTGTGAGGAAGGGTCACTGGGCCCTAAAAATAAACACTGACTTTTTTTCTTCTCAGATGCTGCCAGACCTGCTGAGCTTTCCCAACAACTTCTGCTTTTGTTGCTGATTTACAGCATCCGCAGTTCTACAGGTTTTACATAAAACTTTCAACAGATTGGAAAGATATTTGGCACAAAGGTATATTGTTGAGGTTGTTGGACGGCAATCATTTCTGTCCCAGGATATTGCTGCAGGAGTTCCACAAAGTAATGTCCTAGGTCCAAAATCTCCAGCTTGAATGACCTTTCTTCTAACGTAAGGTTGTAGAATGTTTGTACAAATTTCAGCACCATTTGCAAATCCTCGGATATTAACGCAGCTTGTGTTCATATGCAGCAAACCCTGGATGATGCTTAGGCTTAGCATGATAACTGACAAGAGTTGCAATCATGGTAAATATGGAATATTGATATTCAATTTCCACTGTCTGAATTTTTAACACCTGAGAACTTCATGGAGTATGAATGGCTTTTATAAAGGACAGATATTGGCCTAAAATGGTTGATCTGAACCCCTGACCACACACTATGACAAATCCTGCATATAGCGAAACCCTATGCACTGAGATAGCCATGTTACATAAAGACTGGAACCACCAACTGACTCAACTTCAAGAGAATTTGTATCTCATGCTTAATTCATACTGGTACAATAGATTTGGGTATCAAAGGGTTGTCCAAAACTGTCAAGTTGGCAACACAATGTAGCAGATTCAAGAATGTACAAATGGACATGTAACAGCAAGTGCTTTGAAAAGCCAAGCAGAGAAGAAAATCAGAAATATGAACTGATAATAGCAAGAACTGTGCGAGCCTCTCTCAAGCTGTCCCTCTCCATGCTGAAGTCTGTGTATGGGGAAGAACTAACTTAAAAACAACAAGATCAACAAACTTTGTCACTGCTGTGGGATACGAGTCAACAATTAAATAATTGACCTCACGTTGAAAACATAACACCTTAAAGACTCAGTATTATCTTCTCAATACTGTGTAGCCTACTCAACACACAAATCCTGTGAATAAATACTCAAAAACCTGTACCTCTCTGGTTACTCATGGATCCGAAGTAGTTTCAGTGACCTGATACATTGGATAGGATTTTCCTGGGCCCAGGGCAATGGGAGTGGAGGAAACAGTGGGGCTGGGAGAATCATGGGTGGGCATGCAATGAAATTTCCCCAAAGCAATCCTGTTACTGGGGATATTTCCCAGGGGGTGGTAGTCATGTGGATCAGGGTAGACAGGCACTCAATCTGTAAACTAAAGGCAATAATTTGGGGCCATTTTGAGTGCTTGCTGAAAACTTGACCCCTCTCCATGTGTGGGAGCAGCCTCCCTCAATACAAGTGGCTTCCCTGGGGGCTTTTTGAGTGGAGGGACCTAGAACCAGAGGCCCCATCCCCAGGGAGGCGTCTAAAGGCAACAGTGGCCTCACCCACAGTGTAGCACTGTCACTAGTCGGATTTGAGCTCCGAAAAAATGGAACATATGGCTATAAAATCTGAATTATCATCTTCCTTCCGAGTGTGAGTCCATTACTGCCTCAGCATTGCCCACCTCTCTCATGGGAGCTGCCAAAAATTCAGAGTTACTGGTGTGAGATCAGGTCAGCAGCATAGGGAGCCTGTCAGGCATCTGTAATTGGATCAAAAACAAAGTTGCTGGAAAAGCTCAGCAGGTCTGGCAGCGACTGAGAAGGAAAAAACAGGTGACCCTTCCTCAGTACAGTATCTGTAATTGGATGGTGCGTTTGAAATAGCTAAACAGGAGGCGGAGTCCAGGAAATTAGCAAACCATCTCAGAGTAAGTCCAAACTTGGTCTACGCGAAACAAAACCCGTAAGAAAATCTTTGCCATTCCCAAAAGGAATAAAACAGCAAAATTGGTGAATGAGGTATTTTGCTGTGACTCATCTTGTACACTTCAGAACGGACATCCCCTGTTTGACCAGTATGTTCATTCCAAGTATTTCACCTTTGCACTATCTCTCTCCCTCCTTCTAGAATGAAGAACACAGGAGGGCAGGTTAGGACCAGCACCAGGTGTACCTAGAAATGAGATGTCAACCTGGAGAAGCTACAAAACAGCACGACCAGTAACTAATAGATAGGGCTAAGTGATTGCATAACTAACAGATCAGATGTAAGCTCTGCAGTCTGACCATATCCAGTCATGAAAGGTGGTGGATAATTAAACAAATCACTGGACATGGAGGATCCACAAATAACCCCATCCTCAATGATGGAAGACCCCAACATATCATCACAAAAGATAAGGCTGAAGCATTTGCAGCAATCTTCAACCAGAAGTGCCAAATGGATGATCCATCTCGGCTTCATCCAGATGACGCAGTATCAGAGATACCTGTTTTCAGCCAATGACTGTAAAAACCACTTTGGTTTTGATGAACGAACAGTTCTGCCTGATGGCTAACGTCACCAATCCATGGGGATGGGGCTCAGAGGTTCATGCAGCACGATAAAGTCCTCATTGAAAGAGGTGTGTGGAAGCTTAGTACTGATGGGCTGGACAGGGAGTGTGAAGAAAAGAACATGGAAGTTTGTGAGGGGCAATCTTCCGAGGAGGAAGGTGAGGACACTGAGCAGGGGGAGTCACCACCTCCTCCCTCACAGAGTGGTGCAGTGCCTGGCACAACAAGCCACACAAGGTATGACTAACATTCAGTTCCAATGAATGTGCGCTGAATGCAGCGAGCGCTCACTGACTGCAAATTTGTTGCTGCTCAAAGGCAAGCAGTTCCATTATTTGCCAATTTGGTTTGACTAATTTTTGCTTTGCAGAATAAAAATGAAAAGTTAAAGCTGTTTTGAAGGCTTTCCAGCATGTCGTGTTCCCACGTGGAACAACAAGAAAATGCTAGGTGAAACTGGGCCTCACAGCGCCAGGGACCCAGGTTCAATTCCACCCTTGGCTGACTGTCTGTGTGCAGTTTGCACATTCTCCCCGTGTCTGCCTGGGTTTCCTCCAGGTACTCCGGTTTCCTCCCACAGTCCAAAAATGTACAGGTTAGGTGAATTGGCCATGCTAAATTGTCCAGCGGTGTGTAGGCTAGGTGAGCTAATCATGGGAAATGCAGGATTATAAATTAGGGATCTGTGTCTGGGTGGGGTGCTGTTCAGAGGGTTGGTGTGAATTCAATGGGCTGAATGGCCTGCTTCCACACTGTAGGAACTCTATGATTCACTTCCTTAGATAGGATTTCAAGATGCTAAGGACAGATAACCTCTGTAGCTTGGTTCTTAAAGGGCATTACATTTATGAATGTACAGTTACATTTGCAATGAGGTACCCACTGTGCCACCTATGTACCCTGAGAGATGTTTCTTTTTGGTTCCCCTCATGTTATTTTCATGGTTACAGCACTTGACCTAGTAAATAGCTGGGCTTTAAAAATGGTGCCAATGCCTGGCATTCCAGGATGGTTTCTCCAGCGAGCAGGAAGATAGTGTGAGCGGGGCACTAGAGAGGTGCGGCCAATAGCTAATGAGGCAAGTTTCAGACAATAGCGCAAGAAATCTTACTGGGGCTCACAGAGATAATCCCCTGACGAAGCTCATCAAAATTGACACTTAAGCAATTTCTGGTAAAATTGAGCCTAATAAATGCAATGTCTGATATGATGTGGAGGTGCCAGTGTCGGACTGGGATGGACAAGGTCAGAAGTCAGGTGACACCTTTTTATAGTCCAACTGGTTTATTTTAAATCACAAGCTTCCAGAGCACTGCTCCTTCATCAGGTGAGGGGCAATGCTCCAAAAGCTTGTGGTTTTAAAAAAAAGGATATGAGTTATGTGTCAAAGGCTTTTAATAGCATTGCATGTTACATAGTAATACATTCTTTTTAATTGAACCCAGTTCATTCGTGACTCCAATGTAGCAGCGAGGAGTTTTTTTTTTAACATGCATTTGATTGGAACATCAATAAGAAGATTGAGAACAATCCAAAATAAAAATCCATTTTCCTCCCAGTTTTTATTTGGCTGTCTCCAGCTGCAGGTCAAAAAAATGTACTTAAGTTATCGGCGCATTGCCTTGATTGTTACTTAATCAGCTGATTTAGCAATCAGTCAGAGATTGTGTCTAAAATAACAACAGCAAGGCAGTTCCTCTACTTCCTCAGGTGGCTAAGGAAATTCGGCATGTCCGTAAAGACTCTTGCCAATTTTTATAGATGCACCAAAGAAAGCATTCTATCTGGATGCATCACAGCTTGGTATGGCAACTGCTCTGCTCAGGACCATAAGAAACTACAAAGAGTTATGAACACAGCCGAGTCTATCACGCAAGCCAACCTCCTATACATTAACTCCATCAATACTTTTCACTACCTCGGAAAGGCAGCCAACATAATCAAAGACCCCTCCCACTCCCATTTTAATCTTTTCCAACCTCTTTCATCGGTTAAACACACATACCAACAGAGTCAAGAACAGCTTCTTCCCCACTGAGCTGGACTTCTGAATGGACCTCTCAAATCTCATATTTAATGTTGATCTCACTCTTTGTGCGCCTTTTCTTCAGCTGTAATACCAAATTCCTTGCTCTGTTCTATTATGTCAATGCAATCGGTATGGTCTGATCTGCCTGTACTGAATGCAAAACAAAACTTTTCACTGTTGTTCGATACACGTGACAATAATAAATCAAAGCAAATGAAATCAGTTATTGTAGGAACTGCAAATGCTGGAGAATCCGAGACAACAAGGTGCAGGGCTGGATGAACACAGCAGGCCAAGCAGCATCATAGGAGCAGAAAGGCTGACGTTTCGGGCCTAGACCCTTCATCAGAAAAGGGGGAGGGGAAGGGGGTTCCGAAATAAATAGGGAGAGAGTGGGAGGCGGATAGAAGAGGGATAGAGGAGAGGATAGGTGGAGAGGAAACAAACAGGTCGAAGAGGCGGGGATGGAGCCAGTAAAGGTGAGTGTAGGCAGGGAGTTAGGAAGGGGATAGGTCAGTCCAGGGAGGACGGACAGATCAAGGGGGCGGGATGAGGTTGGTTGGTAGGAGATGGAGGTGTGGCTTGAGGTGGGAGGAGGGGATAGGTGGGAGGAAGAACAGGTTAGGGAGGCGGGGACGAGCTGGACTGGTTTTGGGATGCGGTAGGGGGAGGGGAGATTTTGAAACTTGTGAAATCCACATTGATACCATTGGGCTGCAGGGTTCCCAAGCGGAATATGAGTTGCTGTTCCTGCAACCTTCGGGTGGCATCGTTGTGGCACTGCAGGAGGCCCAGGATGGACATGTCATCTGAGGAATGGGAGGGGGAGTTGAAATGGTTCGCGACTGGGAGG
>NC_063337.1:11877255-11881890 GCF_021869965.1 Rhincodon typus | reverse complement strand
GGGGGCAGGTGTAGCACTTCCTGCGGTTGCAGGGAAAAGTGCCGGGTGTGGTGGAGCTGGAGGGGAGTGTGGAGCGGACAAGGGAGGGAAGTTGCGGTCCTTGAAAAACGAGGACAACTGAGATGTACGGGAGTGGAATGCCTCATCCTGGGAGCAGATGCGGCGGAGGCGAAGGAATTGGGAATAGGGGATAGCATTTTTGCAGGAAGGTGGGTGGGAGGAGGAGTATTCCAGGTAGCTGTGGGAGTCGGTGGGCTTGAAATGAATATCGGTTTCTAGGTGGTTGCCCAAGATGGAGACAGAAAGGTCCAGGAAGGGGAGAGAGGTGTTAGAGATGGTCCAGGTAAACTTAATGTTGGGGTGGAAGGTGTTAGTGAAGTGGATGAACTGTTCAAGCTCCTCGTGGGAGCACGAGGCTGCGCCGATACAGTCATCAATGTAACGGAGGAAGAGGTGGGGTTTAGGGCCGGTGTAGGTACGGAAGAGGGATTGTTCCATGTAACCTACAAAGAGGCAGGCGTAGCTTGGGCCCATGCGGGTACCCATGGCTACCCTCTTTGGCTCCCAGGATGAGGCATTCCACTCCCGTACATCTCAGTTGTCCTCGTTTTTCAAGGACCGTAACTTCCCCCCCTCGGTGGTCGAGAACGCCCTCAACCATGTCTCCCACATCTCCCGCACCTCATCCCTCACACCCCGTCCACTCAATAAGAACCAAAAAAGAATCCCCCTCGTCCTCACGTACCACCCCACCAACCTCCGGATCCAATGCATCATCCTCCGACACTTCCGCCATCTGCGATCCGACCCCACCACCAAAGACATCTTTCCCTCCCCACCCTTATCTGCTTTCCGGAGGGACAACTCTCTCTGTGACTCCCTTGTCCGCTCCACACTCCCCTCCAGCTCCACCACACCCGGCACTTTTCCCTGCAACCGCAGGAAGTGCTACACCTGCCCCCATACCTCCTCCTTCACCCCCATCCCAGGCCCCAAGAAGACTTTCCACATCAAGCAGATGTTCACCTGCACATCTGCCAATGTGGTATACTGCATCCGCTGTACCCGGTGTGGCTTCCTCTACATCGGGGAAACCAAGCGGAGGTTTGAGGACCGCTTTGCAGAACACCTACGCTCGGTTTGCAATAAACAACTGCACCTCCCAGTCGCGAACCATTTCAACTCCCCCTCCCATTCCTCTGACGACATGTCCATCCTGGGTCTCCTGCAGTGCCACAACGATGCCACCCAAAGGTTGCAGGAACAGTAACTCATATTCCGCTTGGGAACCCTGCAGCCCAATGGTATCAATGTGGATTTCACAAGTTTCAAAATCTCCCCTCCCCCTACCGCATCCCAAAACCAGTCCAGCTCGTCCCCGCCTCCCTAACCTGTTCTTCCTCCCACCTATCCCCTCCTCCCACCTCAAGCCACACCTCCATCTCCTACCAACCAACCTCATCCCGCCCCCTTGATCTGTCCGTCCTCCCTGGACTGACCTATCCCCTTCCTAACTCCCTGCCTACACTCACCTTTACTGGCTCCAGCCCCGCCTCTTCGACCTGTTTGTTTCCTCTCCACCTATCCTCTCCTCTATCCCTCTTCTATCTGCCTCCCACTCTCTCCCTATTTATTTCAGAACCCCCTTCCCCTCCCCCTTTTCTGATGAAGGGTCTAGGCCCGAAACGTCAGCCTTTCTGCTCCTATGATGCTGCTTGGCCTGCTGTGTTCATCCAGCTCTGCACCTTGTTGTCTTGAAATCAGTTACCCATTTTACTGCTGTACTCATTTCTATTTGCAGTTGACTTCCAATTTAATAAACAAAGTAAAACGAACTACCAACTTACCATCATCCATTTCAAAAGCTCACATAATAACATGATCAACATTAACCATTCAATATATTTCTCAAGGATTAATTATAATGAACTTGAAATACCCCAGTCTCAGCTGGTTGACATTTGATACGTTGCTCTGGATTGTAACACATTGATTACCAATAAAATGAAAAGGTTGCTTTGGCATTACTGCTACATATTTATGTAATCAATCAATTGACAATACAGACACACAGTCAGTGGGTAGCACTGATGCCTCACAGGGCCAGGGACCCGGGTTCGATTTCAGCCTTGAGTGACTGGATGCAGTTTTCACATTCTCCCTGTGGGTTTCCTCTGGGTGCTCCATTTCCTCCCACAGTCAAAGAGCTGCAGGTTAAGTGGATTGGCCATATTAAATTTCCCCATAGTCTCCGGGTATGTGCACGCTAGGCGGATTAGCCATGGGAAATGCAGGGATAGAGTAGGGTGTGGGTCTGAGTGGCATGGTCTTTGGAAGGTTGGTGCAGATTTGATGGGCCGAATGGCCTCTTTCCCCACTGTAGGGATTGTAAGTGATTCTTTTATCTACATGAGATAAACTTGTGACATCATTTTTTCACTTAAAAATGTTACCAGAAATTTATGTATTTTACGTAAGATCTGCAATACATCAAACTGGAAATTTTAACACCCTCTGTTTGATGCAAAACAAGAGGTAAAACTTGAAATACTATATTGATTTAATTGAATGGCATGTTAGGCTACTTCAGAGGATGTGTAACAGTCGACCACACTGACGTGGAGCTCAGTCGGCCAGACACTGGATTTCCTTCCTTAAAGGGCATTCGTCAGCCAGTGGGGTTTCTAATATAATTCCACAGTTTCCTGACCAATTTTAGCTGATAGAAGCTGTTTGGAACAGGGAACATAAGAAATAGAATATGAAACATGTGGTGCTTTCAGACTATTTTGTCATTCACCAAGGTCATGATTGATCTATCTCTACCATAACTTCTGTACCAGCCCAATATCCAAAAGTCCATTAGTATGTATTCTATATTCAGCAACTAAACATCCACACTCCTCTGAGGCAAAGATTTTCAAAGATTCGTAATCCTTTGTGTGAAAAATTTACTCCCTCTCTGAATCCAAAGTCACTAACCAACTTATTCTGAAATTCACTTGTGTCTCATTTCTCAATGTTATTTTAAACTGAACTCAAAATTGTGGGATTTGGTTAAACTCTAGCCTTGTTACATCATTCAGTAGCCTGAAGAACAGAGGAAGAATGACTGGACCACAAGTAAGCTGTAGATACTGAGATGAATGTAGTAATGAGAAGGGCCAATATCAGAAATCATTATATCCGGGGTGAATAAAGGTTATCAGGATGTCGGAGAAAGTAACTTGAGAAAAGATCAAAATGACATGGTCATTTGTTCTAGGGAGAGGGGCAATATGGTGAGGCAAGTGATAGAGATAGAGCTACCAGCAAGAAAGAGAAAAGGAAGGTGCAGAACAGAGAGAAACATTGCAGTGATAACAGACTTAAATACAGTGGGATTAGATGAGGAATGGGTGACTGAGAGGAGGAGATGGAGAAGAGTAATCAGCCAGCAGTGTGGTGGCTCCAAGCAAACTCAAACAAGCCAACAGAAGAAGAAACGAAAAGATGGAAGAAGGAGTAAAAAAGTTTGTTAACCCAGGTACTTAAATTATTTGTCTTATAATATGACTGTTATAGTACCGTGCTGTCTTGTAAGAAGGGGCATGTGGCTATGGTCCCTCAATTACAGCCCTGATTATGAGAAAGCCTATGGTCCAGTATCAATTTGTAGACCAATAATTAATGTCAGACGTGTGGACTTGGGGACGGGTAGCAGAATAGACAGCCTCCTAACCTCTACATGGAGGTTAGAGTGTAAGTATTAAAGTCAGCTACACACCCTCACAAACAGGGCTCCACAGGGGCCAGTGCTGGGAACGTTATTGCTCACTCTTTGTAGGGTGCAGTTAATCATAGAATCACAACACTATGGAAGCAGGCCATTCAGCCCATTGAGTCCACACCAACCCTCCGAAGTGCTGTAACGCTGCATTTCCACCTAGCCTGTGCTTCCCTGAACACTATGGGCAATTTAAGCATGGCCAATCCACCTAACCTGCACATCTTTAGACTGTGGGAGGAAACTGGAGCACCCAGGGGAAACCCACACAGACACAGAGCAAACGTGCAAACTCCACACAGAGGCCTGAGGCTGGAATCAAATGTGGGTCCCTACGGCTGTGAGACAACAATGCTGACCACTGTGCCACCCTGCCACTGAGGACAACTAAGGAAGGACGTGACAAAACACAATAACCTTGCTGGATGGATATCTAATTGGCAAGTGAATTTTAGTTTGGTTAAGTGAGAAGGTGGTCGGAGGAATAAAGACATCAAGTATCATTTGGACAACAAATGTATAAATTGGAGAGAAGAGCATAAAGATCGAGAGGCATTGATGTGCAAATCTCAAAAAGTCGCGAGACATGTTTACTAAGAAAAAACAAACCAAGCACTCAGGTTCATTCCTAGAGAGATTGGAATTGAAAATCAGTAAAGTATAACTAGCTTATATAGTAATATTGTTAGATAACACTTCAGTTCAGTCTCCATCATTTAGAAAGGATATAGAGGCATTGGAAAAGATACAAAAGAGATACCCAAGTATGAGACGAGAATTAGGATGGAGAGTGTGGTGTATTGGTCATGTCACTGCACAAGCAATCCAGGACACCAGGGACAAGTAATCCAGGACACCAGGGACAAGTA
>NC_063337.1:11831522-11877245 GCF_021869965.1 Rhincodon typus | reverse complement strand
AATCCAGGACACCAGGGACAAGTAATCCAGGACACCAGGGACAAGTAATCCAGGACACCAGGGACAAGTAATCCAGGGCACCAGGGTAATATTCTGGGAACATCAGTATGAGTTGCACCATGACAGTGGGGTAGTGTCTCTACCTCTGATTGAGCAGGCCAGGATTCAAATCCCACCTGCTTCAGAGGTGATAGCATCACTGAACAAGCTCATTAGAAAGTTATCTTTTCTGCAACTGAAAATTAATCTAATGGTGACATGCAACCACTGTTAATTGTTGCAAAAACCCATATGGTTCATCAATTTCCTTCAGGGAAGAAAGTCTGGCCTATGTGCGACTACAAATTCATAGCAATGTGATTGATTCTTAACTGTCTTCTGAGCAATTAGGGATGGGCAATAAATGCTTGCCTTGACAGTGACACCCACATTCAGTGAATCAATAAAAGAAATTGACATGTTTGATGTATATTGATAATTTCATTCCAGACCTTTAACTAATTGAATTTAAATTCCCTCTAATAGCATGGTTGGTTTTGAACTCATATCTAAAAAGTATTAGTTCAATATCTGAATTATCAGAACAACAATCTTACTCTCTCAAAGCATGCTGAGGTAAACAGTTTAGGTGGATTCGAGGGAAGTTATTCAGTCTCTTTAAGCAAATGGCTCATTAGTTCAAATTCTTCAATGTGTAAAAAGTAAAGTTAATTTCAGTGTCTCTCTGGTCCAAATGTTGAAAATGGAAACTGAAATGGGAACAAAGTGGGTGTTCTTAACAAGGTGTCAACCTTCTCCGAACCTCAACCCACTCCCCTCTCACCTACTGCCATTTTCAGCAATCTTACTTGTAATTTCAGAACTCATTCACCGGAATGCACCCAACAAAACATCAAGCACGGGGAGGACACGCCACTGAAAAGCAGACAACTGATCCTTGCTTTTTGTAACCCACCCATTATTAAGAGCAAAAAGTCCTGTTAACTCAGAGAGAAAATTCATAAAGATGCTCTGTGGAAAATACCCTTTCCAGAATTGCTAAAACAGCTGAGTCAAACCTGTCATTAGAGAGAGATTTAATTAGGGGGTCTCCATACTTAGAGCAAGGGGAGAAGTTGAGAAGGAGAGCCTGGAATTGAATCTCACTGTGGGAATTGACCCATAATGTCTACATCACAGACCTGCCATCCAGCTAACTGAACTAGTCAATCCTTTCCACAGAATAGTCACTAACACAGAGAAATATTCACTCAGACACACACACACACACACACACACACAATATTCACACTAGGCAGACTATATGTACACAATTTACACTCAGACACACAGACACAATATTCATACTGACAAAGACGACATTCACAATTTTCACACACACACATACAATGCTCACACTGATAAAAGAGACTATTCAATCACACATTCACTCAGACGCCCATTTACACACAATATTCACACTGACAAAGGTGTTATTTACACAATATTCACTCAGACGCACATTTACACACAACATTCACACTGACAAAGACGATAATCACACAATATTTACTCAAACACATAATGTTCGCACTGACAAAGACTACATTACAAAATATTCACTCAGACACAATATTCACACTGAGAAAGACCATATTCACACACAATGCTCGCTCACACACATAAATAAAATGTTCACAATGATATTTGCACGCACACGAGGTTCACTCTGATACACACTGAGACAGACAATGACAACATTCACACACACAACACACACAGCTGTTTGCCAACACCGTGGTCAGATGGTTATGAAGAGAGTGGCTGCCTCAAGAACACAACGATTGTGATTAAATAGAGAGGGACTCACCAGGACTGAGGGCTTTCAGATCGGCTCTTGGTCCAGGTTCCTCGGCCGAAGATGGTTTGCAGCCGGCCTCCCGAGTGAGAGAGAGAACGGGGAAGACTGTTAGAGGCTGGGGGGAAATCGGAAAATAACACGAGCTGCAGATGTGGAGTTTTCCCCAGTCTGCTATTCCTGAGCTGCTGAGTGTATGCTCAATGTAGCCTTTTTTGAGTCCTGCAGAGCTTTCCCCTGGCAGTTTGTGGGAAGCTAACAGCGTATCGACCGTCAGACGAAGTGCCCTTTTAGAGTGAAGTGCGTAAAGTTACTATCTGCGGAACGACGCGCCTCTGAGCTGGGAGGTGGCAGATCCTGTTGGAGAGAGCGCCCTGCATCTTACAGTGTGTTCACGCCGCAGTCTAAGTTTTACAACAAATCAAAAAAAAAACGTGCTTTTGTTTTTCTTCCTCTTCTGAAGGGAGCCCAGAGAGAAGCTGAGGGGGTGCTTTAGAAGTAAAACGAAAGAACTGCGGGATGCTGGAGCACTGAAACAAAAGCAGAAGTTGCTGGGGGAAACTCCCTGGCAGCATCCGTGGAGAGAGAGAACAAGCTTGAGTTAAGGTTTCAGGTCCAGTGACCCTCCTTCAGCAGCCCCAGCCCAGGTCTGTAAGGAGCATTTCGGAGAATTTCGCATAATTGCCTGAAAGTTCAGGATCCAGCTTGTGGCTTAATCCACCGATTTTGGATTCCTCGCTGTCTACCTGCAACTTCTTCTGCTCCAGACTGCTATACAATCCCCTGTAAAGACAGGCTACTCCCTTCCCTGTGAGACCTCCCTCAGAGCCAATCCACAGAGAAGGGGAACATTCAGCACCACTGACAATGCTGCCCTCCTGTTGTAAGGGGGAGCTGGTCAACACCAGGCATCTCCATAAGGACACCACTGACAGAATTGCTGTTAAATAATTGGACTCTAAAATAGATCTCCTGGGCCATTTCAGTTTATTCATCATAGAATCACAGAGATGTACAGCATGGAAACAGACCCTTCGGTCCAACTCGTTCATTTCAATCAGATATCCTAAATTAATCCAGTCCCATTTGCCAGCATTTGGCCCATATCCCTCTGAACCCTTCCTATTCATATACCCATCCAGATGCCTTTTAAATGTTGTAATTGTACCAGCCTCTACCACTTCCTCAGGCAGCTCATTCCATGCATGCACTACTCTCTGTGTGAAAACATTGACCCTTAGGTCTCATTTTATATCTTTCCCCTCTCAATTTAACCCTATGCCCTCTAGTTTTGGACTCCACTACCCTGAGGAAAAGACTTTGGCTATTTACCTTGTCCATGCCCCTCATGATAACCGTCAACCTCCGACACTCCAGGGAAAATAGCCCCAGTCTATTCAGCCTCTCTCTATAGCTCAAACCCTCCAACCCTGGCAACATCAAGGACAGATTGACAGTAGTCATAGGGTAATATTTTCACTACAGGGCTTTAAGAGCCCATTGTCACATTGAATGACACTCAGTGCCTGGGGAAAACAGTCATCAGGGCCACGATTTTCTCCAAATGAAGACTATAAGACTATCTGGCACTGAGACAATCTTACTCGTAACTTCAGAACACATTCACCGGAATGCACCAAACAAAACATCAAGCATGGAGAGGACATGCCACTGAAAAGCAGACAACTGATCCTTGCCTTTTGTAACCAAATGAAGACTATAAGACTATCTGGAAATAGGTCATTCAGCCCATCGAGTCTTCTCCGCCATTCAACGAGATCAATTGATCCATTGATGGCCAGAGGGTGCGCTTTTCAAAGTAGGCAAGCCAATAGCGGAATGACCACCACTGAGGAACAGCAGGTTGACATTTCAGGCAGGAGGCAGAGGGGAGACGTATTCCCTGCAGCTTCTTCTTTTGTCAGAATAAAAAAAAGGTGTCAGCCCTGGGGACCATAGCAAACAAAGGAAGCCCCACCAGAGAGTGGCTTACGGCTGCAGCTCAAACCAGGCAGGCTGAGGGGTGTCTAAGCCCACCCTGGGGTCTGGTGCCCCGGGGCTAACCGCAGAAAGTGACACTGGTGGGGTGATCCCTGAAACCTCCAGACACCTGGAGACGGAACGGATATTTTTCAATAGGCCTCAATTAGCCTTTGAACAAGCTACCTCCTGCAACAATTTGAGCCTGCTGTACCATTCAATACAATTATGGCTAATCTCATCTCAGCCTTATAACCTTTTAACCCATGACTAATTAAAAATATGTCTACCTTCTCTTTAAGTTTGTTTAATGTCCTGACCACTCTGGGGTAGTGTTGGAGCTGCCCATACTTGAAAGACACAAAATGGCTGACAAGGGAATAAACAGGATTAAAAAGGCTGCTCCAGCATTTGTACACAAACCGATGGACAAGTAATTAAAACAGAATTAAACTCATGTCCCAGCATTTAAGTGAAACAGTGGTGCTTTTGAGAAGGGGTTACTCCAAGGCGAAAAGGTGAGGGTTTGAAGTGGGGGGGGCCTGCATAAACAATAATCAGATACAGTTCGATAAAAGGATATTCAAGGGCAGACAGTTTGAAAATTTGTAACAAACACAGATGAACTAGTGAGACTGCGGCTTGTAAAAATCCGTAGGGTTAAACAAGTTCATTAAACTACGACAAATGATTGATTCCAGCCTCATTAATGAAAGGCTGTTGTCCCATTAGGCACTAGTAACTATCAGTAACTAGTGAGATGCTGAAACAGCTGTGAATGAGCAGTTTCCATTCTATCTTTTCATAGTGAAATCAGTTGAACTGATGCACCAACTGTCTCACCTCAGTTGTACCAACTTTGCCTGTCAATCAGAAGACTCTGGGGTCATGCTCCAAGGATGAGTAATTAATGAGAGTGGTTCTCATAGAAACGTATAAAATCCTGATGGGACGAGACAGGCTAGATGTGGGAAGAATGTTCCTGATGTTGGGGAAGTTCAGTCTAGGGGTCTCAGTCTAAGAATAAGGGGTAAGCCATTCAGGACTGAGATGAGGAAGAATGTCTTCACTCAGAGAGTTGTGAACCTGTGGAATTCTCTCCCACAGGAAGCTGTTTGAGCCAGTTCATTAGATATATTCAAGAAGGAGGTGGGCATGGCCCTTGCGGCCAAAGGGAGCAAGGGGTACGGGGGAGAAAGCAGGAATGGGATACTGAGGTTGCATGATCAGCCATGATCGTATTGGACAGTGTTGTGCAATCTCAAAGGGCCAAATGGCCCTTCTGCACCTTTTTTCTATGTTTCTATGTTAATCTAGATTGACTGTTTGGAGTATTACAGATTGAGTGCTATACCATCAGAGATGTAATCTTTTAGGTGGCATGTTAAGCTTCCTGCTCTCAGGTAGGCTTGCTACTTTCTAAACGTTAGAAAAGAAACCATTACAGAATGGGAAAGCTATATTGGTGTCTTGACAGACATTAATTCCTCAAACAACAGCATTAGCAACAGTGGAACTAGCATTTCATTTCATTGCTGAAAGTGGGATCTTCCTATGTATAAATTGTCCCCTTAGGTTATAATGGTAATCATAGTTCAAAGGTTTTCATCAGCTGAGGTGGTTTATAAATGCAAACACTTCCTTCCTTTTAAGAATGGCTTTTGTGTCTGTTTGAGACAGGTTGAAGAGTGGAATGTGAGGAGCTCAAGCCAGGTTTCCCATTCATCAGGGCAACAACCATCTTTGCTGCATGCATCTGTGTGTGAACATGGGATGAGATCAAGACTGAGTCGAGATATGTTGCCTATTTGAATAGCCAGTGACACTCATTGCTTAGCCTGAGGAAAGCTCACTTGAGGGGAGGAAGGGAGGTGTACAGGAAGCATTAAATAAACAAGTACAAAAGTTATAAAGAAAGGAAGAAATCAAAGAAAACATACGGCCTGAGGAAGAAATAGCTTTTTAAAAAAATCTTCCTTTAATGCAGATTTGTTACAATCTGGAATGTGTTCCCTATTAAAGTGGTGCAAATGGATTCAGTAGTAAATTACTTTCAAATGTAAAAACATTGCAAAAATGGGGGGAAACAGCATAGCTCCTTGGTATTATCTTTTTCTCTGAACTAGCACAGGTACAATGGACTTGATGGCTTTTCTCTGTGTTGTATGATACTGTGATTCAGGTGCTTAAGGAATTCATTTGAATTGGAAAATGACAATTGGTAAAATTACTCCAATGCCTTTTCACATGCTCCCTCTGAGCAATCTAAAGGTAGATGTCATTATGCCCACATTGATATCTAAACTACTAAATGGAATCAAATGCCACATCACACCAATTTCTGAATAAAACAAAAACGATTCACAAATTGTTCCCTTGCACATTTCTGCCTTTGCAGACATGATGTACAACCTTGCACCTTCACCCACAACAGCTTCCCTGCAAAAGCTGTAGAACACATGCCAGCCGCAACAACAATTAGATCAGGAAGCACTGACAACATCTACTGGAGAATTAGAATTAAGCATGTTCTATTTGAAGGCATTTTAAAATAAATAACTACTAACGAGGTCACTGCACAAATAAAGCTGTGTTTCCAAGATGAACCATGTTGAAG
Source organism: Rhincodon typus (assembly GCF_021869965.1). Taxonomy (NCBI): domain Eukaryota; kingdom Metazoa; phylum Chordata; class Chondrichthyes; order Orectolobiformes; family Rhincodontidae; genus Rhincodon; species Rhincodon typus. The sequence continues at coordinate 11,870,811 of NC_063337.1, read as the reverse complement.
ACAGACCACTGAGATTAATTCATGCTGGGCAGAAACTTCCCCACTTTAGATAGTCTCTGGGGTATTTCTTGTCACAGGACTGTAATAAACTCTCATGATTAATTGTTATCACGGTTGTAAATTCCGCAGTCTTTGAAGGGACACTATCAAAAGTGAAGTAGTAGGAAAGTGCGCGCATGTCTGTGAAATGAGAAAGAATTAACTTTCATTTATATAGTACCTGTCATGAGCTCAAGATATCCTAAGGCTACTGAAGCACTTATTAAACTCTAGTCACTTGTTGGAATGTTTGAACAGAGAAATGACTGTGGCTTATGATAGGGTTATAGATCTGTAATCTTACTTCACGACAATTACCACGTCTGGGTGAGACTACAATTTGCTGCCCCCCCCCAAGGGCCCACACTTCGTTAGAATGCTGGTACTTAGGATATTTGAATGAAGCAACTGGGCATTCACACTAGTCCTGGCATTGACGGAGATGGGCATTCACCCGATAAGGTAGAGAAGTTAATGGCATTTTTGTGTATTTCATTGGAGAGTCTGTGGGCATCACTGGTAGACCAGCATTTATTGCCAAGCCCTGGTGAGCTGCCTTCCTGAACTATAGCAGTCTTCAGTGTATGATCACACACGTAGGGAGGGAGTTACAGGGTTTTGACCCAGCGGAAGGAGTGGGGATATAATTCCAAACCAGGATTGTGTATGACTTGGAGGTGAACTTGGAGGGGATGGCACTCCCATATGCCTGCTGCCCCTTTCTTTCTGCATGGTAGAAGTCATGCGTTTGGTAGATCCTGTTGAAGTTGTGCATCTCGTACATTATTAATACCCTTTCTAGGCTGTACAGCTGCTTGGAGGATCTACGCATGCCGATTGACTTGCCAATGCATTATTTAAAATTCATTTCCAGGATGTGAGTGTCACTGGCTAGGCCAACATTTATTACTCATCCCTAATTGCCTAGAGGGCAGTTGAGGGTCAACTACATCACTGTGAGTCCAGGTAAAGGCAGTATTCTCCTTCCCAAAAAGGTATTAGATTGGTTTCTCCAGACAACTGGCAATAGTTTCATGGTCACTATTAGGCACTTAATTCCACACTTGTTATTGAATTCAAATTCCACCATCTGCCATAGGGAGATTTGAACCCAGGGCCCCTGGAAATTGTGTGGGTGTCTGAATTGATAGACTCATGATGATACCACTTGGCCATCGCCTCCTCTGGCTCCAAACTATGACAGGTCAAACTACAGAAGAGTGATAGAGGGCTTGGTGCAATGAAAACAATCTGTCTCTCAATGTCGACAAAACTAAAGAACTGATCATTGACTTCAGAAAGAAAGGAGAACATGTCCCCATCTACATCAAAGGAACTGAGGTTAAAATGGTGAAGAGCATCAAGTTCCTCGGAGTGATGATAACCGACAACCTGTCCTAGGCTTCCCACATAGATGTGACAGTCAAGAAGACACAACAATGCCTTTTCTTCCTCAGGCAGCTCAGGAAATTTGGCATGTGCACAAGGCCCCTCACTAACTTCTACAGATGCACCATTGAAAGAAGACTGTCTGGGTGCATAACAGCCTGGTTTGGCAACTGCTCTGCCCAGGACTGGAAGAAACTACAGAAGGTGGTGTGCACAGCCCAGACCATCATGGAAGCCAACCTTCCATCCATGGACTCCATTTCCATGGCTCGCTGCCGCAGAAAGGTGGCCAACATCATCAAAGACCCATCGTAGCCGGGTGATGATCCCCTACAACCTCTTCTGTCAGGCAGAAGATACAGAACCCTGACCACACACACAAGCAGGATCAGGAACAGGAACAGCTTCTTCCCGGCCATATCAGCCTGGTGAATGGACTCTCTAGCCTCAAATAAGCTGATCTTGCTAACATTAATCTCACCTAATGAACACCTTGCGCAATGTAACCAGTATGCCTCTGTCTAAATCTTTTTGATCTGTACATCCTTTGCTTACAATGATCTGCTTGTAACACTTGTAAACAAAGCTTTTCACTGCATTTTGGTACACATAACAATAAAGCAATCAAGCAATCTGTTACCAGGACCCACTGTTGTGCACAAATCTTGGAGCAGCAGCAGGAAAAATTATGAGGTATACACTACTGCGACTGTGCAATACTGTTGAAGACAGTGAATGTTGAAGGTGCTGGATGTGGTGTCAATCAAGTGGGATGCTTTGTCCTGGATGGTGTCAAGTTTCTTGAGTGTTGTTGGGGCTGCACTCATCCAGGCAAGTGGGGAGTATTCCATCACACTCCTGGCATGTGCCTTGTAGATAGTGGACAGGCTTTGGGGAGTCAGGAGGTGAGTTACTCACTGTAGAGTTCCAAGCTTTTTAGATTCATAGAGACAAACAGCACCGAAACAGACCCTTCAGTCCAACCGTTCCATGCCGACCATAATCCCAAACTAAATGAGTCCCATCAGCCTGCGCTTGGCTCATATCCCTCCAAACATTTCTCAAATTCACGTACTTATCCAAATGTCTTTTGAACGTTGTATTGATCTGCTCTTATGGGCACATTTATATGGCTGGTCCAGTTTAGCTTTCTGCCAATGGCAACTGTCCCACCTCCCTCTCCAGGATAGTGATAATGGGAAATTCAGAAATAGTCATGCCATTGAATATCGGAGATTAGATGTAAACAAGGGCCTGGTGCCAGCTATCAACCTGAAAACTGATTAGACACAGGAGAAAATAGTTCCTCTGACAAGAGCAAATCCAGAATGAGGGGACATAACCTTAAAATTAAAGCTAACAAAATAAGGAAGGAAATCAGTGAAAGATTTTTCATAAAGGCGGTAAAGAAAATTTCCAACAGGTTGTGGATGCTGGAACAGTTTGGCGCATCCAAGATTAAGGTTTCTTGAATAAAGATAACAGGAAGACTGAAGCTAATGTGGATAAATTGAATTAAATTATAGATTTAATTGAATAACACAGCAGGCTTGAAAGGCTGAACAGCCTTCTTGTTTTAAAAGGTGTAGAGCTGGATGAACACAGCAGGCCAAGCAGCATCAGAGGAGCAGGAAACCTGACGTTTCGGGCCTAGACCCTTCTTGTTTTGTTGCTTTCCTAAGAATATAGGGTCTAAATTGAGTATGGGTGCATCAGTTATCTTCATTTTTACCCTTACTGTCCCAAATATATCCACTTTCCAAACCATAGCCAAGAAAGTAATTCCAGAACGGGTGGTACAACACATTAGCTTGACTTTGTTCTACCATCAGGAATCACATTTCAATTGAGTGCTGAATGAATGGATGGAAACTTTCTTTTCCTGGGTATAAACTTTCATTATGGAAATACAGTTTGAACCATCTCAACCCAGTTGTCATTAGATATGTCATCAATGTTGTCACCAACTTGACATTTTTAGTTGCGACGAAAAGTTGTTACGGGAAAGGAAATGCAGTTCTTATACAGTAGGCCATATCTTTCTGGTTATGTGGTTCAAGCTTTTTGTTAATGGGAACTTCGCTTTATTGTGACATAGGCTACAACGAATCCTGATGAAGATACTAAACTGAGTACTGGCCTATTTTTTGATCACCAACTAGATTAAGATGAATCAAAAATAGAGGGTCATGCAACAGGATGCTATTGCAGGTTTGCTGTATGGCGGCAAGCTAATTAGCCTCAAAGTTGATCGAGTCCTGAAGTAGAGTAATACCGGACACATTGACTTCTCCTTTCCTCCTGATACTGCCTGTCTTGCTGTGTTCTTCCAGCCACCTGTTTGTCTACCTTGGATTCCAGCATCTGCAGTTTTTTTGTCTCTATTAAAGTTGCACTGTTTGATATTGGCATATAAAGTACATTGATCTGAAAGAACGCAATATTTTAATCAAGGTATTCACATGTTTAAGATAAATACTCTTCAGATTGCAGAAAACACATTTGAAAACCCTAAACAAACACAGAGAATGCTAAAGAAACTCAATAAGTCTGGTAGCATCTGTGGAGAGAGAAACAGAGTTGATGCTTCGAGGTTGATATGGTCCTTCTTCATTTTCTGAGCTTGTTTCAGAGTTCCATCAGTACTTTGCTTTTAAAAAAATCCAATGCTATCAGTTCCAGACTGAGTGAATTTTGAATGTTTCCTTGGATCATTAACATAGGATCAAGATTAAAACATTCAATTTTTTCTACCTTCAATTAGATAATGGTTGTGTTCCTCTTTACATGACTGGGTTCGCTTGACATGGTTGGCTAACAAAAACATAGCAATGCCAATTCTGAAACTTCCAATGGACCCCAATCCTCAATGGGTATTTAGAAGGGCAGGATAGTTTAGATACATGAGTAAGAGCCTCCTGATATCATCACTGAATGGCTTGCTCTAATTTCAAGGCAGTGCCCACTTATTTTGGTCTTTTGCATGAAGGAAATTGGTTTCTCTATCTATCCTATCAAATGCTCTAATCATCAAAGCACCACGATTACATTACCCCGGTCATCTATTCTCAAGGGTATTCATGTTTAGTCAATGTAACGTCGCTTTAGAATTTAACTTTAAATGCAGGAAGGCGGTGATATGAACCATCCCAAAGTGTAAACAAATATTAAAGTAAAGTCACCGTCATTCTACCAGGCCGTAAGGCTGCGCTCTCATCAGAGAGAGATGAATTTTTTTTTTCCCTTATTCATTCACAGGATAGGCCAGCATTTATTGTCTATCCCTAATTGCTCAGAGGGCAGTTAAGAATCAACCAGGTGATGGGTTTTTTCCTACAATAAACAATGGTTTCATGGTCACCATTAACTCCAGATTTTTTTTATTGAATTCAAATTTCACCAAATGCCACTGTGGAATTCAAGCCCAGGCCCCCAGAACATTGACGGCAGGTCAACCTGAGGGTCACCATGCCTCAGGCAAGGGGAGAGGTTGAGAAGGTGAGTCCTTCATGGTAACCTTAGCTGGTGTATAAACAAATATTAAATGTGGCCCTCAAAGCTCTTGATGTGTTGCATTAAAATTAGGTCAAGTTCCTCAGGTGACCTACTTTTGCTTTTTCTTTCTCCTGGTTGTATTGAAATTGCATCTTTTGTCATTGTAGCAGTTCTATTGTTAGATCACAAAATGTAAGAGCAGATGTCGGCCATTTTGCCCATCAGATCTGCTCCATGGTTTAACGATACATGGCTAATCGATAATGTTCAACTTCACTTTCCTTTCCTGCCCTGTCCCCTTAACCCTCGATTCCATTACTAATGAAAAAAATGGTCCATCTCAGCCTTGAATACTTTTAACAACTGAGCATTGATAGTTGCTTGGAGTAAAGAATTTAACAATTTCACTGCCCTTTGAGGGAAGAAATCCTCCCCTCCCCACCCCGACTCATTAAACAAGAGAGAGTGCTAGTGAAATTCAGCAGGTCTGGCAGCATCTGAGGAGAGAGAAACAGAGTTAATGTTTTGAGTCCAGTACAATTCTTCTTCAGAAGAGCATCTCCCTATTTCTAGGTTAATATTCTACAATTATGCTCCCTGGTCCGAGATTCTCCCACAAAGGAAAACAATTACTCTTCATCTACCCTGTCAAACGGTTAAGAATCTTATTTGATTCAATGAGGTCCCCTTTTATTCTTCTAAAACCCAATGAATACAGGCCCAACCAACTCAATCATTTCTCATAAGATAATCCTTGTATATCTAGGATCATGCTAGTGAAATCTTTTTGGCCTGCCACCAATGCCAGTGTATCTTTCTTTAGACACAGATGGCATGGTGGCGCAGTGGTTAACACTGCTGCCTCACAGTGCCAGGGGTTCAATTTCAGTCTTGGGACAACTGTCTGTATGGAGTTTGCATGTTCTCCCTGCGCCTGTGTGGGTTTCTGCCCGGTGCTCGGGTTTCCTCCCACAGTCCAAAGGTGTGCATGCTAAATTGCCCCGAAGTATTCAGGGTAGGTGGATAAACCATGGGAAATAAAGGGTTGCAGGATAGGGTGAGATGCTCTGCAGAGGGTTGATGCAGACTCAATGGGCCAAATGATCTCTATCTGCACTGTAGGAATTCTAGACAAGGAGACCAAACCTTTTCACAATATTCTGGGTCTGGTTTTGCTGTGTATGTTTTTTTTCAAACGCTTCCCTATTTTTGACTTCTTCCTTTCAATATAAAAGCCAAAATTCTCTTTGCCTTCCCTTTTGCCCACTGAACTTGGATGCTTACTTTTTGTGATTCATGCATGAAGGTTCCCAAATCCCTTTGTGCTGCAATATTCAGCAGTTCCTTCTCCACTAAAATAATATTTAGCTCTTCTATTCTTCCAAACAGCATGACCTTAGCTTTTTCAACATTATATTCCATCTGCCAAGTTTTTGCCCGTTCATTTAGCTTTTCAGTAGCCCTCTGTAGAATCTTTGTGTCACCCTCATCACTTGCCGTCCCATCTATTTCTCTGCTATCTATTTACTTCGCTGTAGTACATTCACTTTCCTCATCTAACTCATTTATATACATTGTAGATAAATATGGCCCCAGCACTATACTCTGTAGAACTCCACTATTACAGGTTGCCATCTGAGAACGTCACCTTTATCCCAACACAATTAGTTAGCCAATTTTCTATCCATGTTAAAACGTCACACCATGAGCTCTCATGAAGTAGTCTTGTATGCAATAAGGTATCGGAAGCTTTCTGGAAGTCCAAATGTATTATAGCTATTGGTTCCCCCTTGTCTGTGCTACCTGTTTAACATCAGGCATACAACTACGAAAGTACAAAAACAAAGTTGCTGGAAAAGCTCAGAAGGTCTGGCAACATCTGTGGAGGAGAAAACAGAGTTAACGTTTCGGGTCCGGTGACCATTCCTCAGAACTACGAAAGTAAATTGGCCTTCGTTGCAAGACGATTTAAAGTAGGGATAACTTACCAACTAAAAACTAAAAGAATTGGCTGCCCAGAGATGTTGCCAGACCTGCTGAGATTTTCCAGCAATTTCTGTTTTCATTAGGGATAACTTACTGCAGTTATACAGGGCCTTAGTGAAACCATGACTGGTGTATTGTTGATAACAAGATGTAGAGCTGGATGAACACAGCAGGCCAAGCAGCATCAGAGGAGCAGGAAAGCTTACGTTTCGGGCCTAGACCCTTCTTCGTATATTGTTTGCAGCTTTGGTCACCCTATGTGGATATACTTGTCATAGAGAATGTACAGAAGAAGTTCACCAGGCTGATACCCGGGACTGTCCAATGAGCAGAGATTGGTTCACCTGGGGTTGCATTTAGAAGGATCTGATTGGAACATATCCAATTCTACCACGGCTGGGCAGACTAGGTGCAGGGAAGATTTAGAGGCATCAAGAGATGTGGGGAGAACATGGGAACATAATATTGAGATGGAGGATCAGCCATGGTCACAGTGAATGGTGGAGAAAGCTGAACAGGATGAGTGACCTACTCCTTCTCCTCGTGTCTATGTTTCTATTTAAAGAATTCAAACTTATTGTCAGGCATGGTATCCCCTTAGTGACTTCATGCTTGATCATAGTCTGCATTTGTTACTGCTATTATATCCTTTTATAATAGACTCTAATATTTTCCCAATGACGTATATTAAGCTAACTAGCCTATAATTACCTCTTTTATTTGTTTCTCCTGTTTATTTGAACAAGAGCGTCACATTGAGAGCTCTCTAATTCTTTAAGACTTTTCCGGGATCCAAGGATTGTTGGAAGATTGCCATCCCTGCATCCATCACTTCTATAGCTATTTCTTTTAAAATCCCAGGTGCAACTAGTGATTGTATTGATTTTTAACCCCATTCACCCCCCAGCAGTTTTTCTCCAGTGACAGTTATTGTATTTTTCTTTCTCCACTTTTTGCCCCTTGACATTGCGTTTTTTAGAATGCTATTAATGTCCTCCACCATGAAGACAAGTGGAAAATATTTATTCAATTTCTCTGCCATCTGCTGGTTCCCAATGATTATTTCCTCATTCTCTAAGACACCAATGTTCATTTTGACCTTTCTCTTTCTTTTTATATATTTACCAGTCACTTTTATGTTACTTGCTAGTTTACCCTTAAAGTTTATTTTCTCCATTTTTTTCAGTCATTCTTTGTTGGCTTTCAAACTTTCTAATCTTCTGGTTTCCCACCAATCTTGGCCACATTCTATGTTAGTTCTCTGGACAAGTCTGCCCTCATTCCTTAGTATTTGCCCTTTATTTTAGCACAGTTGTTTCCAGCCCAGGTTTCTCACTCTCAAACTGAACCCTAAATTCTACTGTTATGGTAACTGTTTCTTAGGAAATCTTTAATTCTGCAATTATTCAAACATGCCATATTACACATTATTAAATTGAAATCGATTGATCCCTGGTTGAATCCACAGCTTGTTGTTCTAAGAAAGTGACCTAAATACACTCAGTGAATTCTTCCCTGTGGAATCTGACTTTACCCAATCTAAATAGAGATTAACGTCACTCATTATTTACAGACAGCCTTTTTTACATACCAGCACCATCTCTGATTTATTCTGTGTCCTATCATATAGATACTATTCCTTTATTCATTAACGGGATGAGGGCATTGCTGATTAGGCAGCATTTATTGCCCATTCCTAATTGCCTAGAGGGCAATTCAGAGTCAACCACATTGTTGCGGGCCTGGAGTCACATGTAGGCTAGACCAAGTAAGGATGGTAGTTTCCTTCCCTAAAGGATATTAGTGAACCAGATGGGTTTTTTCGACAATCAACAATGGATTCATGGTTATCATTAGATTCTTAATCCCAGATATTTTATTGAATTCAAATTCCACCATCTGCCATAGTAGGATTCGAACTCAGGTCCTCAGAACGTTATCTTGGTCCCTGGATTAACAGTCTAATGATAATACCACTAGGCCAACACCTCCCCTGTTAAGGACCCATAGACTACTTCTATCAGTGTCTTCTTCCCCTTTATATTTCTCACTATCATCCAGATGGGTTTTACATCTTTTTATCCAAAATCAATTATTTTATTGCACTATTTCATTTTGTACCAAAGAAAGACACCCCACCCCCCCCTTTCCTTCGTACCTGTCCTTTTGAAATGTCAGATACACCTCAATATTATGCTACCAGCTTTGATCTCCCTGTTTCCAAGCTTCTGTAATGACTATAAGATCATTTCCATTATCCTCTGTTTGTGCTGACAATTTATTTTGATCTAATTATTCTCCTCCAGCATTACTGTTGCTGTGATGACAAGCATTTATGGATCCTTTCAGATTGCCTTTGAGCTGAGTGCAGTTAGGATTGACCACATTGCTGTGGATCTGTTGTCATGTGTAGACCAGACTGGGAAAGGATAGCAGATTTCCTTCTGCAAAGGACATCAGTGAACTAAATGGGTTTTTACAATAAGCAATGATAACAGCCTATGGTCCCCATCACTGAGGCTAGCTTTATTTTCTGGATTTGTTCACTGAAATCAAATTCCGACAGCTGCTGTGGCGGAATTAGAGCCACAAAGTGTGTGGCTCTCTTTATGACAGACAAACCTCTGGATGACTAATTCCGCAATTCAATCATTACCCCACCATCTCCCCACCTTTCAATGTCTTAAAAAGATACAAGCTAACTGAGACCATACTCCCAACTCAGCCTGCTAACTAATTGCAGCCTCCAGTACTGCATAGAACCTGCCATGTTGTATTCATTCATAGTACAGGGGCATTCCTGGCTAGGCTAGCATTTATTGCCCATCCCTAATTGTTCTGAGGGAAGTTGTGAGTCAACTATGTTGCTGTAGGTCTGGAGTCACATGTAGGCCAGACCAGGCAAGGATGGCATTTCCTTTCCTGAAGGACACTAGTGAACAAGATAGGTTTTCCCCTGACGATTGGCAATTGTTTCATGGTCATTATTGGACTCTTAACTCCAGATTTTTGTTGAATTCAAATCCCATCATCTGCTATGGTGAGATTTGAACACGGGTCCCCAGAGCATCACCTGGGTCTCCAAATTAATAGCCTAGTGACAATATCACTAAACCATCACCTCCACCCATATTGCAGTGATGCAGACCAGTCTCTGACATCTAGCTGCAGTGACAAGATTCGCACCAGCAAAGGGATGTGTTAGCAACGGGTGATGCTTTAATGAGAAAATAGCCACCGTGATACAGACTGACGTGTTATTTTATTCTAAAAACACACAAGTTCACATTATCTTTTACTGTGCAGTCACAAACATGTCAACAGTTTATCTCCTGTGTGAGCTATCACACATTTGAGGTTGGGTGACTGGATTAAAACCGACAGTCATTGCACCCCATTTCAAAAAGCTGTGATAAGTTTTGAAAGGGGTCTCATATTTAATGCCATATTCAACCAGCAAAATAACTCTCATCAACAAATATTTACTTGTACACAGAATCAGGACTTGAAACATTTCACAGCAAACAAAGTGGGAACAAATTCAGAGGATGGTGAAGACTATTTTTTAGAAAAGGAGAACTAAATTATTTGCTGATTGTTCTTCCTCAGTCTTTCCTATTCTATGTCATCTTTTAAATTTATCAGATGGAAGATGATCACTGCCTGGACCAGCATATATTGTCCATTTCTTATTTCTAGGAGGCCAATTAGGAGCTACATTGCTGTGGGTCTGGAGTCACATGTAGGCCAGACCAGAATCACATTTTTTTTAAAATTCAGTCACAGGATGAGGGCATCATTGGCCAGGCCAGCATTTATTGCCCATCCCTAATTGCCCAGAGGTCAGTTAAGAGTCAACCACATTGCTGTGGGTCTGGAGTCACATGTAGGCCAGACCAGGTAAGGATGGCAGTTTCCTTCCCTAAGGGGCATTAGTGAACCAGATAGACTTGAGAGAGTTGACAAGGCAAGATCTGAATTCACCTGAACTCACCATTGCTAACAAGCTGCAACATAAACACATGAAAGAATAAAAACAGATGATTCAAGTAATATCAGTGAACCATTGATAGCTTCACGACCTACATGAAACTAGCTTATCATTTCAGATTTTCATTAATTTATTGGATTTAAAGTTCTCCATTTACCATGGATTTGAACTCCTGTCCTCAAAGTGATAGTCTAGGCCTGTGAATTACTAGCCCAGTGTTATGACCACACTGCCACCTTCTATCCTTATAAGTTCTTATTTAAAATCAACCTGCTTAGACACGTAATGACACACCATGAGGGCAGATGGGACTTGAACCTGGAGCTGCATCTTCTGGCTCAGAGGTATAGGCACTTGCACTCCTCCACAAGAGTCACTTGCTGAGGTCAAGTCACTCTTTACTTACATGCACACAGTATTATGGGCTCTGACCAGTCAGCTCAGAGCCTGTCCCTCGAATGAGGAGATCCTCTGAACCTCCTGTTTATATCTGTCAGCCAAGGCTCCCTGATTGGCCCAGTTAACAGCCCCAATCAAAGATCTCAGTCAATGAGATTCACCCAGCCCTTGTTCTAAACACTACATCTTCCTTCTGTCCTTACAACCTTTTCAAAAGCTAAAATCTCTTTCTGTTGTTTCACTTACCTCTATTTGGCCACATTTATTGAATTGTCCTACCTTTAAGTGGTAACATTGTGTGATATTTCCAACCAGGTATACTTTGGTGAACATTCAGTACTGGGCCCAACGCATGTCAAGGATGTCATTGAGAACTAGGGCGGATTGTAAGAAATCACAAAATCACAGAATTGTTACTGCACAAGAGGTGACTATTCAGCTCATTGTGCATCCCTTAAGATGGAAATGGGGAGGTATTTCATCTCTCAAGCGGTCCATAATGAATCCTCTTCCCCAGATAGCAGTGGGATTCTGGATCATTGATTGTGTTTAAAGATGAGTTGGAAAGATTATTGTTTGACATGGGAGTCAGAAGTTATGGAGGACAGAAGGGAAAGTGGAGTTGAGACTGCAATGAGATCAACCATGGCGTTATAGAATGGTGGAACAGGCTTGAGGGTTGAAAAGACCTACACCTACATCTATATCTTATGTTCTTATCATCTGTTATGCCCACTTTAATCATTTCCATTGGCCTTCCATTCAGAGATAACAGTAGCATTGCCACAAGACTCCACAGAAAATATCATCCTGCATCTCATCCTGGGTTAGTATACCAGTCCAAACCTCAAGCCAATTCCAAACAATTTCTGAATTTTCACATATTTCCTGAATATAAAAGCTGATATCCAGTGGTTTAATAGGATTAAACTCCTATCTGGTTTTGTGTGATAACTAAAAGTAGAACCCTCCATGCATCTATACAGAATTGTCTATGATCTGTTTGTCCTCATCATCTTTGTGGTTCTGATATAACATCCCATTTCTCCATATTTATTCCTTGAAACAGACTTTCCAACAGTTTTGGTTTGTTTTATAATTGCCCCACTTTCCCCTTCCATTAATTCACTTTGTTTACTTCCTACAATGTACTCAGCAAAATTATGAGCCAATTCTTTTAAGATTGCATCATTAATTTTTACATGATTACATGACTGCTTAGGCAAAGATCATAAAGCAAAAATTGACAGTGTCAGAAAATCCCAGAATCTTCTTCAGCTGCTTCACCAATGACCTAATCTCCATTGTAAAGTCCACAAAGGGGATGTTCTCGAATGATTGCACAATAGTCAACAGCATCCATAACTCCCTCAGATATTGAAGCAGTCCATGTCTAAATGCAGCAAAAGCTGGATAATATCCAGGCTTGGACTGACAAATGCCAAGTAATATTCATCAGATGCTCTATCTTTCCTGCTATGCCTAGCCTAAACCTGAAGATATACAAAGGAACATAGTAACAGAAATAAACCATTCAGACCCTTGAGCCTGTAGCATCATTCAATGATGTCTGTGAACTGTCTTCATAAACCTGTGTTTGGCCCAGATCCCTTAATGCATTTGCTTAACAGCTTTCACACCACATACATGTCAGCAAAGACCATTTTTAAGAAGAGACAATCTAACCATCACCCCATTGATATTCAGGGGCATTGCCATCACACTATCAACATCTGGAGGTTAAACAGAACTGCTGTTCTTCTGCTGTTAAACAGAAACTGAACTGAATTACCCATATAAATACAATGGCTGCAAGGCCAGGTCAGAAGTCAGGAATAGCAAGAGCTGCAGATGCTGGAGTCAGAGACAACACAGTATGGAGCTGGAGGAGCACAGCAGGCCAGGCAGCATCAGAGGAGCAGGAAAGTTAATGTTTTGAGTTGGGACCCTTCTTCAGAAGGGTCTGAAGAAGGGTCCTGTCCTGAAAATTCAACTTGCCTGCTCCTTTGATGATGCCTGGCCTGCTGCGTTCCTTATTCCCTTCATCAGGACTGGGGAGGGGGAAGGGAGCTTGAAAAATAAATAGTGTGGTGGGGCTGAGTGAAGGTAAATGGGATGGTGATAGTTGGATGCAGGTAGTGGGTTGTGAAGATAGATCAGTGGGAAGGGTGGGGCAGATAGGTGAGAAAGAAGATGGATAGGTTGTGTCAGGTGAAGGAGGTGGGGATGACAGGAAGGGTTGGACATGGGATGATGGCTGGGGTGGGGAGGTTTTGAAACTGGTGAATTTTATGCTTAGGCCATTAGGCAGTAAGTTCCCGAGGCAGAATATGAGGTATTGTTTATGTATGGCATCATTGTCTAACTGGAGGAGGCCCAGGATGGACATGTCACCAAGGGAGTGGGATTGGGAGTTAAAATGGTTGGTGACCAGAAGGTATTGTTGATTATTGCACACGGAGTACAGATTATCCACAAATCCATCACTGAGTTTGCACTTGCTCTCACTTATGTAGAGGAGGCCACATCGGGAGCAGTGGATACAGTAGACCAAGTTGACGGATGTGCAGGTGAACCCCTGTCTGATATGGAACGTTTGTTTTGGGCCTTGAATGGAGGTGAGGGGGGAGGAGTGGGGTCAGATGTAGCACTTTCTACGGTTTCAGGGAAAGATGCCAGGGGTGGTGGGGTTAGTGGGGAGTGTGGAGCGGACAAATGAATCGCGGAGACAGTTGTCCCTATGGATGGCATATAGAGGTGGGAAGGGAAATACCTCTTTGGTGGTGGGGTCGGATTGTGGGTGGCAGAAGTGACAGATGATAATGTGCTGGATGCGGAGGTTGGTGGGGTAGTATGTGAGGGCCAGGGCGACTCTGTCCTTATTTTAATTGGGGGGAGGGGATTTGAGGGCAGAATCCAGGAAATACAAGCGATGCAGTTGAGGGCATTATGAATCACTGGAGGAGAGGTTACGGTCCTTGAATTAGGAGGACATCTGGGATATGCAGCAGTGGGATGCTTCATCTTGGGAGCAGGTGCAGCGGAGGCAGAGGGCCAAGGACCCAAACAACCTTTTCAAATCTGACAGGGATTCACCTGTACGTCCTCCAACCTGGTCTACGATATCTGTTGCACCGATGTGGGCTCCTCTACATGGGCGCGATCAAGCGCAGGCTTGATTCGCGGAGCATCTACACTCTGTGCACTTATAATCAATGACACTTTCCAGCTGCCAAGCATTTTAACTCCCCATCCAGCTCCTTTGTTGACATGTCCTGTGTCTCCTCCAGTGTCACAATGATGCCACACGCAAACCAGGGGAACAACAGCTCATATTCCGCCTCGGGAGCCTTCAGCCCAATGGCTTCAACCTAGAATTCACATGTTTGAAAATCTTCCCACCTTCGGCCTCATTCTATGTCCAACCCTCCCTCTCATCCCCGCCCCCTTGACTTGCCACAACCTGTCCATCTTCTGTCCCACCTATCCACCCCACTCTTCTAAGTCCACAACCCACTACTGCACTCACCTATCACCATCCCGCCTTACTTCCCCCAGCCCTACCTCCTCCCTCTATTTATTTCTCAGTTCTCTTCCCCCTCCCCAGTCCTGATGAAGGGTGCAAACCTGAAACATTGACTTTCCTGCTCCTCTGATGCTCCATGACCTGTTGTGTTCCTCCAGCTCCACAGTGTGTTGATTCTGACTCCAGTATCAGCAGTCCTTGCTATCTCCTTCACTCTCACTGGGTCAAAATCCTGGAATTCCCTCCTTAGCAAAATTGTGGGCCTAGCTTCAGTGCATGGATGGCAACAGTTCATGAAGGCAGCTCACCACCACCTTCTCAAGGACAGCTGGGAACAGGAAATAAATGCCGGACCAGCCAGCGATGCTATATCCCATGATTATACAAAAAAAACTTGCACCATCTGCAGTTTATGTGTTAGACGAGACAGTGGGATGAGTTAAGGGGAAAGTGGGATTTGGGTTTCAACTCCATCAAGGCCAAAGCCTTGTTCTGGCTGCCCCACTGCTGGGGAGTGCAGTCTCTCCCACTGAGCGGAGAAGTATGCAGCCGAGACTGTTACGCATAGGTTAGGTGCTGCTGACTGTGGGTGTGCGCCATCTTGTCCCACAAGAGACAGTGAGATGCATCATTGAATATTGTGCAATCTGTTCAGGTGGTGTGCCTGTTGTGTTGAAACAGCAAACTGTAGTGTGTACAAACCGTAAGATGTAAGTGTGAGGCTAGCAGCAGTGCATGAGGTGTGCTGAATGGTATAAACATTCAGTATCAAAGATGCTTTTGGCAGAGTTTATTGGCAAGCTGTGTGGCACATCGAGCAGTGTGAGATGCCAGTGTCTGTAAGGATATGGCACTTGAATATGGCGATAGATGGCGGCGGTGAGGAGAGGTGTGGTAAAGGAGCGAGTAGATAGGTGGGGATACAGCCCTGAGAGAGAGAATGACCGTTAGGCAAAGGGATGGATGATGGTTTGCCAGGAAAAAGAACAGCTGATAATAGGGACCATCCGTAAATGGAAGTAGGTTGCTGGTGCTGAAAGCAGCCTGTGTTGTGACAGTGCTTGGTGTGTGAGTATGGAAAGAAGACATAAAAGAAAGTGTTCAGGTCCTAAAGTTATTGAAATCAATATTGAGTCCTGAAGACTTCTTTCATCCAGTTGCGTATGAACATGTTGGTTTCTGCAGTACCACATAGTCAACACATTACCACTGGGTAAAATCCACTGGCACATTGCCTCTCATGAGCAACATGAAGGTTACAAATTGAAGCAGAGTCAAGGCTTTTACAGATCGGTTGATTTTTGCCATCTCCTTTGTCCTTGGATAGCTTTTGGGAATCTGCTAAGTAAGCAGCACAGCACATTCAGTGTGGATTAAACAGTGTTCATGCTTCCGCAAGATCGATCTTGAAACTGATGTCCATTTGGCACAAATTGTTAATTGCCTGCCATTGACAGTCAAAGCCAGTTTTATATTATGTTTCTCATCTCAATCAACAATTATCTCCCAGAGAAGTCAATTAGTAAGCAATAGAAGCCAACACAAAGGACTTAATTATTTAAAACCTTCTTGCAATTAGCCACTTGAATCAATTTTATGGAGACTAATATGTGAATATACATTAGAAATCACAAAGAACACTCATTAACATGGCGCCCTTGATAACCTCAGGAGGTTTCAGACTTCTTTAGAGCTAGTAAAGTATTTTTAACATTTACTCAGTAAATCATAGAAAGACAATGCTCAGTATTATAGAATCCATACAGTGTGGAAACAGGCCATTTGGCCCAATAAGTTCACACCAACTCATGCCTCCCACCACCACATTGTAACCCTACATTTCCCATGGCTAACCCACCTAACCGACGCATGCCTGGACACTACGGGCAATTTAGCATGGCCAATCCATCTAGCCTGCACACCTTTGGACTGTGGGAGGAAACCAGAGCACCCGGAGAAAACCCACGCAAACATGGGGAGAATGTGCAAACTCCACACAGACGGTTGCCCGAGGCTGGAAACAAATCCGGGTCCCTGGCGCTGTGAGGCAGCAGTGTTAACCATTGAGCTACCATGCCACCCACTTTGTCTATTGAGCCTGAGATGGGCTCTGGGATAATGCAGCAAAATGGCAGCTCATGTGTACACAGCAGGATTGCATGAGTGGCACTCCCACACATAATCAGTTCGTCTGGTTTGGACATAGGCTGAAAGTTAAACATTGGCCTCGACACTTAGAGTATTCACCAAGATATAAACTGGGGCCGTGGTTTCATTTGGAGATGTCTTTGAGGAACCATCTGGAAATTCTTAAGGCAGGAGCTTTTGAGGAGCCAGGAAATTTGAGGAAAATTCCAGGACATCTAAAAGGCAGAAACCTTTGAGCTCGCAACATTCTTACTCACCCAAATACAAACAAAGATTGGAATTTTTCCATTTTTAGTTCAAATGTGCTGTTGTGGGTTGAGTCTGTCATGATTTGGATTGACGTTTCTCATGAAATACTTGGCTCTTCACTTCACTAGCAATACAACTGAGTTGTTGGGCACTTGCTCATTGCTGGATATCCCTGGCTTTCTCACCCCTGCCGCGATATTTAAAGCCAGCCCAGTTCAAAGGCAAGAAGACCCAAACAAGACCCAGCTGACAGCAACATTTGCACCACACAAATGCCAGGCAGTGACCATCTCCAATAAGAGACAATCTAACCACAGCCTCCTGACATTCAATGGTGTTACCATCACTGAATCCCTTATTATCAACAGCCTAGGGGTTACCAATGACCAAAAACTCAACTGGAGTTGCCACATAAACACAGTAGCTACAAGAGCAGTCAAAGACTAGGAATACTGAGGTGAATAACTCACCTCCTGACTCCCCAAAGCCTGCCCACCATCTACAAGACACAAGTCAGGAGTGTGATGGAATGCTTCCCACTTATCTGGATGGGTGCAGCTCCATCAAACCCTAAGAAACTTGATACCATCCAGGGCAAAGCAGCCCATTACATCCATAGGCATCCACTCCCTCCATCTCTGACACTCAGTAGCATTATGTTTGAGCCTTAGCATTCAAGATATGGTTCAGAGGAAAGGGAAGCTCACTCCAGTTTTCATAGTTGAGGACGTTGAGGTGTCAGTGGTCTTGGTGGTGGTTCCCCTGCTGCTTCTCCCTCTGGGACGTTGTCTAGCAGCCATTGAACGGCGCTGTTCTTGCTGGGCTTGCTGACAACATTATAACTGTGCTCTCCTTCTGTTTTGTCTTTCGAGGAGCCCCAAGGCCACAATGGCTCAAGCAACAGTGTTCTCTATGCAAGATCCATGAGTAGATAATCTGTGGGGGACATCAGAATAATAACGCAATTTTATTGAAAGAACTCCTGCGCCCTCACACAAAGACAATTCTGTCTCACTCTTTGCCCTGAGATGGTGTGGCATGGAAGCTTCCCAAGGAGGTCATTATCATCCCTCCGTAAGGAGCTGTGGGCTATATTACCTTACCTAGGGTACAAGCAAAGTTTTCACACTATATGGGGAGTAACGGGAGTATAATTTTACCAGTAAACTGCCATGATCACCACAGAGAAAGTGCTCACTTCCACATCTCATGATGCTTATGGTTATAACTTCTTTAATGCATGCTGTTGGACAGTGGGGATGATCTGTCGATGCACTGCAAACTGAAGGCAGATTGGTGACATTATTAAATCAACAGAGGCATGTTTTACTGCAGTTGCCCCGAGGAGGCCCTCCCATTCCAAGAGTTTTACTCGACTCCTGAAGTAAAATGCAGTAACTTATCCTGCCACCTTGCATGCTGTGTCAGACATTTTCTTTAGCACTCCAGTTATAGAGATTTACAGCATGAAAGAGGCCATTCAGCCCACCATGTCTGCACCATTCATTAAGGACACACTTATTCCAATCCCATTTTCCAGCACTTGGCCCATAGCCATGTGTGCTACAGTGTTTCAAGTGATCGCCTAAATAGTTGTGAGATATTGTGATGTTTCCTGCCTCTACCATTGTTTCAGGCAGTGAGTTCTAGATATTCACCACCTTCTGGGTGAACCAAATCTTCCTTTAATCCCCCTCTAAACCTCCTGCCCTTTACCTTTAATTTGTGCCCTCAGTTATTGATCCCTCTAATAATGAGAGATGTTTCTCTCTAAGCACCCCATCTATGCTCCTGGAAATTTTGTATGCCCTACCCTGTGCTTTGGTTCAATGCCTTAACTAATAAAGGCAAATACCCTAAATGCCTTTGTAAAAATCTTATCCACCACTCCTGTTGTCATACTGTAATCGAGATATACAGAACAGAAACAGACCCTTCAGCCCAACTCGTCCATGCTGACCAGGTATTCTAAATTAATCTAGTCCCATTTGCCAGCATTTGGCCCATATCCGTCCAAATCCTTTGTATTCTTGTATAAAACCAGGTGCCTTTTAAATGTTGTAATTGTACCAGCCTCCACCATTTCCTCTGGCAGCTCATTCCATACATGCAACACCCCCTGCTTGAAAAGGTTTCCCCTCAGGTTCCTTTTAAATCTTTTCTCTTTCACCTTAAACCAATGACCTCTAATTTTGGATTCCCACACCCTAGGGAAAAGATCTTGTCTGTTTACCCTATCCATGCCACTCGTGACTTTCCTTTATCCTTTATTCATTCACAGGATGAGGACGTCGCTGGCTAGGCAACATTCGATACCCATCGCTAATTGCCCAGAGGGCAGTTAAGAGTCAACCACATTGCTGTGGGTCTGGAGTGGCATGTAGGCCAGACCAGGTAAGGATGACAGTTTCTTTCCCTAAAGGACCCTAGGGAGCCAGATGGGTTTTTCACGACAATCGGCAATGGTTTTATAGTCATCATTAGACTCTTAACTCCAGATACAGGTCTCCAGAACATTATCTGGGTCTCTAGATTAACAGTCCATTGATAATACCACTAGGCCATTGCCTCCCCCTTTATAAAACTCTATCAGGTCACCCCTCAGCCTCTGAGGCTCCAGGGAAAATAGTACCAGTCTATTCAGCTTCTCCCTTCAGCTCAAACCCTCCAAACCTGCCCACATCCTTGAACCCTTTCAAGTTTTACAACATTCTTCTTATAGCAGGGAGGCCAGGAATGCAGTGTTCCAATAGTGGCCTAACCAACGTCCTGTACAGCCCCAACGTGAACTCTCAGCTCCTACACTCAATGCACTGACCAATAAAGGCAAGCACACCAAATGCTATTCTATCTTTCTGCGACTCCACTTTCAAGGAACTATGAATCTGCACTCCGAGGCCTGTTTGTTCAGCAACAGTCCCTAGGACCTTACCATTAAGTGTATATGTTCTGCCCTGATTTGCCTTTCCAAAATGCAGCACCTTACATTTATCTAAATTAAACTCCATCTGCCACTGTTTGGCCCATTGGCCCATCTGATCAAGATCCCGTTGTACTCAGTTCACTGTCCTCCACACCTCCAACTTTGATGCAAACTTACTTCAAGGATCCACAGGCACCAAAGTCTCTCTGTTCCTTTGTACTTTCTCCGATCCCATCATTTATCCTGTACTCCTTTGCCTTGTTCATCCTCCCAAAATGTTCCAACTAACACTTTTCAAGATGGAATTCCATTTGCTGTTGTTCTGCCCATCTGACCAGCTTGTCTATGGCATCCTGTAATCTTAGGTTATTGCTTTTTACTGCAATGACAATTTTTGTGTCATCTGCAAATTTACTGATCATACTTCTCACATTCATGTCTAGACAATAATGTACACAACAAATAGCAAGGGACCTTGCACGAAACCCTGTGGTACATCACTGGACACAGGCTTCCAGTCACAAAACAAACATGCACCATCACCCTCTGCTTCACGCCGCGTAGCCCATTTCCCAAATGTCCCTGGATTCCATGGGATGTTACCTTCTTGACCAATTTCCCACACAAGACCTTGTCAAAAGCCTTACTGAAGTCCATGTTGACTACATTCACTGCACTGCCCTCATCCACGCGCCTCCTCAAGAAGCTCAAACCAAATCTGTCATATATGAACCCCTCCCTGAAAAAGCCGTACTAACTACCCTTGACTACTTCTTGCTTCTCCAAGTGCAGATTATTATCATTAATGTTAGACTCACTGACCTGGTTTACCCATACCTCATCTGACCACATTAGCTACCCTCCAGTCCTCTGGCACCTCACCTGTATCCAGAGACAATTTGAAAATCTATAGTACACTCCAAATAATGTGATTACCCTGTTTTGTTCTAGATTTTGACAAATGGCCTCAATTAAAATGCCTTTTAAAATACCATCCTGCCTTATTTTAGCAAAAAAGCTCCTTAATTAGTGTTGTGACACCGTCTCTTCTTTTCCACGCCTCCTGTTTTGTGTGAAGATTCTATACATTGGAATGTTCAACTCCTAGTCCTTCATTCTTGATCAGTTGGGGAATTAAGGGTTATGGGAAAGGGCAGGAAAGTGAATGTGAGAATGTGAGCCATGATCCTATTGAATGGTGGAGCAGGCTCAAGGGGCCGAATGGACTACACCTGTTCCTATTTCTTATGTTCTTAGGTCTTATACCTCAGGATAGCAATGAAGTCATATCCCCGTGTATTAATCAATATTCCTTACATAAAAATAAAAATGCATCCAACCTTGCCAATCTCCTTAATATCTATATATGCTCTGCCCGCCTGACTGGATTGGCTTGTCTGTGCATCACTCAGTGTAGTGCTGCCACTCCTTATCCCTTCAGTTTCCAAGTTAGCTTAAACCCCCTACTAACTACTCTGTCACAAGTCTTTCCCATTTCCCTCCTCCCCCCGCAACAATCAGAAGGATTGGCCCCATTGAGGTTTAGATGCAACCTATCAGACTTGTACTGGCCCCATCTTCTCCAGTAACAGTCTCAGCGATCCAAGAATCTAAAGCCCTCTCTCCTACTCCACTCCTCAGCCTGACTCACTCTTCCAACCTATCTGTCTGTTCCTACGCTAACACATGGCACTGACTTTCATCCAAAGATTACAACTTTTGAGGATCTGCTTTTCAATCTGCTACTTAGCTCCCTAAATCCTTATTACAGGACCTTATCCCTCTTTCTGCTCATGTCGTTGGTCCCAATGTGAATTGTGATCTCTGACTGCTTGTGCTCCCCCTTCAGAATGCAGCCATTTAGTGACATTTTTGGCCCCGGCCTAGAAAGGCAATACACCATCCTGGAGTCACGTCTATAGCCACAGAAACATTTGTCAGTACCTCTCATTATTGAATCTCCTAATACTATTGTTCTCCCTCTCTTTCTACTCCCACCTTGTGCACCTGGGCTCTGACTGCACTCCCCAGAGAAAACATCACTCTAACCATTTTCTAACAAAGAGAAACGGCTCTTCAGTGATGTGCACTCTGGTGCTATCTTGACTGCCTCCCTGCTTCTGACTGATCGTCACCTATTGCTGCTCTGACTGCGTTTCCTTCAGCTACACGGACCATGCCTAAAAATGTGTTGTCCACATCACTCTCAGCCTCCCACAATACTCCACCTGCAAAGCCCAGTGCTCAAGCTGATTAAACCTTTGGCATTTCCTGCAGATATGGTGAACCAAACTGCCAGGAGCATCTAACATTTCCCACAAAGTGCAGACTGAGAAACGTACAGGACTGTGCTCCCTTGCCAAACCTATAGTTTAAGAAGCAACCCTTCTCGTAAATTCAAGCCAAGTAGAAAAATAACATGTTGGAGGCATGGTTAAAATCTTGTACTTACTTGCTTCTTTAAATCCATGCTTGAATATTTCATCACTACCAGCAAGGCCTTTATATCACAAACTCCTCATCCAATCCTGGATGAGCTGAACTATCCTCCAATTAAATATCGGAAATACTGAAGTTCCAATATCTTCCTGGTAGCTAAGAACAGTGCCTCATATGTAGATACTCTATTGTCGTGTATCATATACCACTAATCACTAGCTACAGATTCAAGTCAAAGCTCAGACAAAGGAGTACTGGTGACAATGAACATCCTTAAACCATTCCCTGGTACCACACATGGCAGAGGTGACAAATACCATGAGTGATACAGGGAAAATATCGCAGAAAACG
This sequence comes from Rhincodon typus, assembly GCF_021869965.1. Lineage (NCBI taxonomy): Eukaryota > Metazoa > Chordata > Chondrichthyes > Orectolobiformes > Rhincodontidae > Rhincodon > Rhincodon typus. The sequence goes on along the minus strand of NC_063337.1, from coordinate 11,847,876 downwards.
TTGGGCTCATTGTAACAAAAACAATGCTGATTGACCGAGCAGGATTGATGAGCCAAGTGGCTGGTTTCTCTATGAAAGATGGAGGAAGGCCTATTGGTAATAGAGATTCTGCTTGACGTTCTCTCACTCCTCTTCCCTTTCCTTGACTGTCATTGTGGGTCTCCCACAACAAACAGATTGTAACGGTTCAAGCAGGCAGCTCACCACCACGTTCCTGGTTGGGGTGGTGTGGTGGGGGGTAGCTAGGGATGGGTGATAAATGCCCAGTGACCTCCACATCCCATGGATGAACAAAAAGAAATGTTAACTCTGATTCTCTCCTCACAGACGCTGCCAGGTCTGCTGAGTATTTCCATCATTTTTTTATTTGTGTTAGTTCCCAAGTCTTGTCAATTTCCCCGTATACTCACCTTGTTGATTTTCAGGAGCCCTGGAAGCCCGTGAGTTGGAAGTTAAAACCAGAATTCAGGATTAAATCCTCTGCCAAATGGCTTTGTACAAATTTAAATTGCAGCTCTGTTTGTTTCATGGGCCATTCCCCCATCTTTTGATGGAGACCAAGTTAAAAATGGCAATTGCTGGGACATGTTAGTGATTTAAATATTTTAATTCCAACCCATAGTTGCAACGCCCACCCATTCACCCCTCCCCCACCAATTCTGTAGCAAGTTTCCGACATTTCTTGCAGGTTGAAATTTCCCCTTCAGTCACTGTTGTCATATAGGCAAGCATGCAATCAATAGATAAATGAAAGCTCTTAATCAAAACACTTCACAACTTGAATTACTACAGATTGGGCTGGTTGGTTCCGAAAGGACATAGCTGCCAGACTGGGTCTGCAGCAGGTGGTGAGGGAACCAACAATAGGGAAAAACATACTTGACCTCATCCTTACTAATCTGCCAGCTGCAGACGGATCTGTTCATGACAGGATCGGTAAAAGTGACCATTGCACAGTCCTTGTGGAGACAAAGTCCCACCTTCACATTGAGAATAACTTCCATTGTGTTGTGTGGCACTATCACCGTGCTAAGTGGGACAGACTTCACACAGATCTAGCAACTTAAGACTGGGTATCCATGAGGCGCTGTGGGCCATCAACAGCAGCAGAATTGTACTCCAGCACAATCTGTAACCTCATGGCCCGGCATATCCCCCACTCAACCATTACCATCAGACCAGGGGATCAACCCTGGTTCAACGGAGAGTGCAGGAGGGCATGCCAGGAGCAGCACCAGACATACCTGAAGATGAGATATCAACTGGTGAAGCCACCAAACAGGACTACTCGCACGGCAAACAGCGAAAACAGCAAGTGATAGACAGAGCTAAGCAATCCCATAACCAACAGATCAGATCTAAGCTCTGCAGTCCTGCCACATCCAATCATGAATGGTGTTGGACAATTCACTGCAGGAGGAGGCTCCACAAATTTCCCCATCCTCAATGATGGAAGAGCCCAGCACATCAGTGCAAAAGATAAGGATGAAGCATTCGCAACAATCTTCAGCCAGAAGTGCTGAGTGGATGATCTATCTCGGCCTCCTCCAGTGGTCCCTGGCATTACAGCTGCCAGTCTTCAGCCAATTCAATGCACTCCACATGATATCAAGAAATGGTTGGAGACACTGGATACTGCAAAGGCTATGGGCCCTAATAATATTCCAGCAATAGTACTGAAGATTGTGCTCCAGAACTTGCCGCTCCCCTAGTCAAGCCGTTCCAGCATAGTTACAACACTGGTATCTACCCGACAATGTGGTAAATGGCCCAAGTATGTCCTGTATACAAAAAGCAGGACAAATCCAACCCAGCCAATTACTGTCCCATCAGCCAACTCTCAATCATCAGTAAAGTGATGGAAGGTGTCATCAACAGTGCGATCAAGCAGCACCTGCTCAGTGATGCCCAGTTTCGGTTCTGCCAGGACCACTCAGCTCCTGACCTCATTACAACCTTGGTTCAAACATGGACAAAACAGCTGAATTCCAGAGGTGAGGTGAGAGTGACAGCCCTTGACATCAAGGCTGAATTTTATCCAGTGTGGCATCAAGGAGCCCTAGCAAAACTGGAATCAATGGGTATCAAGGGGCAAACTCTCTGGTGGTTGGAGTCATACCTGACACACAGGAAGATGGTCTTGGTTTTTGGAGGTCAATTATGTCACCTCCAGGGCATTTCTGAAGTTCCTCAGGATAGTGTCTTCGGCCCAACCATCTTCAGCTGCTTCATCAATGACCTTCCATCCATCATAAGGTCAGAAGTGGGATGTTCACCGACGATTGCACAATGTTCAGCACCATTCATGACTCCTCAGATACTGAAGCAGTCCGTGTTCAAATGTAACATGATCTGGACAATATCCAGGCTTGGGCTGACAAGTGGCAAATGACATTCGTGCCACACAAATGCCAGGCTATGAGCATCACCAATAAGAGGCAATCTAACCACCACCCCATGACATTCAATGGTGTTACCATCACTGAATCCCCTACTATCAACATCCTGGGGGTTATCATTGACCAGAAATTCAACTGGACTCATCACATAAACACAGTGGCTATAAGAGCAGGCCAGGAGCTAGGAATAACTCACCTCCTGACTCCTCAAAGCCTGTCCACAATCTACAAGGTAAAGGTAGGAGTGTAATGAAATACTTCCCACTTGACTGGATGAGTGCAACCCCAACAACACTCAAGAAGCTTGACACCATCAGGAAAAAGCAGCCGGCTTGACTGGCACTACATCCACAAGCATCCACTCCCCCCACCACCCATGCTCAGTAGCAGCAGTGTGTACTATCTACAAGATGCACTGCAGAAATTCACCAAAGATCCTCAGACAGCACCTTCCAAACGCATGACCACCTCCATCTAGAAGGACAAGGCAGCAGACATATGGGAAAACCACCACCTGCAAGTTCCCCTCAAGTCACTCACCATCCTGACTTGGAAATATGTCGCTGTGCCTTCACTGTTCCTGGGTCAAATTCTTGGAATTCCCTCCCTAATGGCATTGTGGGTCAACCCACAGCAGGTGAACTGCAGAGTTTTAAGAAGGCAGTTCACCACCACCTTCTCAAGGGCAACTAGGGATGGGCAACAAATGCTGACCAGCCAGCGACACCCACATCCCACAAACGAATAGAGAAAAAATATTATTAGAAGTGTTAGCAAATCAAAATATTGTAGATTTAGCAAATCGGTAATGAAGATAGCAAATAGTCACCAGCTCAGTCAATATCCGTGAAGAGAAACAATCAGTTTTGTACCTTGATAATTCTTAGAAACAGAGATAGAAACATATTAAATAGGAGCAGGAAATAAGCCATTTAGCCCTCTGAGCCTGCTCTGCCATTCATGGCTCATCATCCTACTCACTACTCTGTTCTTGCTTTCTACCCATACCCATTGATCCCTTTAACCTTAAGAATTACATTTAAGTCCTTGAATACATTCAATGTTTTCGCCTCAACCACTTTCTATCCCAGAAAATTCCACAGGCTCACCACTGTATAGGTGAAGAAATTTCTCCTCATCTCATTCTTAACTGATCATTGTGGGAGGGAAGAAACTGTGGGGCCCCTAGCAGAGGTATTTGTATTATTTACAGCCATGAATGAGTTGCTGTAGGACTGGAGGGTGGCTAATGTTGTGCCTTTATTTGAGAAAGGCTGCAAAGAGAAGCCTGGGAACCATAGACCAGTAAGTCTGACATCAGTGGTTACATACCCACAAAGTACAGAATTTTGATCCAGCAACAGTGAAGGAACAGAGATATTTTTCTAAGTCAAGATGCTGAGTGGCTTGGAGGGGAACTTCCAGATGGTAGTGTTTCCATGTATCTGCTGCCCTTGTCCTTCTAGATGGAAGTTTTCATCGTTGTGGAAGGTGCTGCCTAAGGATCTTTGGAGAATTTCTGCAGTGTATCTTGTAGATAGCACACATTGCTTCTACTGAGTGTCAGCGGCAGAGGGTGTGGATGCTTGTGGATGTGGTGCCAATCAAGTGGGCTGCTTTGTCCTGGATGGTGTCAAGCTTCTTGAGTGTTGTTGGAGATGCACCGACTAAAGCAAGTGGAGAGTATTCCTTCACACTAATGACTGTGCCTTGGAGATAGTGGACAGGCTATGGGGAGTCAGAAGGTGAGTTACTCGCTACAGTATTCCTAGCCTCTGACCTGCTCTTGCAGCCACTGTGTTTATGTGGTGAGTCCAGTTTTGTGTCTCATCTGAAAGATGACACCCGAACAGCACAACACTGGAATGTCAGCCTTGATTGTTGTCAGCAAAGAACAAAGAACAGTACAGCATTAGAACAGGCCCTTCAGCTTACCAAGACTGCACTGACACATGATGTCTTTCTAAACTAAAAACCTTTTGCTTCCTTACAGCCCCTATCCCTCTATTCCCTGTCTATTCATGCAGCTGTCAAGAAATGCAGTCTTGGAGTGGGACTTAAGCCCGCAACCTTCCGATTCAAAGGGGAGTGCACTTCAGGAATAGTGCCAGAAGACTGGAGACTAGCAAATGTTGTCCCCTTGTTCAAGAAGGGGAGTAGAGACAACCCTGGTAGTTATAGACCAGTGAGCCTTACTTCGGTTGTGGGTAAAGTGTTGGAAAGGATTATAAGAGATAGGATTTATAATCATCTAGAAAGGAATAATTTGATTAGGGATAGTCAACACGGTTTTGTGAAAGGTAGGTCGTGCCTCACAAACCTTACTGAGTTCTTCGAGAAGGTGACCAAACAGGTGGATGAGGGTAAAGCGGTTGATGTGGTGTATTTGGATTTCAGTAAAGCGTTTGATAAGGTTCCCCATGGTAGGCTATTGCAGAAAATACGGAGGCATGGGATTGAGGGTGATTTAGCGGTTTGGATCAGAAATTGGCTAGCTGTAAGAAGACAGAGGGTGGTGGTTGATGGGAAATGTTCATCCTGGAGTTCAGTTACTAGTGGTGTACCTCAAGGATCTGTTTTGGGGCCACTGCTGTTTGTCATTTTTATAAATGACCTGGATGAGGGCGTAGAAGGATGGGTTAGTAAATTTGCGGATGACACCAAAGTTGGTGGAGTTGTGGATAGTGCAGAAGGACGTTGCAGGTTACAGAGGGACATAGATAAGCTGCAGAGCTGGGCTGAGAGGTGGCAAATGGAGTTTAATGCGGAAAAGTGTGACATAATTCACTTTGGAAGCAGTAACAGGAATACAGAGTACTGGGCTAATGGTAAGATTCTTGGTAGTGTGGATGAGCAGAAAGATCTCGGTGTCCATGTGCATAGATCACTGAAAGTTGCCACCCAGGTTGATAGCGTTGTTAAGAAGGCGTACAGTATGTTAGGTTTTATTGGTAGAGGGATTGAGTTTCGGAGCCATGAGGTCATGTTGCAACTGTACAAAACTCTGGTGCGGCCGCACTTGGAGTATTGCGTACAGTTCTGGTCACCGCATTATAGGAAGGATGTGGAAGCATTGGAAAGGGTGCAGAGGAGATTTACCAGGATGTTGCCTGGTATGGAGGGAAGGTCTTATGAGGAAAGGCTGAGGGTCTTGAGGCTGTTTTCGTTAGAGAGAAGAAGGTTAAGAGGTGACTTGATAGAGACATACAAGATGATCAGAGGATTAGATAGGGTGGACAGTGGGAGCCTTTTTCCTCGGATGGTGATGGCTAGCACGAGGGGACATAGCTTTAAATTGAGGGGTGATAGATATAGGACAGATGTCAGAGGTAGATTCTTTACTCAGAGAGTAGTAAGGGCGTGGAATGCCCTGCCTGCAAAAATAGTAGACTTGCCCACTTTAAGGGCATTTAAATGGACATTGGATAAACATATGGATGATAATGGAATAGTTTAGGTTAGATGGGCTTCAGATTGGTTTCACAGGTCGGTGCAACATCGAGGGCCGAAGGGCCTGTACTGCGCTGTAATGTTCTATGTCTATGACTGACCACAACTGGTACACAATGAAATACAGGTGTCCCTCCATATGTGATGGCTCTTTCAATGAGCGAGCCAATTAGTCTCACTCTCCCCTCATTTCCCCATCACTCTGCAAGTTTCCCCAATTCAATAGGCATTGAATTTCCTTTTGAAGATTGTTCTCAAAATTGTTTCGACCATCATTTCAGACACTAATTTCAGATTATAACTCACTAAATCGAGAATTTCTCCTCATTTCCCTTAGTTTCTTTTAGATCTGCACAGGTTACTGAACATTTTGCAAGTGGAAACAGTTCCCCCCTATTGACTTCATCAATAGCCTCCATGATTTTGAACACATCCATCAAAATATCCTTTTATTCTTCACAGGCAAGGTCATCATTTGTTGTCCATCCCTAACTGTCCTTGAAGTGGTGTTGATGAACTACCTTCCAACAGAGTGGCTTGCCAGAGTCAATCCCATTGTTGTGGGACTGGAGTCACGTATGGATCAGACCAGGTAAGGACAACAGATTCTCTGAACACCTTTAATGAAGCAGATGGGCTTTGACAACAGTCTTTTAGATTCATGTTCACCATTTCTGAGATTAACTTTTTGTTCCAGATTTATTAATTCTTTGAATCTTGAATTTCACTAGCAGTGGTGGTGGGATTGGGGTCAGTTAGCTCAGTTAACTGGGCAGACAGTTTGTGATGTAGAGTAATGCCTAAAAGCATGCATTCAATTCCTGCTGACATTACTATGAAGGACTTTCCTTCTTAACCTGTCCCCTCACCTGATGCATAGCAACCCTCAGGTTAAACAACTGTCAGTCATTCCTCTCTCTCATGAGAGAGCAGTCCTCGGGTCCAGTAGGACTGTAGTGAGTTTGCCTTTTTTTTAATGGTGGGATTCAAACACATATCACCTAGCAAATTAATGCAGGGCTCTTACTAGCTCAGCGACATTACCAGTATGTCAGTGTCTCACTGACCTTCCGTCCTCTTAATGTTTCCAATGTGTTGCTGCAAGGTTGAGAATGATTTCTTGCAGTTCTCATCAAATAAACTGCCTTTACCATATGTCTATAGTGACACAGTCTTGACACAGCCATACCCTGTGGTTTCAACTGAACTCCTCAAAACAAAGCAAAAGGACACCAGGAACCTTTTGTTTCATCAAAGCTTCCTTCTCCTTTTCCTCCTTCCTCTTCACTTCCTTGCTCTCACCAACCCAGACAAATTCCGCCATGACTCTCTCTCTCTCTCCTCTGTCCCCACCCCGCCTGCCCTAAGTTTCCACTTACTCACACACAGGTGCCGCCAACAACAGGGCTTTTTATGTATTACGTCAACCTTGTTTTTAGCCACTGGTCACACATACCCACTTCCAGGCTTTGGTACTTGATTGATACTGACAGACCACAAGCTGATTCATTTCCTGATGTTGACCGTGTATGAAGAACAAAACTTTGCATTTCCTATTTTGAAACATGTTCTGTTGATTCTCTGCTATTTTAGGTTTTTCTGATTTATCTACTAGGAACTTTCGAAAGCTGATTTATGGGACTCCAAATAACAGACACCTTAGTAAAACTCGACAGAAATTTGAGGCAGCTGCCTGGATAAGGAATCACACATGTGACAGTTTAGCAGAGCATTGTGGTGAAAGATGTCACTGAGATTGCAAGAAAATGTGCAGCCATGACCTTCATGTGTTGCAGGCACTGTTCTATCTGTTGTATATAAATGACCCAAACTTTACCTTACAAGGAAATAATTTCAAATGTGTTTGCGGATAACATAGAACTCAGCAATTCTGTAAGTGATGAAAAGGGTATCAAAAGGCCTCAGTAGATTATAACTTGTTCAAATGGGCGACAAAGGAAGAGAGAAGCCGAAATGAACATAGGCCCACTAGAGAGAAAGGCTGGGGAAATAATAACAGGGAATCAGGAAATGCCAGTGCCATTGAACAAATACTTTGCATCAGTCTTCACAGTAGACGATTCTAATAGAATTCCAAAATTATTAAATATTCAAGGGGCAAAAGGAGGAGAGGATATAAATACAATAGGTACCACTAATGAAAAAGGGAGAGGTAAATGAATCCTGACCCAAAACGTCAACTTTCCTGCTCCTCTGATACTGCCTGGCCTGCTGTGTTCCTCCAGCTCCACACTGTATTATCTCTGATTCCAGCATCGGCAGTTCTTATGACCTCTGAGAGAAATTAACGTTTCTAAAGACCAATAGGTCCCCTAGACTTGATGGGATTCATCGTACAACATTATAAGAAGTAGCTACAGAGATAGTGGATGCACTGGTAGTAATCTTTGAAGAATCCTTAGATTCTGGAAAAGTCCTAGAGAAGTGCAAAATTGCCAATGTAACACGTTTATTTAAAATGGGAAGGAGGCAAAATGAACCGGTAACTATTAGTTAGCTTATCAAATGTTATTGGAAAAACATTAGTGTCAATTATAAAGGATGCAATTGCACAGCATTTAGAGATACATACTATGATCAAGCAGAGCCAGCATAATGTCCTTCAGAGAAGGAAATTTACCATCCTTACCTGGTCTGGTCTACATGTGACTCCAGACCCACAGCAGAGTGGTTGACTCTCTACAGTCCTCTGGGAAATTAGGGATGGGAAATAAATGTTGTTGTAGCCAGAAATATTTATATTCTATGATTTTTTTTTAAATAGAAGCATAGGTTGGATTTATATCTGGGCTAAAGAAAACTCAATGTGCCCACTTTCACCCATTACAAATTCTGCACTCGTGTCCTTAAATCAGGAGACTCTGGCTCTCTTCATGACTGCCATAAGTACATGGGAAGGATTCAGCTTCTTGGTACACACTATGAGCACACCTTCTGTGGCCATGAAATGGCATGTTTGTCTTCATGGCAAGAGTATGTGAGTTGGGATGTCTTGTTGCATTTGTATGGGGCCTTGGTAAGACCACACACCTGTTGTATTGTGTTAGTTTTAGTCTCCTTACCTGAGGGAGGATGTTTTGGTTATGGAGGAAAGGTAATAAAGGTTTGTCAAAGCGATGCCTGGCGGCAGGTCTGATATTTGAAGAGAGATTGAACACACGCACCAACAGGTTCAAGAACAGCTTCTTCCCTGCTGTTATTAGACTGTTGAATGGACCTCTCTAACCTCAAATAATGTTGATCTTGCTGATGTTGATCTTGCTTTGTGCACCTCCTGTGCAGCCGTTACCTTGTCTGCCTTGCTCTGTCTAAGCACCCTATGATTTGTATGTCCTTGTTTGCCATGTTCTGCCCGTGTTGCTTGCAAAACAAAACTTTTCACTTTACTAGGTACATGTGACTACAATAAATCAAATCAAGATTGGATTGGTTAGGATTAGACTCACTGAAGTTTAGAAGAATGAGGGGGCATCTCAGAAAAACCTATAAAATTCTAACAGGACTAAACAGTATAAATGCAGGGAGGATGTTTCCAATGACTGGGGAGTCCACAATCAGGCTAAGAATACAGGGTACGTAGCCCCTTTTCTGAAGAAGGCTCCCAACCCGAAACGTCAGCTTTCTTCCTCCTCTGATGCTGCCCGGCCTGCTGTGTTCCTACAGCTCCACACTGTGTTATCTCTGACTCCTGCATCCGCAGTTCTTACTATCTCTAAGAATACAGGATAGGTTGTTTAGGACTGAGATGAGGAGAAATTTCTTCACCCAGAGAGAAGTGAGCCTGTAGAATTCTTTGCCATAGAAAATATTTGAGGCCAAAACATTGAATGTTTTCAAGGAGGAGACAGATATAGTTTTTAGGGCTAAAGAGATCAAAGGATCTGAGGCAAAAGCAGGTCCAGATTATAGATAAGGATGTTCAGCCAGGACCATATTGAGCTGAACAGGCTCAAAGGGCTGAATGGCCAACTCCTGTCCTATTTTCTATGTTTCTATCAAATCCCAGAGAGAAGCTTGAGCAAAGAACTTCAGGCTTAGAGGTAGGGACATTGCCACTATGCTGCAAGATCTCTAATGTAAACAAATACAGAATGCTGATGAGTGGGATAGTTGACTTATCCGTTCAGGATAGACTCCTGTGGTGAATTGCTGCATTAAAACAAATCAGCTTTGATGTTTCAGCACCAGTGATATTTGAATGTGTTATAACATTTCACACCGATCCTCCACAATGTTTCTGACTGGTCAGTAGGATTTCTGCTAGCTTCACAAACTCTCAAATTGGCTTCCAAAATTCTGTGCCCCCAGATGGAAATGACGCGCAAGAGAAATTCTGTTTAAAATGGGGAAGCCCGAACTTGGTGGAGAGGGGTGTACACTATGCATACTGGGCACTCCCAGCCCTGATATGGACCAGACAAAAACATTGTGGGGTCAGGAATGCATAAATAATCATAATGCCTCCAAAAGAAAATTCAAAATGTGGCCAATTACACAACGAAACTGATCTCTGCACCTGGATGAAAATTGAGCATTGCATTAGCTCCAGCAATGCAGCCACTTCTGAAATTGCACTTTAGTAAGCGCAGTTCATTCAAAGTAAATAAAGTTTCCATAGATATAACAAACTGTAGGGTTACTCTTAGCACCTGATGATGGCGTAATGTGAAGGTTACCACATCCCAGGCGAGTGGAGAGATTAAGAAAGTGAATCCTTCACGGTAACCTCAGCTAGATACAGGAACTGAACCCATATTATTGGCATCATTCTAGGTCAAAAAATCACATGACACCAGGTTATAGTCCAACAGATTTATTTGAAGACACAAGCTTTCAAAGTCTCGCTCCTTCTTCAGGTAACAGTGACAGAGGTGGCATCAGACGCAGAATTTGTGAGCAAAAGATCAAAGGGTCATAGAACTGATGTGAATGCATTGACCAAACCGAAGATGGCTGTTAAATCTTTAATCAGTTAGAAAGAATTAATATGCAAATCCCAGAATTTCTTTCAAGTCATTGCCCCTGAGATAACTAAAGGCTTTATCAATGTACCAGGTCAGACAATGCATTTTATGTGTGAGGCTTTGTTTAGAATCTGGCTATGTATTCACTTGGAGTCAGACTGGTTTTATTTCTAAAGTAGGAATTTATAAAATGCCACATTGGCTGTCTACAAATTGTGTGCTTTTTGAACAAAATACAATGTATCTGCAATTACAAATCTGCAAATGCAAATTCACCCCATAGATGTGTGTGTGTGTGTGTGTGTGTGTGGCAGAGGGTCTGTGTGAGTGTGTCAGTTTATGTGTGTGAGTATGTTTGCATGAGGGAGTGTGTGTATGTGTATGTGTGTGTGTGTGTGGTGTGGTGGGGTCACCTGTAGTGCGGCATGAATCCAAGATCCCGGTTGAAGCTGACCTCATGTGTACCGAACTTGGCTATCAGCCTCTCCTCGGCGACTCTGCGTTGTTGTGTATCCCAAGGTCTGCCTTGGAGGATGTTTATCTGAAGATCTGAGGTTGAACGTCCTTGACCACTGAAGTGCTCCCTGACTGGGAAGGAACATCCCTATTTGGCAATTGTTGCAAGGTGTCCATTCATCTGTTGTCATAGCGTCTGCATGGTCTTGCCAATGTACCATGCCTCGGGGCATCCTTGCCTGCAGGGTATGAGTTAGACAACATTAACCAAGTCACATGAGTATCTGCCCTGCGTGTGATGGGTGGTGTTCCCATGTGTGATGGTAGTATCCACGTCAATGATCTGACATGTCTTGCAGAGGCTGCCATGACAGGGTTGTATGGTGTTTAATGCCCATCACTATTGTAGCTTTACATTCCAGATTTACTTACTAAATATAAACTCCACCAGTGTTATGGGATTTGAACCGACACCTCCTAACGGGAGTTTCTTGTTCTATCTGTGTAGCAACTAGGTTAATACACCACCAACCCTCACAGGGAAAGGTTAAAAACATGGACGGATTTGGAAACAAATAAACACCTACAGCAGCAAATGTTAACCCCATTAATAGGGATATTGGTTAACTAGTCTCAAAAACTGAGATAAAATGAATAAACTGGGCACAGATGAGAAAATCAAATGTCAAACTTTCCCTGCTGCATGGGACTCAGTTTAATATTGAACAGTGAATCTAGCAACAAAGCTATCAGGACACCTATTGAGTTCCTCTTTTCTGTAATAAACCCTGAGCTTTAGGCAGGAAAGTGGAGTTGAGGATTATTCAATCAGCTATAATCTCATTGAGTGGTGGGTTAGGCTCAATAGGATGAATGGCCTACTTCTAAACCTAGATCTTATAAAGAGAGACAGAAATTTTAGTATTTGTCTCAACTTGAAGGAAGATTTTGAGCAATCCATAGAATATTGCAGTCAAAACCTTGCATCAATGGCATAATGTATATATAATAAGGCATCCCAAGATGCTTCAACATGTGGACTACTGGACTGCTTCTAACATAGAACCACATAAGGAGACATTAACTGAAAAGCATGATTAAAGCAGAGGAAAAAAAGAGACAGAGATATTTTGAGGATGGCATTTCAATATTCAGGCAGCTATCAATTCTGGAGTGATTAAAATTGGGGATGTTTAGGATGACAGAACTGAAGGAATACAAAATTCTCAGAAGGCTTTAAGGATGGCCATGCTTACAGTACTCTTTGTGAAACTTTGTAGGACTTTAGAAAATTTAAATGTGGGCTCATGTGTGTTTCATTTTTGTCAGGTTCTGTTCTGATGCATGGCAGGACCTAGAATGACATCATAGTGTCTGAGGGGACTTCTGTTTCCATTATAATTTCACACTTGAACATGCCCCATTCTGATAACTCCTACTACCCCACCCACCCAGTACCCCCTGGACTGAAACTTTGCAATGTCTCAGCAGGCTAAGAACAAATACGAAAGTGAACATTTCGAAAGAATGAAGAGTATCAAGTATGAAGAATTGAGGGAAATTACCCTCATTGTGAAGTCACCATCCAAATATACTGGCTGAGTAGTAACAAAAAAGTCAAAAGATCATGCCTGCAGCCAAAGGTTTCCAGAAATGAAACAGCTGAAACTTCAGTATCCGGGAAATATGGTTTGATGGAATTAAAATAAGATGAGTGATGAAGATGATCCCTCAAATCCCTAACTCCTACTATCTTGCAGGCTCATGGAAACTCCTGTAAGATCTTCTTCAAGCCAGGTCAGTCTTGTTTCAGTGGTAGTATCCTCACTTCTGAGTTGGAGTTTTGGGGGTTCAAACTTCATTCCTGGGATTTTAGCTCCAAATCAAGTAGACATTCCAATCTGGTATTGAGGCAGAACTGCTAACGGGGTCATTGTTCCAATGACAGATGAAACCCCATCTGCTCGCAGGTGGACATGAAAAGGTGCAGAGGAAACAAAGGGGGACAGTTCTCCCTGATGTTCTCTGCAATAATTATTCTTTCACTCAGCATGATTTAGTCAGATTGTTCAGTCGTTATCCCATTGCTCTTTATGAGAGATTGCTGTGTACAATTTGGCCACCATAATAATGGATCAACAACTTTCAATTCAATAGTATTTCATTGACTGTAAAGTACTTTCAAGTGTCTTGATGTCAAGAGACATGATATTTAACTGCAAAGTCTTTTCATTTTCATTTATAACAAAATCTAAATGTTGCACCTTTAGCCTAGTGAAAAATGCTAATGGGGTAGCATGACCAAACTAAATTCAGCATTGAGCTACATCGGAGATGTTAAAGTACAGCTACCAGCTATACTAAGTTAGGACTAAGCTAGTCAAGGGTGGACAAGCTCAAGGTTGGGAGAATACAAACTTCTTGGAAGGGTGTAAAGCTAAATTGTTGTTGCTGAAGCTGCCAGGAGGTCTGCTGGTTCATTAAGCCAAATTGATTGGTTTTGTAATATCCAATCATATCCATTTGTAGCTTTATGCAGCTGCCCTACCATGTGCATCATCTGACTGTGCCTGGATTGCCTCCTTTTTCTGCTGTGTCCTCCAGAAACTCTGACCGAATGCCCAAAATCCCGACATTCTCTTTTCACTTTTTAAGTTATTTTCCCTCTTACAAAATTTCAAGTACCTATTCATTTGTCTTATGCTCTGGTGTAGGATTTTTAGCAAGTGTCACAGCATCCACAGAACTGGATTTCATAAGTCTAAAGAGAGTAAAGACCAAAGTAAGATTTAACCAGAGGGACGAGGATGTTGAAATTATGGTTTTCCTTTGGGGCAGGGGGCTACTCACGGGATGCAATTCCAATCAGGAAATTCAAATGTTACACATGAACAAGATGGCACAATGAGATAGAGGCAGCAGTGTTTCAAATAAGGGGAGGCAATGGCCTAGTGGTATTATTGCTGGACTGTTAATCCCGAGACCCGGATAATGTTCTGGGGACCTGGGTTCAAATCCCGCCATGGCAGATGGTGGAATTTAAATGCAATAAAATATCTGGAAATAAAAATCTAACGATGACCATGAATCCATTGTCGATTGTCGGAAAAGCCTATCTGGTTCACTAATGTCCTTTAGGGAAGAAAACTGCCATCCTTACCTGGTCTGGCCTACATGTGACTCCAAACCCACAGCAATTTGGTTGACTCTTAACTACTCTCTGGGCAATTCGGGATGGGCTATAAATGCTGCCTACCCAGCGACACCCTCATCCCATGAAGGAAATAAGCTGACATTTATGGAGTTTTCAAATCAAGGAGTCAGTATGCTATGATGGAGTGAAGGGCCTTGTAACTTAGAATGAATTTGCTATTACCAGGTCAAAGAGGCATGAAATGCGGGAGACATGGTCGAGGGCATTCTTGACCACTGAGGGGGGGAAGTTGCGGTCCTTGAAAAACGAGGACATCTGAGATGTACGGGAGTGGAATGCCTCATCCTGGGAGCAGATGCGGCGGAGGCGAAGGAATGGGGAATTGGGAATAGGGGATGGCATTTTTGCAGGAAGGTGGGTGGGAGGAGGTGTATTCTAGGTAGCTGTGGGAGTCGGTGGGCTTGAAATGGATATCGGTTTCTAGGTGGTTGCCCAAGATGGAGACAGAGAGGTCCAGGAAGGTGAGAGAGGTGTTAGAGATGGTCCAGGTGAACTTAAGGTTGGGGTGGAAGGTGTTGGTGAAGTGGCTGAACTGTTCGAGCTCCTCGTGGGAGCACGAGGCGGCACCGATACAGTCATCAATGTAACGGAGAAAGAGTGGGGTTTAGGGCCAGTGTAGGTACGGAAGAGGGATTGTTCCACATAACCTACAAAGAGGCAGGCATAGCTTGGGCCCATGCAGGTACCCATGGCCACCCGCTTTGTCTGTAGGAAGTGGGAGGAATTGAAAGAGAAGTTGTTGAGGGTGAGGACGAGTTCGGCTAAGCGGATGAGGGTGTCAGTGGAGGGGGACTGGTCGGGCCTGCGGGACAGGAAGAAATGGAGGGTCTTTAGGCCATCTGTATGGGGAATGCAGATGTATAGGGACTGGATGTCCATGGTAAAGATGAGGTGTTGGGGACCGGGGAATTGGAAGTTCTGGAGGAGGTAGAAGGCATGAGTGGTGTCACGGACATAGGTAGGGAGTTCCTGGACCAAGGGGGAGAAAATGGAGTCGAGGTAGGTGGAGATAAGTTCGGTGGGGCAGGAGCAGGTGGAGACAATGAATCGACCAGGGCAGTCAGGTTTGTGGATTTTGGGAAGGAGATAGAAGCGGGCGGTGCGGGGTTGGGGAATGATGAGGTTGGAGGCCGTGGGTGGGAGGTAACCTGAGGTGATGAGGTTGTGGATGGTTTGGGAGATAATGGTTTGGTGCTCGGGGTTGGGGTTATGATCAAGGGGGCGGTAGGAGGAGGCGTCGGAGAGTTGGCATCTGGCCTCGGCGATGTAGAGGTCAGTGCGCCATACTACAACTGCGCCTCCCTTGTCCGCGGGTTTTATGGTGGGGTTGGGATTGGAGCGGAGGGCTGCACGTTCTGCAGGGGAGAGGTTGGAGTGGGTGAGAGGGGTGGAGAGGTTGAGGCAATTGATGTCTCGACGGCAGTTGGAGATGAAGAGGTCGAGGGAGGGTAGGAGGCCTTGGGGTGGTGTCCAGGAGGAGGGGGTGTGTTGGAGGCAGGAGAAGGGGTCAGTAGAGGGAAGGTTAGGTTCACGGTTGAAGAAGTAAGCGTGGAGGCGGAGGCAGCGGAAAAACTGCTCAATGTCCAAACGTGACCAGTATTCGTTGATGTGTGGGTGGAGGGGGATAAAGGTGAGCCCTTTACTGAGGACTGATCATTCGTCCTCAGTAAGGGGGAGGTCTGGGGGGATGGTGAAGACTCGGCAGGGCTGGGTGTTGCTGTCTCCTCTGGAGCTGCTGGCTGTGGAGGCGGTGGGCGGAGTTGCAGGCGTCGGCGGTGGGCGGAGTTGCGTCGGTGTCAGCGGTGGGTGGAGTTGCATCGGCGTCGGCAGTGGGTGGAGCTGTGTCGGCG
>NC_063337.1:11830262-11831122 GCF_021869965.1 Rhincodon typus | reverse complement strand
GGCAGTCCTGCCACATCCAGTCGTGAATGGTGGTGGACAATTAAACAACTCACTGGAGGAGGAGACTCCACAGATATCCCCATCCTCAAAGATGGAAGAGCCAAAAGATAAGGCTGAAGTATTCACAGCAATCTTCAGCCAGAAGTGCTGAGTGGATGATCCATCTCGGCCTCCTCCAATGGTCCCTAGCATTACTGACACCAGTCTTCAGCCAATTCAATTCACTCTACGTGATATCAAGAAATGGTTGGAGACACTGCGTACTGTAAAGGCTACAGGCCCTGACAACATTCGGGCAATTGTACTGAAAGCTTGTGCTCCAGAACTTGTTGCTCCCCTAGCCAAACTGTTCTGGTATAGTTACAACACTGGTATCTACCCGGCAATGTGGAAAATTGTCCAAGTATATCCTGTACACAAAAAGCACAAGGAATCCAATCCAGCCAATTACCGCCCCATCAGCCTACTCTCGATCATCAGTAAAGTGATAGAAGGTGTCATCAACAGTGCAATCAAGCAGCACCTGCTCAGAAATAACCTGCTCAGTGACTCCCAGTTTGGGTTCCGCCAGGGCCACTCAGCTCCTGATCTCATTACAGCCATGGTTCAAACATGGACAAAAGAGCTGAATTCCAGAGGTGAGGTGAGAGTGACAGCCTTTGATAGCAAGACTACATCCGACTGAGTGTGGCATCAAGGAGCCCTAGCAAAACTGGAATCAATGGGTATCAGGGGGCAAACTCTCTGGTGTTTGGAGTCATATCTGACACATAGGAAGATGGGATAACAAGGTGTAGAGCTGGATGAACACAGCAGGCCAAGCAGCATCAGAGGAGCAAGAAAGCTAACGTTTCGGGCCT
>NC_063337.1:11784247-11830162 GCF_021869965.1 Rhincodon typus | reverse complement strand
AAACTGGAATCAATGGGTATCAGGGGGCAAACTCTCTGGTGTTTGGAGTCATATCTGACACATAGGAAGATGGGATAACAAGGTGTAGAGCTGGATGAACACAGCAGGCCAAGCAGCATCAGAGGAGCAAGAAAGCTAACGTTTCAGGCCTAGACCCTTCTTTGATGCTGCTTGGCCTGCTGTGTTCATCCATCTCTACACCTTGTTATCTGATGCTGCTTGGCCTGCTGTGTTCATCCAGCTCTACACCTTGTTATCTCAGATTCTCCAGCATCTGCAGTTCCTACTATCTCTGAAACATAGGAAGATGGTTGTGGTTGTTGGAGGTCAGTCATCTCAGCTCCAGGATATCTCTGCAGGAGTTCCTCAGGGTCGTGTCCTTGGCCCAACCATCTTCAGCTGCTTCATCCTCCCTCCATCATAAGGTCAGAACTGGGATGTTTATCAACGATTGCACAATGTTCAGCACCATTCATGACTCCTCAGATACTGAAGCAGTCCGTGTTCAAATGCAACAAGATCTGGACAATATCCCGGCTTGGGCTGACAAGTGGCAAGTGACATTCGCGCCACACAAATGCCAGGCTATGACCATCACCAATAAGAGACAATCTAACTACCAGCCCTTGGCATTCAACAGTGTTACCATCACTGAATCCCCCACTATTAACATCCTGAGGGTTATCATTGACCAGAAACTCAACTGGACTCACCACATAAACACAGTGGCTATAAGACAGGTCAGAGGCTAGGAATACTGTGGCGAGTAACTCAACTCCTGACTCCTCAAAGCCTGTCCACCATCTACAAGGCACAAGTGAGGAGTGTGATGGAATACTCCCCACTTGCCTGGATGAGTGCAGCTCCAACAACACTCAAGAAGCTTAACACCATCAGGACAAAGCAGCCCACTTGATTGGCACTACATCCACCAGCATCCACTCCGACCATCATCGATGCTCAGTAGCAGCAGTGTGTACTATCTACAAGGTGCCCTGCAGAAATTCACCAAAGATCCTCAGGCAGCATCTTTCAAACCCATGACCACTTCCATCTAGAAGGACAAGGGCAGCAGACATATAGGAACACCACCACCTTCCCCTCCAAGTCACTCACCATCCTGACTTGGAAATATATTGCTGTCCCTTCACTGTTGCTGGGTCAAAATCTGGAATTCCTTCCCTTATGGCATTGTGGGTCGATCCACAGCAGGTGGACTGCAGCGGTTTAAGAAGGCAGCTCACTACCACCTTCTCAAGGGCAACTAGGGATGGGTAAGAAATGCTGGCCAGACAGCGACATCCACATCCCACAGATGAATAGAGAAAAAGGCACTCCTGTTCCAACACCTTGACACAACATCAGGTCCGAGTGCTGTACTCATGCCAATAGATGTTGGAAGTCTTCACTTCAAACTTGCCCAGCCAACGTTCACTTTTTTAGCAAACCCAAACCTCTGTCTGAAACATATGAGTAAGCTATTCGTCTTGGTAATTTCCCATAGGAATGGTAACTCTGGTTCTGGCGTTAGCTTCAACTGTGTGTTCACCCTGCAGCCATTAGAGAGAAAACAGGGCAGTAGCAAGTTGCTAATACGCCAGGATTAGGAAAACCCAATCACATGACTAAAAGGTTTTAAATAAGTTGACAATTCTAGAGTTTCCAAAGCAAAGAGTCAGTATGGCATGATAGAGCGAAGGGGCTTGTAAGTTTCCAAGATTTTGCTATTAGCCTTTAATAGTGGTTCTTTTAACCAATGGAACTTGGCTTAGATAATCATTTGGTGAACATGGAGCAGTTGCTTTCAGGAGCAGTTGAAATAGCTTTGTAAACAGGATTTTAAAAGTCTCTGGTAGAATTCCAAAGGAAGAGTGCCCTCATGCAAAAAAAACGCGAAAATACTTGGCAATGAATGTGCTGGTTACAGTGGTCCACCATGTTCAAGTGTACAAGACAAATTCTTTAATAAAAGGGGTAGCACGGTGGGTCTGTGGTTAGCACTGATGCCTCACAGCACCAGGGACCCAGGTGCGATTACATCCTTGGGCAACTGCCTGTGTGGAGTTTGCACATTCTCCCCGTATCTATGGGTTTTTTCCAGGTGTTCCAGTTTCCTCCCACAGTCCAAAGATGTGCAGATTTGGTGGATTGGCCATGCTAAATTACCCATACTGTCCAGGGATGTGTAGATTGGATGTATTAGCCAAGGGAAACACAGAGTTACAGGGATAGCGTAGGGGTTGGGATGCTCTTTGGAGGGTCGTTGTGGGCTTGAGGGGCCAAATGGCCTGCTTCCACACTGTAGAGATTCTACGATATATTGAACAGTGTGTCTCATTTGCCAGTTTTGCAGGGTTTTGCTTCTAGGTTGGTCAAAGGTCAATATTTGTCCTTCAACCAGTATCGTGACCACAGATAACATGGTCATTAGGTGGTTATTGTGGGATGGCTTAAGGTCCAACTTGACTGCCTAGTTTACCATAATTAAACCTCAGAATCCACTCATTAGCCAAAGTGTGCTTTGGAGCAGAGACCCTGAGAAATGTTTTTGAAATAGCCATTTTCAAATGCATGTTTCATTTATTAAGATCTCAATGAAGTCATTGACTTGACGGTTTTCCGGTGCTTTTAGATAATATGACTGCAGGCTTTGCAAATGTAGTTCATTTTGCAACTTTGTCCCCCTCAAATACATCAGCTGATTGGAAAAGAAAACCTTAGGCCCTTATAGGGTTAACAATAATAATATTAAGACAAATAAATATATTTTATTCAAGGAACATATTCATAACCCAAAGTCTAACTTAAAAGAATCAATATTGAATTACAATTATTTGGCCATATGTAAATAGTTTACTGAGGAAAAAAGGTGAATTTTCTTTTAGAGATAATAAGAACTGCACAAGCTGGAATCAGCGATAATACAGTGTGGAACTGGAGGAACACAGCAGGCCAGGCAGCATCAGAGGAGCAGAACTTTTCTGAGGAAGGGTCCTGACCCAAAACGTCAACTTTCCTGCTCCTCTGATGCTTCCCAGCCTACTGTGTTCCTCCAGCTCCACACTGAATTTTCTTTTATGTTTCCATCTTGCACTCATCAGGACATTCGTGAGAATACCAATGTAAGTAGGAACATTTTATATTGTATGAGAAGAGAGTACTGATTGGTTGGCAAATGGATCTTGAGTGGGGAGCTGGCTAGGGTAGAGGTGGTCTTACCCTGGGCATTTTTGCTGGGTAAACAGAGACCCTGCCCTCAGCATACAATCAAACTCTTCTAACTCTGTTTCTCTTTTCACTTCTTGCCTTCAGATCCTTACATGGCCTCTCCATTTCTGAAATTTTCTCCAGCCTCACAAGCCTCTGCGATACTTGCACTCCATTAACCCTCTTGAAGATTTCATTCAATCTAATTCCTCACTGTGATACCTTCTTCATTGGCTCAGTGTCAAAATGCTGCTTCATGGCACTCCTGAGAAGTGCTTTGGGATGTTGTATTATGCTAAAGGTGATATGTAGATGTAAGCTGTTGTAGTAAATGCACCTAACCAGCTGAAAATTTCCAAAACTTCTGTCTCGACTTGACATTCCTAGTATGTGCAAAGTTTTCTCTTTGCCCTAATGGCAGAACGCACTGTTAGTTTGTTTAGTGACGCCGACAGATTATTGTAAACACCAGTCTATTAGATTGGCGTCATGTGATAATTGATTGCACTCAAAAGGGTTTCATTACTTCAATAAAGTCCAACGTTTCTATTTACATTATATTCCTGTTGACGTTCAAAGTTATTTTTCCCGGATGTTGCTTATCTTGCATACTCTGCCATTTGTAACCTTATCCAGATGAGGTGGGCTGCAAACATTCTTTTTTATTCAATCACAGAACGTGGACATCGTTGGCTGGGCCAGCATTTATTGCCCATCCCTAGTTTCCCCTGGAAAGTTAGTGGTGAGCTGCCTTCTTGAACCGCTACAGTCCATGTTGAACGTTTTCAAGAAAGAGATACAGTTTTTAGGGCCAAAGGAATCAAAGAGCATTGGGCGAAAGTGGGAATAGGGTACTGAGTTGGATGATCAGGCATGATCCTATTGAATGGCGAAGCAGGCTCGAAGGGCTGAATGGCCTACTCTTACTCCTACTTTCTATTTTTCTATGTTCCTGCAGGTAGACCTGCAATGCTGTTGGGGAGGAAATTCCAGAATTTTGACCCGGCGACAATGAAGGAACGACAATATATTTACAAATCAGGAAGATGAGTGGTTTGGAGGGAAAATTGCAAGTGGTGGAGCTCCTGTGTAAGTGCTGCTATATAGTCATAGTCAAAGAACCATACAGCACGGAAAGAGACCGTTTGGTCCAACCAGTCCATTCTGACCATAATTCCAAATTAAATTAGTCCCATTTGCCTGGACTTGGAGCATATCCCGCCAAACATTTCTTATTCAAGTATTACTCTAAATGTCTTTTAAATGGTGTAACTGTACCCACATGCACAACTTCCTTTGGAAGTTCATTCCACACACGAACAACTCACTGTGTAAAACAAATCGCCACTTGTGTCTTTTTTAAAATTTTCTCCTCTCATTTTAAAAATATGCCCCTTAGTCTTGAAATCCCAGGTAATCCTAGGTAAAAGACACCTGGCATTCACCTTATCTATAACCCTCATAATTTTATAAACCTTTATAAGGCCACCTCTCAACCTCCTACACTCCAGTGAAAAAACTCCCAGCCTATCCAGCCTCTCCTTATAACTCAAATTGTCCATTCCCAGCAACATGCTGGTAAATTTGTTCTGAACCTTTTCCAGCTAAATAATATCCTTCTTATAATAAGGAGACCAGAATTGGACACAGTACTTCAGAAGAGGCCTCACCAATGTCCTACACAACCACAACATGAGCGATTTTAGTCATCATTTAGATTGGACAAAACATATTGAAAAGGTGGCATTGAGAATGAGCTCATAAAGTGCATCGGGAGCAATTTTTAAACCAATTGGGGAACAGGCTATTTAAGAACTGGGAATGTACAATAAGACAGGATTAATTAATGATCTCATACTCACAGATCCGCAAGGGGAGGATATCCTGGAGCACTGCATGCAATTTCAGTCTCCTTATTTGAATAAGAAGCAGTTCAGAAAAGGTTCACTCGACTGATTGTTAGAGTAAAGGGTTACCTTATGAAGAGAAATTAAAACAGGTTTGGCCTACAATTATGATCCCAACTGATATTATTACTTGATAAGTCAGATCCCAGACTAAAGCCTGGCTTGATAGATCATTTTTTAAATAGTTAACAAGGTGGTATTTCACTGAAACACAAGCATTTAATTCTGAAGATTTGGTTTTACCAAAAAACCAGAAGTTTATTATGCAAAAGAAATAAAGATAAAAAAGACTGAACCAAACTATTTGCATATAACATAATTTGAAAGATTTCAAAATATCCAACAAAATACCACCTCATTGACCCTGACACCATCACTTTACAGTATTCAAATACTAGAAAAGATTCGATGGAGCAGGAAATTTGATGTTTTGGGTCAGGACCCGAAGAAGAGTCCTGACCCAAAACGTCAACTTTCCTGCTCCTCTGATGCTGCCTGTCCTGCTGTGTTCCTCCAGCTCCACACTGTGTTATCTCTGACTCCAGTATCTGCAGTTCTTACTATCTCCTAGAAAAAAATTTGCTTCTTTTTCACACATACAGGTTTATTTGTACCTTCTCAGCTTCAAATAACACTATCACGGATTCTAACCAAGCACTTCTAGTCTGGAATTTTCAAATTAACATTCTTACAGTGAGATCACTTAATTCCTATCTGTTCAAAACTGACTACTTTATCTAAGAGAAACTATTTCATGCATTAAACTTTATCCATGATGTCTGTGAACTGATAAACAAAATTTTCCAAGCTATGATTTGTACTGAACAAGAACTATTAGAATCATAGACTCAAACAGCACAGAAACATCTGGTCCATCTCATCTGCGCTGACCAGATATCCTAAACTGATCTCGTCCCATTTGCTAGTATTTGGCCCATATCCCATTAAAACATTCTGATTCATGTACCCATCCAGATGCCCTTTAAATATTTAATTGTACCTGCTTCTACCACCTTGTCTTCAGCTCCTTCCATGCATGCACCAACCTCGGCCTTAAAAAGTTGCCACTCAGGTCCCTGTAAATCTTTCCCCTCTCACCTTAAACCTATGCCCTTTAGTTTTGGACTCTCCTACCCTGGGAAAAAGTATTTTGGATATTCACTTTATCCATGCCCCTCATGATTTTATAAACTTTTATACCCCTCTACACTTCTACACTCCTCAGCCTCTGACACTCTGAGGAAAAAAGACCCAATCTATTCAGCTTCTTCCAATAGCTCAAATCCCCCATCCTGGCAACATCCTTGTCAAACTCTTCTGAACCATTTTATGCATAATAAAATTCTTCCTATAGCAAGCATCCCAGAATTGTATGCGGTATTCTAAAAATGGTCCTCCCAATGTGCTGTACAGCGGCAACATGACATCCCAACTCCAAGACACAATGCATTGACCAATGAAGCAAGCATACCAAATGCCTTCTTCATCACCCTGTCTACCTGTGACTCCACTTTCACAGAACTATACACCTGCACCTCTAGTTGTCTCTGTTTGCCAACAGTCCCCAGAGACCTACCATTAACTGTACAAGTTCTGCCCTCATTTACCAAAATGCAACACCTCACATTTATCTAAATTAAACTCTACCTGCCACTCTTTGGGCCATTGACCTATCTGACCAAGGTCCTGTTGTACTCTGAGATAACTTTCTTCACTGCCCAATACACCACCTTGTTTTGGTGTCATCTGCAAACTTACTAACTGTACCTCCTATAACCATTTATGTAAATGATGAAAAGCAGTGGACCCAGTACTGATCCTTGCAGCACACCACTGGTCACAGGCCTCCAGTCCAAAACGCAACCTTCTATATCACCCTTGGTCTCCTAACTACAAGACAATTTTCTGTCCAATTGGTTAGCTCCCCCCTGGCATCCATGTGATCTAACCTTACTAGCCAGTCAACCATGTAGAACCTTGTTGACCACCTTCTTGATCTCTCTAAGCAGAAAGTAAGCTAATGCTTCTCAATGTTTGCTCCGTCTGATTGCAAAACTCTCCCAATGTAAATAAATCCCCACCACTACCCTGGGTCTCAGTCTTTCATATTGGTTTAATTTTTTTTAAAAATGGCTCCAGAAATTCTGACAAGTTAATCTTTAAACCTTTTCATACACATAGACCAAAACCCTCATGCCACTTGTACAAAATACAAACTCTAAAATAAATCATAGAGTCATAGAGTCACAAAGCATGGAAAAAGAACCTTCAGTTCACCAAGACCACACTGATCATCTTTCCCAAACTAAACTAGTCCCATTTGCCTGTGTTTGGCCCATATCCCTTCAAACCTTTCCTATTCAATTACTTATCCAAATGTCTTTTAAATGTTACAACTGTACCTGCACTCATCATTTCCTCCAGTAGTTCATTCCACACATGAGCCATTCTCTATGTAAATAAGTTGCTCCTCATATCAGTTTTAAATCTTCCTCCTGTCACCTTAAAAATATGCCCCCTGGTTTTGAACTTCTCCAACTTAGGGAAAAGGTACTATTCACCTTATCTATGGCCCTCTTGATTTTATAAACTTCTGTAAGGTAACCCCTCAACCCTTTACATCACACTACACTCATTGGCATTTAGAACAATGAGAGATAATCTTACTGGAATATATAAGATTCTGACCGGGCTTGACAAGTTGATGCTGATAACATATTTTGCCTCATGGGGGAATGGAGAACTAGAATCATGAGATCCATAGAATGGAT
Source organism: Rhincodon typus (assembly GCF_021869965.1). NCBI lineage: Eukaryota > Metazoa > Chordata > Chondrichthyes > Orectolobiformes > Rhincodontidae > Rhincodon > Rhincodon typus. The sequence goes on along the minus strand of NC_063337.1, from coordinate 11,822,277 downwards.
TTTATTTGCTACACTTTGGTGGTTAAGCAGGTTGCAAATATAGTTTGCTCTTTGAGCTGTGGGATAGCCCTTTTCACTAAAGGAAGTAGACTAAAAACACCTCTGTGGACAATGTGGTGTCCAATTCCTTGTACATTTCTGCATTTTGATACCATTCTCATCACTGACTGCTGATATAACACTATAATTGAATCAGCAGAAAGCAAAAGTAAATGAATTGCACGTTTAAAGTTCCTCTTAAGGCATTCTATTCTTGTAACTTCAAACAACTTCCAACAAAAAGCTATGTCCATGAAAAGTAGACATAGATATGAAATTACTTGCGTAAGTAGATCGTAAATGACATTTAATTAAGCAACCTAGTTGAGACACTAAGCATCAAAAGTATGAGAATTGCTGAGAATATGTTAATTAAGAGATGTTTTAATATCCCAGAGGTAAAATGGTAGACTGTAGACAATTGAGATAACAGCAGAAACGTATAAACAATTCCATAGACATAATCAAAAAGTGCCTCTTTACAAATATGCTGATAATCATGACTTTGATAATATCAAAGGGGTCAGGGAGCTATTGAGATACTTGACAACTTGTTACTACTGCAATGTAAGAAACATAGCATCCAATTTTCAAAAGGCCATTTCCCAAAGACACAAATATGATGATGGTCACTGTGTTTAATTCTGGATAGAGGGTGCTGAATATGATCCAGTGCATCAGGGCTAACGTAGCCACTCTGCTTCAAAATGTTGTACTTTTGCATCCACCTGATAGGATTTATTATCTCAACTAAGACATGGCACCTCTGATATTGCAGCACTCCCTCAGTTCTGCTGCAGGAGTGTCAGCTTCAATAATATGCTGATAATTCCAGAGTAGACTTCAAGCCACAACTTGCTAACTGCAGCATGCATAACTACTGTTGTCACCAATGGGTATTCTTCAAAGATATAACTAGGCTTGTGGCGAACTCACAGGAAAGCCATTCAGTTGTATTCTGTAAAGTCCTACTTGTATTACTCTGAATGAAGTTTGTTGCTAACTTCCTGAACTAAATGATGGGAATTCCACAGTGGGGATCAGTTGGGAAAAAAGGCCTGGATTCAAGTCCTACCTGCTCCAGAGGTGTGTAATAACATCTCTGAACAAGTTGATTAGAAAAATAGGTTAAATAAAAAATTAAAAAGAAAATAAGGGAAAAAAGCTACCTTGAGCGGGATCTTAACTAACACAATTCTACTTGGTCTATTCTTGGGCTTATTCGTTGATCCCTGTTCATACTTTCCACAAATAATGTCATCATGTAACTTTGATACGATATGACATTTGCTGATATAGGATTGTAAAGTTCCTCAGTTTGGAAAAGAAGGCATTTGATCCAACAATCCTGCACCAACATTATTTTCCAAATCAGAGCTTCTGTCGAATCCCATTTCAAGCTCAAACACACAAAAAAAGCGGAAATTGCTGGAAAAGCTCAGCAGGTCTAGCAGCATCTGTGGAGACAAAGCAGAGCTAATGTTTCAGGGTCACGTCTTAATATTCCTCTTTTCCACGCCATGACCTATTTCTCTCTGTGTCAATAATAGGAAGACCCAGGTCTTCCCAATCTTCAGTTTGTTGGAGATCAGGTATGTGACCCAAGATGACCATTGAACCCAATGAGCAACTCAGAAGGGGAAGTGGGAAACTCAAGTGAAAACCTGTATGCTGCAAAGCAAATGTTAACTCTGAAGGGTGGCAAAATTCCAAATATAAATGTGGAATCTTATACCGTATGGGAATACATGGAGGACTAGAGAAGATTTCTTTTTTCACTTGTCATCAAGAGCCTGAACAAAGAAGAATTGAGTAAGATGAAAGTCCTTGTTATCGGTGGTGCAGGAGCTGGAAAGGTATGGAAGGGTTTAAAATGGGTGCGAAGGAAGGCTTAGTAGTTTGGGAGGACGAGGTGGGTGAGAGCCACTGTATGAAGATGTTGCATGTCTTAGTGAGAGTTGTAGACCACTAGCCTTGGTGGGAGGTAAGTGCAATGGCATGGTTATGGTGAGCGTGAAGTACTGGAGAGAAATGGTAGCACTTACCCTTGCAGTGTGCAGAAGGTCATTGAGCTTCATAGAGTCATAGAGTCGTAGAGCCGTACAGCACGGAAACAGACCCTTTTGATCCAACTCATCCATGCTGAGTCCCAAATTAATCTAGTCCCATTTGCCAGCATTTGGCCCATATCCCTTTAAGCCCTCTTAAATGTTGAAATTTTACTCATCTCCGCCACTTCCTCTGGCAGCTCATTCCATATACTCACCACCCTCTGTGTGAAAAGTTGCCCCTTCGGTCCCTTTCATATCGTTCCCTCTCACCTTAAACTTATGCCCCTACCATGGGAAAAAGACTTTGGCAATTCATACTACTTATGCCTCTCATAAGCACTGACCCAGGTGGTAATCTTGGTTCAAGCTGTAAGGGTCTGGTGCCGTGGCCTCCTTTAGCAGCCTGGAGGAAAGCGAACAGGACTCTGCTCCACCCCTGGGTCTCTGTTTGTGCTTCACGGCGATGACTTCCCTTTCTCGGCCGTCTCCTCTGCCATAGCGATAAAGAAGAAGGATTGAATGGCAGCTCCCAGCTTGCAGTATCTGAACTGGTCACAGCTTGGGTATGAATATAGCTCTGCATTGTCATCACCAGAAGTCCCACCTGTGCAGATGAACAATTCAACGAGAGGGGCATCCTGGAGCCCAGCTACATCATTAATAAGGTGAAAAGCAGAAGATTGCATGAGAAAATGGCCAACAGAGGAAAACTCTTGATAAATGTCCCCAGTATTACACAACTCATATTTGGGAAGTTTCAGCCTCTGACTCTGCAATGGAACCACTGACTTCAGGTGTACTTATTTGGATTGTTGTCCAGGAAATATCAGACCCAAACATTTTGGTCTAACTCTTAGTTAACTTACACACTGACTCCAGTCTTTCACACTGTACTCCCCCCTCCCCTTGCATTCCCCCCCCCCAATATTCAGAAGCATCGTCATCCCCAAATGCCCCAGCCAACCTCCAATTTCACCCCCAAACTCAACTCAACATCCCTCTTAATACAACCTGACCCGGTTACCCCTCCTGATTATCTTTCTGAGCCTGCCCAACCTGAACTGACTTAACTAACTCTTCCAATTTGAGCCAACAATGACTAGCCCTAACCCAACAATCCCTTTCAACCAAAGCCAATTCTCCCCCACCCACCTCAGCCACCTGCCACCCTACACACTTGCCACATATTTGCTACCCTACTCACTTGTTTCCTTCACCCACCTGCCACCTTACCTATGCCACCTATTTCACCCTCATATCCATCCTACAATGATACCTATTTAGTCATTCGTCCACTTAGGTATTCATCCATTCATCCTGTTACTAACACTTACATTGGAGATTTAAACTTACATCTAAGTCATGAGAGCTGTAAAAAGGAACTTCCTTCTAAGCTAACTCTTCAAGAACTTCAATGGGCTCAAAATATTAACTCTGTTTCTCACTCCACTGATAATGCCAAACTTGCTGAATTATCTTAGAATGCCTATAGTGTGGAAACAGGCCCTTCAGGCCAACAAGTCCACACTGACCCTCACAACATCCCGCCCAGACCCATCCCCTAATCTACACATCCCTGAACATTATAGGCAATTTAGCATGGACAATCCACCTAGACTGCACATCTTTGGACTGTGGGAGAAAACTGGAGCACCCAGAGGAAACCCACACAGACACGGGGACAATGTGTAAACTCCACACTGACAGTCGTCCGAGGGTGGAATTGAACCCGGTCCCAGTGAGGCAGCAGTGCTAACCACTGAGCCACCTTGCCACCCACAAATTATTCAAACACTTTCAGATGAAAGTCACCTGTAGGTTATCTAGGGTAAAGAAATGTCAGGCCAGACACAGGAATACACAGAGGAATTATATTTCTGGCAACAGCTTTTGGATCAGAGCAGAGTGGAAAAAAAGAATAGATTTGCAACAACTTAACTGGAAGGCTTCCTTCCTCTCACTCCATGTCTGTCTCAAACTCTCTCAAGCAATTGCCCAGTGATAAAGCAATTGAAGAAACATACATTCACTGTACATGTCTATTGAGGCCTATTTTGAACAAACAAATTGGTTGAGTTGAACAAAATGCAGTTTTCACCAAAATGCCATCAGTTTCCTATCATTGATCATACTAGACTAAAAAAAACTAAATATGTCACTGTTTTCAAAACAAGTCCTGTATGGGACATAAGTGTCACCAGTAAGGTCAGCATTTGTTATACATCGTGAGTGGCTTGCTGGGGCATTTCAGAGGGCAGTTAAGAGTCAACCACATTGACCTAGGTCTGAAGTCAACAAGTTCTATGTACTTGACAAATCATCAGGCTCTCATTTATCTTCTTTTGAGTAATTTAAGACTTTTATTAAATCAACCTTGTTTTGACACACCTTTGAAGCAGGTGAATCTTGAAACCAGTTTTGGCCCAGACATAGAGACACTAGCCACAGGATCACAATAGCCCCCAAATACTTCATCAACATACTCAGGTATTTACAGTATATCTCTGGGGTCCTCCTCCTCTCCTCATCTGTTCCTCACATTTGATGGCATACATTGCCCTTGATTGGTTTTACATCAATAGGAAAACATGGGTGAGTTACTGGTTAGTACAGTCAGTTCTACTATAACGTGTGCTTCTTCAACGCGAATTGGCTTCAACACGACTGAAGAATTTAGACCGCTATTTGTAGAATGCGAACTTTCCTTGCCTGTATTAGCTATAATGTGATTCCGGCCTCATTAATTTAAATGGTGCGGCTATTGCATGACTTTCTTCTAACGTGAGATCGCACAAGAACCGAACTATCTCATTGAATCAGATCCGACTGTAGGTGAAAATCTGGCAACTTGGCAACAGAAAAGAAAACACATTCAGTTGCACGTAAGAGTACTTCGGGACATAAATTGGCTCAGTGGTTAGCACTGCTGCCTCACAGCGCCAGGGACCCGGGTTCAATTCCACCCTTGGGCGACCGTCTGCGTGGTGTTTGTACGTTCTCCCTGTGTCTGCGTGGGTTTCCTTCAGGTGCTCCGGTTTCCTCCCACAGTCCAAAGATGTGCAGGCTAGGTGTATTGGACATGCTAAATTGCCTGTAGTATTGAGGGATGTGTAGATTAGGTGGGTTATAGGGGGATGGGTCTGGGTGGGATGCTTTAAGGGTTGATGTAGACTTGTTGGGCTGAAGGGCCTGTTTCCACACTGTAGGGATTCTATGAAATAAAAGAAAGGAAAAATATATGTATCGTCACTGGAGCAGATGGGCTTTGAACCCACAGCTACGACCACATCTCAAGATCCTTCAATTACTTTACTAATCTTTGAAAGTGAGAGGTCCTTCTCTCATTTGGCCTGCTCCAGGTTAAGAATTACTGCAGTCTGATCCTTGTTGACACAAAGGAGGTCATGACCTTTCACCGCTCACCTAATTCATTATGTACAGTAGACGTTTGCTAAGCTGCCAATAAAAATTGCAATTCTGAACGAGAAAGTTACCACCCTTGTTGTTACAGCCACTGTAGCTATTTGCCTCTTCATATATACTATCCACATGAATGGAAACCAATCCGAAATTAACGATGCAAGTATCTCTCAGAGATGTGATTCCTATCTGCTCAATCTAAGCTGATTGGTGAAGATGCACACCTTTAGTAAGGTTCTTGTGGTGCCGTGGTAGTGTCCCTGCCTGTAAGCCAGGAGGCTCCAGCGGTGTACAATAACATCTCTGCACAGATTGATTGGTGGCGAGGGGGAATGATCTATACAACTTCAATGTCTTCGATGTTCCAATGAAACTTCCCCCACAAGTAGGTGCGCCTTTCTAGAGTTAAGCCTGTGTGAGGTGAATCTGGCTGACTAATGCCATTTAGGGGAGGAAACTCTGTCAACTTCAACTGGTCAGGCTGACACGTTGGTCTGGATGCTCAGCAATGAATTTGAGTCTTAACTGGCCTCCGAAATGGTCGAACATATAGCTCAGTTCAAGGGCGGTTTGGGATAGACAACAAATGCTGGCGGTGTCGGGGATACCGACATTTCACAAAAGGTTTAAAAAAAAATTAAATCATCATATAGATTAAATGTTACAGGACCATTGTGGCACAGCGATAGTGACCCTATCCCTGATGCAGGAAGCCTCGGTTCACATCCACCTGTCCTCTGAATAGGTTGATTGGAAACGATCCTTAAATTATATGTTGGGCTCAGTTGCTTTCAGTAGCTATCTACTCTAAGGCACTGCATAGACTAATAATCTTTTAAGTAGGGAAAAATAAATCTGCCTAACCTTTAATAGAGTAGTAAATCTGAACTTTTGACTCCTTATTAAAAGTCACCATAGTTCTGCTCTGTCATTAGAAACAACCGTTAGCAGTTTAACTTGAGGAAGTTGTGAAGGACAGTCCTTCATGGCAACCTTAGCTTATGCAGGGATTGAACCTACACTGTTGGCATCACTCACCAGCTGTTCAGCCAACAGAACTAACCTGGGGAAACAGAGTTGTGATTCACCCTTGTATCTTCAACCACCAACAGGTTTCCTTGCTACTCTGATAGCTAAGCGCACGTGAAACAAACACACAAAATTAAACAAACCGGGGTCAACAAATCAGCCACATCTGGTGACCAACAAGTTAACCCAAGAGCGATCAAAATCCAAGGGTATGTAGAATGTGTGGAATTCTGGGGACTTCTCAACATTGATATCTATAGGTAGTAGTATTATGAGCCGTTCTATCCACAAAACAACGTGTATAAACATGGTGAAATTGGGCAAAGAATATTAGCAACGCTTTTTAATTGATCTTGAGCAGCAGGATGAATGTAATCTTTTTCCCAATCTAAGAAAGATATTCAATGCCATTGAATGGATACATTATTGATCGCAACAATTTGTTTTTCAATATCTGTTTGCATATTATGTAACATAAAGTATGCAAACACATTACATTCCTTCATGGTATCCACAAAAAAAACATTCATTTTTTTGCATGCAAAATATTTCTCTCTTTCATCCCCAGCTTCTGACTGTAAAGGACCTTCATTTGTTTTTAGAATCCTTCCAGTGTGGAAACAGACCACCTTATCCTACAAGTCCACACCAACTCTCCAAAGAGCACCCCACCGGACTCTCCCCCCTATACTGTTCCCGTTAGCCTGCATTTCCCATGGCTAATCCACCTAACCTACACATCCCTGGACTCTAGGGGAAATTTAGCACAACCAATTCAGCTAACCTGCACATCTTTGGATAATGGAAGGAAACCTGCACAGACACAGGGAGAACAACAAACTCCACACAGACAGTCACCTGAGGCTGGAATTGAACCCGGGTCCCTGGTGCTGTGAGGCAGCAGTGCTAACCACTGAGCCACTATGCCACCATGCTGCCCATATATTTTTGGAAACTCCTTGAAAAATGTTGTCTTTATGCAATTCGCTGAAATGATGGTTTGCTGCATTCTGATGGACAGATGTTGCAAACATGCAAGCCTGATTTTCTGAAGCTTCAGAACCATAGAGTCATACAGCAAGGAAACAGACCTTATCTCCGTTCTAAAAGGTCTTCACTTTACTCTAAGGCTGTGCCCTCAGACCCTAGACTTTCCTAACAATGGAAGCATCTTCCCAACATCTATTTTGTCCAGGCCATTCAGTTTTCTGAAAGTTTCACTTAGATCCCTCCTCATCCTTCCAAACTCCAATGAGCATAGTCCCAGAGTCCTCAAACGTTCCTCATATGTTAAGTTTTCCATTCCTGGGACCATTCGCGTGAGCCTCCTCTGAACCTGCTCCAGGGCCAGTACATCCTTCCTGAGGTATAAGGCCCAAAACTGCACACATTCCTGATTTTACACTTGAGAATATGGTGATGGGCTGTCTTCTTGTAGTCCTGGTAGTATGGACAACCCCACAGTGGTGTTAGAGATGGAGTTCTAATATTTTAATTGGGTAAAGTGAAGGAACAGTAGCTTATTTTCAAGTCAGGATGTTGTATGTCTCAATAGCAAATCTGCAAGCAGTGCTCATAGAATCAAAGAATCCCTGCAGTGTGGAAGCAAGCCATTTGGCCCATCAAGTCTGTGCCAACCCTCAGAAGAACATTTCACCTAGACCCACTTTTATACCTGATCCCTATAATCCTCCATTTCCCATCACCGACCCATCTAACCTGCGCATCTTTGGACTGGGAGGAAACCCACACAGACACAGGGAGAATGTACAAACCACACACAGATAATCTCCTGAGGCTGGAATGGAACCCAGGTCCCTGGTGCTGGGAGGTAGCAGTACTAACCACCAAGCCACAGTGCCATTTGATTCTGCCAGACGTCACTCACCTTTGTCCTATTGATTGGTAGAGTTTGCGGATTTGGAAAGTGCTCTGTAAGGGGCCTTGATGAATAGTTGCAGTTCATCTTGTACATGCTGTACATTGCTGCCACGGTGCACGGGTGGTGAAGGGGTTGAATGTTTAAAGTGATGGATGGGATCATGTTAAAGCGGTCTGCTTTGTCCTGGATGGTGTCAAGCTTTTTGTGGGTGACTGGAGCCACACTCATCGAGGTAACTGGAGTGTATTCCATCACACTCCCTGACTCGTGCCTTGCAGATGATGGACAGGCTTTGCAGACACATTAGGTGACTTACTTCTCAAGAAAATCTTAACCTCTGACCTGATTATGAACCACAATATGTATATGATCGGTCCAGTTCAGGTTCTGGTCATTGGTAACCCTCAGAGTGTTGATGGCGGCGGAATTTAGAGATGATAATGTAATTTAATGTTGTGGGTATTTCAGTAAGACTACAACAATTCTTAGCATAACCCTTTTATCTAGCCATTTATATTATGAAAGTGAATACATTCTAACATTAGGCACATTGCATTGTATTGTATTTTATCATAGAATCCCGACAGTGTAGAAACAGGCCATTCGGCCCAACAAGTCCATACCGCCCTTTCGAAGGGTGTCCCACCCAGACTCATTCTCCTACCCCTGTATTTCCCCATGCCCAACCCACTTAACCTAAACATCCATGCACACTAAGGGCGATTTAGCGTGGCCAATCCACCTACCCTGCACATCTTTGGACTGTGGGAGGAAACCGGAGTACCCGAAGGAAACCCACGCAGACACGGGGAGAATGCTCAAACTCCGCACAGACAGTCACCCGAGGGTGGATTCAAAACCAGATCCCTGGTGCTGTGAGGCAGCAGTGCTAACTACTGAGCCACCGTGCTGGTATAGGCAAATGTGCTTTGTGGGAAATTTCCCTCAAATTCCCCATTAACAAATTGGTAAAAAAAGACATGAGAAAAATCTTTTTCATGCACCAGAAGAAAATGATGTCTTAGAGCGTGGTGGAAGTTGGTTCAATTGAAACATCCAAAGACTATAAGACTGCTAACTGAACAAAAAGAATACGTAGACTTATAGAACATAGAACATGGAACATAGAACAGTACAGCACAGTACAGGCCCTTCGGCCCACGATGTTGTGCTGAACTTTTACCCTAAACCTAAGGTCTATCTATCCTCCGCCGCTACCTTATACTATCATCCATATGCCTATCTAATAGCTGCTTAAATGCCCCAATGAGGCCGACTCCACTACCCTCTCCAGCAATGCGTTCCATGCCCCGACCACTCTCTGAGTTAAGAACCTACCTCTGATGTCTCCCCAATGTCTACCTCCTTTCACTTTAAAACTATGTCCCCTCGTAAAAGCTACCTCTACCCTAGGAAAAAGTCTCTGGCTGTCAACTCTATCTATACCTCTGATCATTTTGTACACCGCTATCAAGTCAAATAGGGAGAATGCAGGGGAATGGCAGTAGGTGAATTGCTTATTCAGAGTGCTGGTGCAGACATGTTGTATTGAATGACCTCCGTCTATGCTCTAACAACTCTGATTTGTGATTCTGTGAAAAATAGCTCAAAAGGTCACAGTGCAACTGTCGCCCAAGCATGATGCAGGAAATTCTGGACCTTTATCAATTTTGCTTGTCGTTTCTTAACTGTTCTCCATCTCCTCACTTTGATGTCAATTACATATCTGATCCATTGCCTTTCTGAATGTTGATGTGAAACATGAATGCCTCCTTCACTAATTACAATCACATCCTTAACATTATCTACCTGGCATTTACTCACCTTGGAGAGTTGTTACGTTAAGTCAGTTGCATGGTTAGAATGTGGTGTTGAATGAAGCCAACAGTGTAGGTTCATTTCCTGCACTGAATGCAGTAGTACATGGAAGGCTGTCTCTGTGGCGAGTCCCATTCTTCATATGAAGTGCTGCCCCTTAAGTTATATAGAGAGAGATGTCTGCAATCCCTCATGGTTTATAGCTAATTACTATACCTAATTTCCAATTCACAAATATTAATCCACAAAGCGTATTTGCAAAGCTGTTTTATTCCAATGGGAACCAACTGAAGCTGCGACTTACTCTATGAAGGAAGTCAGTTAAAATGGAAGTTATAGTATAGAGTTCATTTATACTGTATCATGTGTGCATGAGTAAACTTCTGGATTTGTGAAATCTGATTTGAAAACAGGCACTTTGAAAAACAACAAAATAAAGAGCTAAAGGGAGAGGCTGAATAGGCTCAGGCTATTTTCCCTGGAGCATCGGACACTGACAGGTGACCTTATGGAGGTTTATAAAATCATGAGGGGCATGGATAGAGTGAATAGCCATGGTCTTTTTCCCAGGGTAGGGGAATCCACAACTAGTCCAAACCATAGGTTTAAGTGAGATGGGAATTATTTAAAAGGGACCTAAGGGGCAACTTTTGCACACAGAGAGGGGTGGGTGTATGGAATGAGCTGCCAGAGGAAGTGGTGGAGGCTGGTACAATTACAACATTTAAAAGGTATCTGAATGGATGCATGAATAGGAAGGGTTTAGAAGGATATGGCCAAATGCTGGCAAATGGGATTAGATTAATTTAGGATATCTGATCAGCCTGGAAGATTTGGACTGAATGGCCCATTTCCATTCTGTATGTCTCTATGACTTTATGACTCTATGTGGACACTTTGCTTTTGAAACAAAACGGAGCTGGGAGGTCAGTCATCTTTTCATTTTCTGCCAATATACATGGATAGACAGAAGGCCTGGAAGCTACCCTCTGTGTCTGGACAAGTCATTAAAATATAACAAATCTTTCTTGTAGATTAATGGCTACTGTTGCCAAATAATTACAGAAACCCATTCACAGTGAAACCACAGACATCTTGACATTGCAGTGGAGTTCCAAAGAATGGTGTGAATGAGGTCGTATGGTCACAGAATAGAAAGTAGATATTTGAAAAGGAGCATTAAATTTTAGACCTATTTTCGGAGCAGGAGGGAGAGAGAAGTAGCTCCAGACCAGCAATGGTCCCCTAAAATCCGTCAGGGAGTAGAGAGTATGGGTTGTATTTACCTACAGACTTGAAAAACCAAACTAGACTTTCACTGCAATAATACAGCAGGCCAGGCAGCATCAGAGGAACAGGAAATCTGACATTCCGGGTAGGGACCCTTCTTCTGAAGAAGGGTCCCGACTCAAAACGTCAGCTTTCCTGCTCCTCTGATGCTGTCTGTCCTGCTGTGTTCCTCCAGCTCCACACTATGTTATCTCTGAGTCCAGCATCGGCAGTTCTTACTATCGCTGCAGATGTTTAACAGCATCCTGACTGGAATGAAGCCAGAGAAAGCGGCTGGTGCAAGCAGCAAACCACTGAAAATCCATCTTCATAAACCACCAACTTCTATTTCTCCAAAACAAAATCATTGGCGTGCAATGGTTCAATTTCATTTCAAAAGAAGCAAGTGTGACAGGGAAATTTTTGGACTTTTAAGATCTGAGTGAATGCTGCTTCTGTTGTAAGCGCCGTTTCATGGATATGTGTGACTGTGTGAGTGGGTGGTGTTGCAAATACATTTCAGGTATTGAGTAATAAAGAATTACCCTTATTTTCAAAACAATCACAAGAAAACCTGCCATTCATCTATTCTGAACAGACAGATCATCCGGAGGAATAAAAGCATTCTCTGACCTGTTTGAGACCACATTTATCATCGGTTAGTCACACTATCTGGCACAGTGACGCTGGACTAGTAATCTAGTCTGTGTGGACATGGGCCAAAATTCCATCATGACGATTGGGGAAATTTAAGTTTAATTAGCATCTTTGGAATTTAAAGCTTGTCTCAGTTGCCATGAAACTATCATCAAACATCTTAATGACGATTTGTTCGCTAATGTTCTTTACGGAAGGAAATCTGCCATTCCTACCTGGTCTGGCCTACATGTGACTCCTGACCCACTGAAATATGGTTGTCTCTTAGTTTCCATCTGAAATGGTCTGACAAGCTACTCAGTTCAGGGCAATTAGAGATGAGCAACAAATCCTGACCTAGCCAGCAATACCTATCTCATTAAAGATTTTTTTTTAATAGTATATTCTGCTGTTTACTTGTCTGGCTAAGTGCAGTTCCAATAACATTTAAGAAGCTTGACAACATTAAAGACAAAACAGCCCACTTGGCTGGCATCACATCAACTCTCTCCACCGCTGACGCTCAGCAGCAGCCATGTGCATTACCTACTAAAGCTCCTTAGGCATAACCTTCTAAACCCGTGACCACCTCCATCTAGAAGGAAAAGGGCAGCAGATACATGGTGGAAACACCACCACCTGCAAGTTCTCCTCCAAGCCACTCGCCATCCTGACTTGGAAATATATCGCCGTTCCCTCACTGTCGCTGGGTCAAAGTCTTGGAACTCTCTTCCTAACAGTATTTTGGGTCTTCCCTACAGCACACAGACTGCACTGGTTCAAGAAGGTAGCTCACCAGCACCTTCTCAAGGATAACTCGGAAGGGCAATAAATACTGGCCCAGCCAGCAATGCCCGCTTCCTTTGAAATTATTTTTTAAATACAAGCTTCCTCCCACTATCCACATAGCCAGATATTCCCTTCTCACCCATGTGCTTACCTCATTTCCCCTCAAGTGAATATCAAGTGATATTCATCTCAATTATTTCATGATGACGCCGGTTCTTCATGCTAACCACATATTGGGTACAAAGGTTGTAGAATCACAGAGTCGTAGAGATATACAGCATGAAAACAGACCCTTCGGTCCAACTCGTCCATGCTGACCACATATTCCAAATAAATCTACTCCCATTTGCCAGCATTTGGCCCCTATCCGTCAAAACCCTTCCTATTCATATACCCATCCAGATGCCTTTTAAATGTTGTAATCGTACCAGCCTCCAACACATCCTCTGACAGCTCATTCCATACGCGCACCACCCGCTATGTGAAGATGTTGTCCCTTTGGTCCCTTTTAAACCTTTCCCCTCTCACCTTAAACCTATGGACTCTAGTTTCGGTTTCCCCCACCTCAGGGAAAAGACCTTGTCTATTTACCCTATCCATGCCCCTCATGATTTTACAAACCTCTATAAGGTCACCCTCAGGCTCCGATGCTCTAGAGAAAATAGCCCCAGTCTATTCAGTCTGTCCCTATATCTCAAACCCTCCAACCCTGGCAACATCCTCGTAAATCTTTTCTGAACCCTTTCAAGTTTCACAACATCCATCCTAAAGCAGTGAGACCAGAATTGCATGCAGTATTCCAACAGTGGCCTAACCAATGTCCTGTATAGCCACAACATAACGTCCCAACTCCTATACTCAATCCATTGACCAATAAAGACAAGCATACCAAACGCCTTTCTCTCTATCCTTTCTACCTGCGACTCCACTTTCAAGGAGCTATGAACCTGCTCTCCAAGGTCTCTTTGCTCAGCAATATTCCCCAGGACATTACCATTAAGTGTATAAATCCTGCACTAGGCCGCCAGTCACAAGGGGACATCATGTATGTGGGACGACCTTCAGTCCCTCACCTCTCGTACACAAGGGGCCTCGCTTACCCACAATCTGGCCTTGCTTCCTCGTGACGGCCTCCAGTCTGGGGTCTCGCCTCCATTTCACACCGGGGGCTCACCTAAAATGTGTAACAGGATTCTGGCATAGCCACCATTGAATACTTGTTTGGTTAAGATGCCTAAACATGCCTAACGCTTGTTTTAGGCATTAACTTGGGACGCTGAAGCAAAGGGCCTGATGAATTTAACATTGGGACAAATACCTGTACAGCTTCCCATTTCACAGCATTCACAAGCAACGTATTACTGTTAAACAGAGCGAGGTGCTATAGTTGATGTAAAAGATTGAAGAACTGGGGAGTTATCACCAGTGTTCCAAACAATATTTATCCCTCAAACAACATCACAAAACAAACAGATTATCTGGTCACTGGGACGAGGTCAGCCAGGTGCACCTCATAGAATATGAGTTCCCTGATTGGGGCTGTTAACCTGGTCCAATCAGGGAGCCCTGGCTGACAGATATAAACAGGGGTTCTGTTCACTCTAAGAGATGGCTCTGAGTTAGCTGGTCAGTGTTATGTATGTGTAGATAAAGGGTGGCTTGGTGACAGGATACCAGTCTTCGTGGAGTTATTTCAGTCACTACCATATTGGTTGCTGGGTGTCTGACATACACAAATCAAATGCCTTAGTTCCGACACTACAACAATGATTGCACATCAATAAATGTTTTCATTGTCTTTAGAGTGGTTAAAAACAACAGCGGTTGTGAAAAGTCATCGCCTTTTCTTTTAGAGAAGTGCAGGGTTAGTTAAGGAACGTGGGAGACTTTGCCTCACTTGTCCGCTCTCATCCATTTACTCTTCCTTCAGAGGAAGGCTCAGAGGAGATCTGATGAAGGTTTTCCTGATAAAATAACTTCTCCTGCTTGTGAAGGAACAAAAACGGAGAGGGCATAGGTTTAGAGTGATTTGCAAAAGAAGCAAGGATGATATGAAAAAAAATCTCTCAGTGAATAATTAGGGTATGGAATGCAATGTCTGGAATGTTGCTGGACACAGGTTCAGTTGAGGCATTCAACACGCCTTTGAATGAGGATAAAACTAAAATGTAAGTGTATGGGAGAAAGGCAGGAAATTAGAACTAGGTAATGATTACCATTTGAAGACCCAGTTTAGCAATACTGGGCCGAATGCCCTCCTTCTGCGTCAGACAATTCTGTGGGTTGATTCTGTGATTGCTCAGATCCTACACACTTCTTCCTCCATGTCAGGTAAGCTACAGACAGAAATTTGAAGCTGACACTAAAAGATGCCAAGCATTTCGCACCATTTTTTGAACGTTACACGATTTATTCAAACCAGTCTCTAAAATTTAAAACAACTTATAAAGAAGGGTCACTGGACCCAAAATGTTAACCTTGTTTTCTCTCCACAGAGGCTGCAAGACCTGCTGAGTTTCTGAAACAATTTCCATTTTTGTTGCAGATTTCCAGCATCCTCAGTTCTTTGCTTTATCTGAGATTGTATTATGCTGCTTTGCCGTGAGTTTACAGAAGATGGATATGACCAGGGACTGAGGTTAGAGACTTGAGCCCTTCCAAAGAGTAACAAATCTATGTTTTGGCTTTTGTTTACAGAATGGTGAGTGGTGGCTCAGTGGTTAGCACTGCTGCCTCACAGCACCAGGGACCTGGGTTTGATTTTGCCCATGGGTGACCATCTGTGGAGTTTGCGCATTTTCCCTGTGTCTGCATGGATTTTCTCCAGTCCAAAGATGTGCAGGCTGGGTGGATTGGCTATGGTTAATGCAGGGTTATAGGGATGGGGTGGGAGAGTTGTCTGAGTGGGATGCTCTTCAGAGGGTTGGTGCAGACTTGATGGGCTGAATGGCTTCTCTCTGCACTGTTGGGATTCAATGAGAATGGCACTCAGCTCCTCAGATTTATGCTCAACCTCTTTCAACAAGTCCTTCTGTTCCTTTTTCTCACATATTTTCATGTAGATCACCCTTAAATGCACCAATACTGTTCACTTTCATTACTCATCATGGAAATTTAAACACTCTCTGGTTAAATTAGTTCTGAATCCCTGACTAGATTTATTGGTGATGATCATACATTCATGCTCCATAGTTTTATGGAATCATCTTCTCCATACCTATCCTAATGAATCCTTTTTCCCACTCATTCATTGGATATGGGTGTCACTTGCTGGACCAGTGTTTATTGTCCATCCCTAATTGCCCTCTTAATTGGCAGTTAAGAGTCAACCACTCTGCTGTGTGTCTGGACTCACATGTAGGTCAGACCAGGTAAGGATGGCAGTTTCCTTCCCTAAAAGGCACTAATGAGACAGTTGGGTCTTCCCTGACAATGTTTTCATGGCCATCATTAAAATCTTATTTCCAGATTATTATTGAATTCAAATTTCAGGGTGGGATTTGAACCATAGTCCCCAGGATATTACTTGGGCCTCTGGATTAATAGTCTAACCTAATGCCACTAACCTACACACAATTTTAAAGACCCTACAAGATCATTCCTGGAACTTCCCTTTCCCTTTTCAAACAGGAAGGCTGTCCAATGTCATGACAGCATGGGAAGGGATAGATGAGACTTGTCTCATCTTGAGGAGACAGCACTGATTCTAGAATCAAAGGTTCCCTACAAGGTGGAAGAGGCCATTTGGCCCATTGAGTCATTATCACCCCTCCAAAGAGCATCACACCCAGAGCCACCACCCCCACCCTATCCCTGTAACCCTGCATTTCCTACGGCTAATCCACCGAGCCTCACATCCCTGAACATTATGGGCAATTTAGCATGGCCAATCCACCTAACCTGCACATTTTTGGACTGTGGGAGGAAACCGGAGCACCTGGAGGAAATCCACGCAGACACAGGGAGAATGTGAAAACTCCATACTGACAGTCACTTGAGGCTAGAATTGAAACTGGGTCCCTGATGCTGTGAGGCAGCAGTGCTAACCACCATGCTGCCTCGTAAACCATAGTAACTAGTAAAACTAAAATGAAAACAATTGATTATATGGATGTGAGGAGAGTCTGACAGCTTCTTACTAGCAACAAGCCAAACCAGTACTCCAATACATTGAGGTACAATCAGTCTGAACTAAATCTAGCATCTTGTGAATTAGCCAGTTAGATAAAATGCCCCTTACCATGCAGAAGGCAAGTTTCGCTGTTGCTGAGTCAGTCTTTATATTCATATTTGGTGAAACACAGCTGTCTGGGATTTCCCCAGGGGAATGTTCCAAATATAATTTTTTTGGAAGATCAGAAGAAATCCCAGGATTTCCTCAGGGGTTTCCTGCTGATATTCTTAGTGTGGAAGAATGATGTAGAAATCCTCACCCACCCTCTTCGTCAACATCAGCAAAATACTGCGGATGCTGGAAATCTGAATTAATAGTAGAAAATGTCAGGAAAAACCAAAAGTTTTCTTATTCCAACATATGCTGCCTGATCATTTTCAGCATGTTCTGTTACTGCATTCTTGATGCTCGTCCCATTGGCTGACATAGGCATGAGGTGGCACCTAGTGGGGGAAAACAGAATTGCTCCTGCGGAGCTGCTCACGGTTCTTTTCAACTCATTCCTGCAAAACCACCTTTCCTTGAAACATTAAGTGTTAAATACACCAGTTGATTTATACATGAATGTATTTAGCTTAAATAAATAGACTTTAATAAATCACCCAGAACAATGGGAAGATAATAGGGGGATTTTAAAATCATTCCCAGAGAAAGCCAGGTGGCAAAGGGAGAACTAGAGCCAATTTTTATAAGCATCTTTTATATAGTTACAAAGTACAATCAAGGCTATGGGCAAAATGCTAGAAAGTGGGAGAGGTGTAGACTTGATGGGCAAAAGGGCCTCTCCAGTGCCAGAATCAGGCTATTCAGCCCATTGAATCCACACTAACCCTCTGAAGGGCATCCCACCCAATCCTACCTCCTACTAGCTCCCTGGACATGATGGACAATTTAGCATGGTCAATCTTCCTCACCTGCACATCATTGGACTGTGGGAGGAAACTGGAACACCAGAGGAAACCTGGGCAGACGCGGGGAGGATGTCCAAACATCACACAGACAGCTGTCTGAGGTTGGTACTGAATCTCGGCCCCTTGGCACTGTGAGGCAGTAGTGTTAACCACTAAGCCACCATACCATCCTGTGCTGTATGACTTTATACTCCAATCTATTCAAATATGCATCTCCTCACCCAGCACACGGAGTCTACTCCTTTATAAAGAAAAATTCAATCAACCTAGTCAGATATGGTTTTCACGTCCCCAGCGCAAGTGAAATTTGAACCCAGACCTTGTGACTCAGAGGTAGGGACAGTACCACTGCACCACAAGACTCTTCTTCACCTTTATGAAGTGGCACATCATAATGTCCATTGCCTGCATATGGTTAAACATAATTATTATACAATTTACAACTGCATGTCCACATGGAAAAGTAATATTAGAATGATTTACAAAGAAAGATTGCAACTTCTTCTCCTTTTCTGCCCTTCTCCCTTAGTGAAGACATGCAAAATGAAATCCCAAAATGTGATTTTTCATACATAAAAACTGAAAGAACTGTGGATGCTGGAAATCAGAAACAAAAACAGAAATTGCTGGAAAAGCTAAGCAGGTCTGGCAGTATCTATGGAGAGAAATCAGAATTAACATTTCGATTCCTTTCCTCAGAACTTGCTGGATCCGAAATGCTAACTCTGATTTCTCTCCACAAATGCTGCCGGACCTGCTGAGATTTTCCAGCAATTTATGTTTCTTGTTTTTTAATTCATTTTTGGATTTCAAGCATCATTGGTAAGGCAGCATTTATTGCCCATCTGTCTACAAAGAACAAAGAACAAAGAAAATTACAGCACAGGAACAGGCCTTTCAGCCTTCCAAGCCTGCACCGACATGCTGCCCTTCACAAATAAAACTCCTACCCTTCCGGGGACCGTATCCCTCTATTGCCATCTTATTGATGTATTTGTCAAGACGCCATTTAAAAGTCACTGTTGTATCAGCTTCCACTATCTCCCCCAGTAGCAAGTCCCTGGTACCTACCATCCTCTGTGTAAAAAAACTTGCCACGTACATCACCTTTAAACCTTGCCCCTTGCACCTTAAACCCATGGCCCCTGGTAACTGACTCGTCCACCCTGGGAAAAAGCTTCTGTCAAGTCTGTCCATGCCCTTCATAATCTTGTAGACCTCTATCAGGTCTCCCCTCAACCTCTCTCGTTCCAGTGAGAACAACCCAAGTTTCTCCAACCTCTCCTCATAGCTAATCCCTTCCATACCAGGCAACATCCTGGTAATTCTTTTCTGTATCCTCTCCAAAGCCACCACATCCTTCTGGTAATGTGGTGACCAGAATTGAACAAATATTCCAAATGCAGCCTAACTAAGCTTCTATTAAGCTGCAACATTACCTGCTAATTTTTAAAATTAATGCCCTGGCCGATGAAGGCAAGCATGCCGTATGCCTTGTTGACTACCTTCTCCACCTGCGTTACTACTTTCAGTGACCTGTGTACCTGTACACCCAGATCCTTCTGCCTATCAGTACTTTTAAGGGTTCTACCATTTACTGTATATTTTCCATTTGGAGTAGACCTTCCAAAATGCATTACCTCACATTTTTCCGGATAAAACTCCATCTGCCATTTCTCTGCCCAAGTCGCCAACTGATCTATATCCTGCTGTATCCTCTGACGGTCCTCATCATGATCCACATTTCCACCAACATTTGTATCATCCGCAGACTTACTAATCAGACCAGTTACATTTTCCTCCAAATCATTTATATATATTACAAATAGCAAAGGTCCCAACACTGATCCCTGAGGAATGCCACTAGTCACAGCCCTCCATTCAGAAATGCACCCTTCCACTGCTCCCCTCTGTCTTCTATGACCGAGCCAGTTTTTTTAATCCATCTTGCAAGCTCACCTCTGAGCCCATGTGACTTTACCTTCTGTATTAGCCTGCCATGAGGGGCTTTGTCAAAGGCCTTACTGAAGTCCATGTAGACAACACCCACTGTCCTACCCTCATCGATCATCTTTGTCACTTTCTCAAAAAACTCAATCAAGTTAGTGAGACACGACCTCCCCTTCACAAAACCATGTTGCCTCTCGCTAATATGCCCAGTTATTTCCAAGTGGGAGTAAATCCTGTCTCGAAGAATCCTCTCCAATAATTTCCCTACCACTGACATAAGGCTCACCGGCCTGTAATTAGCTGGATTATCCCTGCCACACTGCTTAAGCGATGGAAAAACACTGGCTATTCTCCAATCCTCTGGGACCTCCCCTGTAGCCAGTGAGGATACAAAGATTTCTCTCAAGCAGCTTCCTCCCTTGCCTCTCTCAGTATTCTGGGGTATATCCCATCAGGCCCTGGGGACTTGTGTACGTTAATGTTTTTCAAGACCCCCCAAAACCTCCTCCTTTTTGATCTCAAGATGACCCAGTAATCAGTACATGAACAGTACAGTGAGGACAGGAGTTACAGGATTTTGATTCAGGGGCAATGAAGGAATGGTGATATAGTTTGAAAAATGATCAATAAACATTCATGCAAATTGCAGAGTCCATTAGATGATTATTTTCACACTTTAAATTTAAGGAGGCCTGCATTTTGCAATGTATGGTCAGTTTTTCAATAAATTTGAAACACAAGATAGAAGCAAAGTCTCTGAGCTAAGGTACACCTGAGACTACATCAGTGACATTGCTCAGTCCTGGAGGCTGCTACCCATTGTGCTCATTTGGTCACTGCCATGTACTTTACTGGCAGGGAATTTCACAAAGGGTGCAGAAGAGAACTTTGTGGATTCACAATGCAAACATTTCAGCCATGTCAGCAGATGAAATATATTTACATCTCACACCTCTCTCAGATCGGAGGAGGTGACGACCTGATGGTATTATCACAGGACTGTTAATGTGGAGACCCAAGTAATGTCCTGGGGACCTGGGTTTGAATCCTGCCATGGAGGAAGATGGAATATGAATCCAATTTTTTATCTTAAATCTAGAATGAACAGTATAATGGTGACTGTGATTGTCAGGGAAAACACAGCTGGCTCACTAATGCCATTTCGGGAAGAAAACTGCCATCCTTACCTGGTCTGGCCTATGCATGACTGCAGACCCACAGCAATGTGATTGACTCTTAACTGCCCTCTGGGCAACAATTGCTGGTCTAGGCAACAATGCCCTCAATGAATATGTGACGCCATTGTTTAAAAAAGGAAGTAGACAAAAAGCAGGTAACTATAGGCCAATTAGCTTAACTTCGGTAGTGGGGAAAATGCTTGAATCTATCATTAAGGAAGAAAAAGCAAGACATCTGGATATAAGTTGTCCCATTGGGAACACCCAGCATGGGTTCATGAAGGGTAGGTCATGTTTAACTAATTTGGTGGAATTCTTTGAGGATATTACTTGCATGATGGACAATGGGGAACCTGTGGATATGGTGTATCTGGATTTCCAGAAGGCACTTGACAAGGTGCCACACTAAAGGCTGCTACATAACGTAAAGTTGCACGGTATTACAGGTAATGTATTGGCATGAATAGAGGATTGGTTGACCAGTAGAAAGCAAAGAGTAGGGGTAAATGGGTGTTTTTCTCGTTGGTGGTCAGTGGCTAGTGGTGTGCCTCAGGGATCAGTGTTGGGACCGCAATTGTTTACAATTTACATAGATGATTTGGAGTTGGGGACTAAGTGTGGTGTGTCAAAATTTGCAGATGACACTAAGGTGAGTGGCAGAGCAAAGTGTGCAGAAGACACTGAAACTCTGCAGAGGGATATAGATAGTCTAAGTGAGTGGGCAAAGGTCTGGCAGATGGAGTACAATGTTGATAAGTGTGAGGTCATCCATTCTGGTAGGAATAACAGCAAAATGGACTATGTTTTAAATGGTAAAAAATTGCAGCACGCTGCTGTGCAGAAGGACTTGGTTGTCCTTGTGCATGAATCGCTGAAGGTGGGATTGCAGGTGCAGCAGGTAATTAAAAAGGCAAATGGAATTTTGTCTGCCATTGCGAGAGGGATGGAGTTTAAAAACAGGGAGGCTATGCTGCAGCTGTATAGGGTGCTGGTGAGGCCACACCTGGAGTACTGTGTGCAGTTTTGGTCTCCTTACTTGAGAAGAGATATACTAGCACTGGAGGGGGTGCAGAGGAGATTCACTCGGTTGATTCCAGAGTTGAGAGGGTTGGATTATGAGGAGAGACTGAGTAGACTGGGATTATACTCATTGGAATTTAGAAGAACGAGGGGAGATCTTATACAAACATATAAGATTATGAAGGGAATAGATAAGGTGGAGGCAGGGAGGTTGTTTCCGCTAGCAGGTGAAACTAGGACTAGAGGGCATCGCCTCAAAATAAAGGGAAGCAGATGTAGGACTGAGATCAGGAGGAACTTCTTCACCCAAAGGTTTGTGAATCTGTGGAATTCCCTGCCCAGTGAAGCGGTTGAAGCTACCTCGCTGAATGTTTTTAAGGCAAGGCTAGATAAATTTTTGAACAGTAAAGGAATTAAGGGTTATGGTGAGTGGGCGGGTAAGTGGAGCTGAGTCTCAAAAAGATCAGCCATGATCTTATTAAATGGTGGGGCAGGCTCGAGGGGCCGGATGGCCTACTCCTGCTCCTAGTTCTTATGTTCTTATGTTCTAAAATTTTAAAAGAAACCTTACATCACGGTTGATTCACAGGGAAGGTTTACCAGGTTAATGCTTTGAATGGGCGAGGCAAGGTGACTTATGAACAGATGTTGGAGAGGATAGTCTTGTATCCACTGGAGTTCAGAAGAGAAAGAGGCAAATTGAATGAAACATATGATTCTGAGGAGCCTTCAGTGTGGATGTGGACAAAATGTCCCCTCCTATGGGAGAATTAAGAATGTTTGACAAGTGGTCGTCCAATTAAATTAAAGATGGGGCATAACTCTTTGGAACTCTCCTCCTCAAAAACCTTTGAATATTTCTCAGACAGAGGTACATAGATTCTTGATAAGCAAGGGAGTGAAAGGTTATTGAATGTGGTGGGAATGTGGAGTTATCATAGAACATAGAACAGTATGGCACAGTACAGGCCCTTTGGCCCACGATGTTGTACCGAACTTTTACCCTAATCCTAAGGTCTATCTAACCTCCACCCCTACCTTATACTATCATCCATATGCCTATCTAGTAGCCGCTTAAATGCCCCTAATGAGGCCGACTCCACTACCCTCTCTGGCAAAGGTGAGCCATAGTCTCATTGAATGGCAAAGTAGGCTCGAGGGGTTTTCATACAGCACGAGAAGAGACTTTGGACCATAGTTGTCATGGAGATGCAGCAGGTATTGTCAGTCTTAGTTAGCTGATTAAATTCAGACTAAGCTGAATTCTGACTTGCTGCTGAGTGTGTTCTTATTCGCCTACCAAAGGGTATGGGCAGGTAGCAGGAACAGGAGTTGGACAATCAGCCATGATCATATTGAATGATGTGGAGGTGCCAGTGTTGGACTGGGGTGGAAAAAGTCAGAAGTCACACAACACCAGGTTAAAGTCCAACCAGTTTATTTGAAATTGCAAGCTTTCGAAGTGCAGCTCCTTTGTCAGGTGAAGTGGAGTGAAGCGCACATTCTTCTTCTGCATCTATATTCCAAAGTTTCAATTCAAATTGACTCTGCCTGATAACCTTGAATTGTTGAGTGCACTGCTATAACATATTTAACAATAGATTCAAACATTGGGCTAGGAAACTGGAAATTGTGGAACTGATGTAGATTATCAGAAGAATAAGTGGGTAGTGAAATAACTTCACAGAGGTCAACATCCCATTACCAAGACACCCTTTATTTACGCATGGTGACTGGACCAGATTGACAGCCCCAGTCAGGAAACTTATATTCCATGAGGACCAACTGGTTGACATCATTACAACCATTCCATCGCTACCCCTCTAAGTCCAGGGACATAGGCCTGTTCTTTACCTGGAGCATCTCCTGGGGTGTTTCCGCATTGGGTCAAGTTTGTCTGGCTCAGCCTCAGATACGGGTGATGTGTCCCGGACTGTACCCCGCCTCTTGCATCCTCTTGAATCTTGGAGGAAATTCATCATCTACTTCAGGGGATAAAGGCATTGAGGCTGTGGCATCTGCCTTATCCATCTCAGACTCCAATGTTTCTTCGAAGCTAGATGGAGGGATCAAGCTCAATATTCCAACAGTCTTTCGGCTGTTCTGAGGAGCAGGGCACGTTTTGCTGCTGCCCCGTTTGTGAGTTTGCCATCTTCATGTGGCCCACGTGCTTGTTCAGGACTGCCTCATCTACCCAAACTTTGTATGTCGTGGGATCTGACCTCGCGTCGACCATGCTTCTTACCTATGCAGGGCTATTTCCGTGGTTTCGTCACCAAACCTTGTCCCTGAATTAACTGTCTCTCTCGCTTACAGAAGTCTAGTGTCCAGCATTGGCATTCCTGATGCCGCTTCACCTTCCCCACCCCCAGGTCTGGGAAGATCATATGTAACCTGGTGCTGAGTCTTCTCCCCATTAGCAACTCCGTTGTAGCTATCCTTGTAGTTACATGAGGTGTGGTCCGATAATCAGACAGGAACTGGAATAGTTTGGTATCAAGTGAAGCTATAAGTTGTTTCTTTAAGCCTGTTTTTAAAGTTGGGACTGTTCTTTCACCAGACCATCGGTTGATGGATGGTATGGAGTTGACTGATATGCCGAATGCCATTTAACTTTAGGAAATACTCGAATTCCCTGCTGGTAACTGATGGTCCATCGTCCATTTCCAGGAAGCCGTGTACTGCAAAAGATGCTTGCAGCTTTTCCATTGTCACCCCTGTGTTTGACAAATGAACTCTAACATCCAGCCACTTTTCATGGGCGCTCATGATGACTGAGAACATTGAGGCCATGAAAGGATAGGCAGAGTCGAGCTGGTATCAACCTCCATTAGAACCGGGAGACTATTTGACAAGATATTTATTTTGATTGGTTCTGTTTTGGATGTTGATAACTGTTCCAAGCCAGATGTAGTGGGCTTTCCGGGGTGTGCACCCTCCTGGATACTGGCCTATGAGTCCTCTTACTTAATTCAGGCCTAGTGGGACTTTTTTGCTGTCTCGAGTCCACATTCCGACAGCTACTACAATAGCTTACTGGTCCGGACCTTGAAGAAAATGTTAACGGTTTGGCTGAGGCTTGAGTTTGTTTTGGGGTTTTGTTGGGGACTGACCTAGGGTCCCTCAATTCAAGATATGTCTTGAGTGAGGCTATGCAATTGCCTTTACTCAAGTGGTGTTTCCCAAGCTCAGTCGGCCTGGTGAGGGTGTCCACTTCAATCAGCATACCCAATAACTCACATGCTCCACTTCCTGCACTTTCTAATGACAGACCCAGTTGTAGAGCCTGTTTAAAGTCCAGTTGTGCTTCAGGAATAGGTGCTTTTGCACGGATATGTCATTAATCCCACATACCAAATGATCCCTCACATCTCACTAAGGGTTAAATCAAGGTCACATGCCTCTGCCAGTTGTCTTAACCTAGTCAAAACTCCCGAGACGGATTCCCTTGGTTCTTGAATTGCCGAATAAAACTGATAGTATCTTAGAATTAATATAGACATGGAGTTATAATATTCCTTTATTAAATCCGCCAACTCTTGAAAGGTTTTAGTATCTAGTGCCTTAAGAAACATTAGTCTCCTAATAACCAGTAAAGCTGCGGGTCCACAAGCTGTCATGAGAATTACTCATTGGTTTTCATCTGCCCAAATGTCAACTGCCCAGAAAAAACTAATGCATTCTTTCCAGATATTGGACCCAGTCTTTGAAGGCAGGATCGAATGAGTCAAGCATCTCAAATAATGACATGGTGGTAAAAATGCTTATCCCACTCAAAGACGACTGCTGTAAGTGAATTTCTTCAGGAGCATATTTTATCTCTCATCATCACTGAAATAACTGCACAAAAGCTCGTAACCTGTCACCAGATCATAATTTATACACACATGCATATTACTTGACGCTGATCCAGCTACCTCAGAGCCAGCTTTCTGAGTGAACAGTATGTCTGACACTCCTGTTTCTATCTGCCAGCTGGGACTCCCTGATTGAACCAGATTAACAGCCCCAATCAGGGAACTGATATTCTCTGTGTCCCATCTGGCTAACCTTGTTACAATCACGAAGAGTAGAGACTGAACAAGGAAGGAAAATTGAATCACGATAGGAATAAATAAGTTCAGTGTAACAGCACCATCCTAATTAGCAAGTTTGACAACAAGGTGAAGGTTCGACCTGAGAGAAAGGAGTGCAGAATTTCAGAGGTAGTCAGGTTTATTCTTGCTACTCTGTTCATTTTATATACTATAGCTACTGCAATTATGATTGAACTGAACTGTGTTAAAATTTAAATAAAATTGTATCGAGCTGCTTTGTGATTTTTTTGGAACTTCGCTGCTGTTTTTTAGGAATTAAAACCTGTTGGCCACATGTTCTCATTCACCTGGTGTCAGCACTCGGGTATGATCGGTCACCTTCGTGTGCTTTCGGCACCATCGCTGCCCCTCACAAAGATGGCAGCAATGGGCAGTCAATCGTGACGAAAAGCCCCGACGAAAAGTCCCCTAACCGGATATTAGTTGGCTGAGAAAAACTCCTCGTGAAGTGAGACGCCGGTTGGGCGAAAACTCTGCTCTCTCGGAAGCGCCTTCATTCAGCAACACGCGAGAGGAAGATCTCCGGGAAATAGGGTTGAGGCATGATCCTGTGGGGTCGAATCATCAGGCGCTTGGGGTGGTCGGTCACAGGGGTCCTTTATGAGCCGGGTCGCAGTGGTGGTTGTTGCTGCTGGCGGGAGGCCTCCAGCAGTTTGCCGGCTCTTGGCCTAACTTCCCCCCCCCCCCCACCCCCACCCCCGCTGCAGCTTCATGAACAGGTAGGTCGCCAAAAACCAGCTTCCCATGAAGGCCATGAACCCCTGTCTCCATATCTAGGAGCCGCCGCAGCGTTGTCTTAATTCACTTGGACATTTCTGTCGGAGTCGCAGGCTTTGATCACATTATGTTTGTCTGTTTGTGTTTTGCATAGAGTTTATTTTTAAATTATTCACTCAAGGGACGTGGACATTGCTGGCTGGGCCCAACAATTTTTGTTGCCTATCTGAGTTCTGAGGAAGGACCCGAAATGTTATAACTCTGCTTTCTCTCTCCACAGATGCTGCCAGACCAGTTGAGTTTCTCCAGCAATTCCTGCTTTTTTCTGTTTCTGATTTCCGGCATCTGCAGTTTTGTTTTTAAAAATCTTTATTGCCCGTCCGTGGTTGACTTTGATTTATGGTGGTGGTGAGCTGCCTTCTTGAACCAATGCAGTCCATATGCTGAAAGATGACTTAAATACCTTTTTAGGGAGGGAATTCCAGGATTTTGACTCAGTGACAGAAAAGGAACAGCGGTGTATTTCTGGTCAGGATGGTGAGTGATTTGAAGGGGAATTTGCAGGTGGTGGTGTTCCCATGTATCTGCTGTCCTTGTCTTTCTAGATGGCTGTGGGTTTATTGAGACAACAAACAGAAATTGTTGGAGCAGCTGGGCAGGTCTGGCAGCACCAGTGGAGAGAAGAATACAGAGAGATGCTGCCAGACCTGCTGAGTTTCGTTGGCAAAATATGTTTTTGTTTCAGATCTCTGGCAGCCACAGTTATTTGTTTTATAATAGAATAGAGATTGGTTAATGGAAACCAAATGATGCAGTTTTCTAGGGGGTGCAGGAGCAGAGAGATATGGGGCAAGGAGTGGGATATATACACATAGACTTGAAGGCAAAAGCAAAATATTGCAGATGCTAGCAATCTGAATTTTTTTAAAAAATGAAAATGCTGGGGAAACTTGGCAAGCCAGGCAGCAATTGTGGAAAGAGAAACAGGATATGTGACAGGATATGTTCTTATCAAACCACACATCAATCTGACTTGGAAGTATATCACTGTTTCTCAGGTGTCAATATGTTAAAAGTCTCTGGCAACATTGTGGATCTACCTAAAGCAAATGGACTGCAGCGGTTCAAGAAGTTCAGCTCACCATTTCCACTCTGATAATTATGGATTGGAAAATAATGTTGACTTGGTCAGCAGAATCTACATTCCCTGTATGAAATTAAAAATGTATTTCATTGAATGTCTCTATACCACATGGACTGAAGGCAAGTTCAAGAAAGTAACTCCCCACCACCTCTGTTAAAGTGGAGATGGGCAATAAATGCTGGGCTAACCTGCTGTATCAATATCCCAAGAACAAAATTAACTTTGAAAAAGTTGAGAAGGCTACTTAAGATGCCAGCTGACTTCCCCTGACTGGATGAAAGGATTTGGAACCAAGGGTTTAATACTAAATCTTTACAAACCATTGGCCTCAGCTTGTGTTGTGTCTGTTCCACAAACCTATGTGGATGTACATACAAAACATGGATTGTTCACTACTGCCTTCTCGGCCAATTAGGTACGGGTAATAAATGATGGTCCAGCCAGCGATGCCCTGCGAAAGAATATTTTAAAAATTGTTCTGGTCATCAGATTTTATGGAAGGATGTCAGATCCATAGAGAATGATCTGAGAAAATTTACTGGAGCAATATGGGGATGAGGTGTTTAAATTATGCAGAAGGATGAAGAAGCTTGTGTTGCTCTGTTTAAAGCCCCAGAAGTATAAGTGGAGGTTCAGTAGAGGGTTTCAAAATTGAGGAATTTTGATAGATTTAGATATGGGGGAACTATAGGAAGGTTAAGAACCAGAAGAGATACTGATTATGTACTTTTGTAAGTGACAGTTGGCAAAAGAGATGAGTTCTTTACATGAAGTGTGTTGTGATCATCTGGAAGGCACTGCCTGTCAGTAATTAAAGGATATTTAATAGTAGCTTTGAACAAGGAATTGGTATTGGATGTGTACTTGAAATCAAGAAAAATTGAAGTGATATGAGCAAAGAGCAAGGGAGTTCAATTAATTGACTGGCTTTTTCAAAGAGCCAAGTTTTGCCCTTCTGTGCTGTATGATTCCATGGTTCAAATACGATACTGAAATTATTCATATCTTTATTAATCTACATTTGCTAAATTGTTGATAATGTACCATTTTTATTTGGATGCCACCAACATCTGATACAGTTCCACCTGCAGCTGCAGAAATCTGCCATTTTAGGTGGAACTTCAAAAAGTTGTCAACTCTCACCCATAGCTCCAATCTCCCAAGTACATTAAAAGGAAAGTCCCTGAGTACTCTCACCAGGGGCAAAGCTCAAGAGCATCCACTAATGTATTGCGATATGACAATGTTAAGTATTTTTAAGGACCTCTCATATGTGATCCACAGTATTGTCTCCGAGGCAAACTTGCAATGCCGAGACTATTAAACCAAAATTTACCATTGTATTTTTCTGTTAGAAAAAAGAAAAGATCCATATGTAACTTTGCTCATCTCTTTAAGGTCAGAATGTCTTGCTAATTGAAGTGAATGCAGTTCAATATCATTCAATTTACTAGCTGTATGGGCAGGACTTTTTTCCAGATTGGATTTCATTTTAATGAGATTTCCTTTTCTCTGGTGATTTACTAATCCCTATTCATTAACTAATCTTGGGTATGGCATATGAAGCACATTCTGTTTTTCCATGGGAAAGGAGACTGAAAGGCAAATGACATTGACCACTTTGACGGAGATTGAAAATAGCATTTTGGAATAAATTGGTGTCACTTACGCTTTGAACTTCATAATATATTTGCTCTGTTAAAGTAGTGGTATTTTAATTAATGGCATTTACTGCATCAGTGAAAGGAGATTTGCATTTATATGGGGCTTTTCATGATTATGGGCCATCTCAAAGTTTTTTATAATGTAATCTCTTTGTAATGCAGGAAGCATTGTTGCCAATTAATGCTTGCTGTTGATTTTTGTTTGGGTTTGTGATCACTGTTACCTAATAAAGGAAGTCAAAGATTTATTGCACTCTTCTGATGGTTTGAGAAGCAGCAGTTTAGACATTAGTTAATTAAGCAAAGAAAGGACCCATGAAAAATGACCAGTGCGGGAGCTATTCTGCAGAATGGAGGAGTAGAGGCAGTGCTACCCACCCTTTTGTGGTCTCTTATAGTCTTTGGTGGTCTTGGTACTCAATATTCTTTGTTCTTCCCTCTCGCTAATGTTGCAGAACTCCTGATCTTTCCCCAGTGAGGTGGTGTGTCTTGTCTCCCTATTAATAAACCTTACTTTGCGGTCTGCGCATAAATGCTATGTCAATCACCTGACACCTCTTGGCCAACAGCCATGGGGCAGCTACTCATGAGTCAAGATGACTATTGCCCCCTTGCTGCCTCCATTTGAAGGTGAGTTTTCATTCCTTCTAATCACAAAATCATCTTATTTTTGATATACTTCTTGGGTAATGGAGTAGAGTGAAGCACAAGTCCAAGATCTTGCTAATTCTTATGACCTTTCCTCTGGTGTCGTGGAAAGATTTGTTCACATTTTCAGAAGGCTAGTTACTAACGTGACACTGTCAGATGAGGTCCCAATGCTCGCAGGAAATAGAAATATCGAATGCTGAGTTAAAACATTTAAGAGGGCTCCCAATTTTCAACAGCAAACTGCCTCAAGCAGCAATGCCATAATGACTGAGTGATTGAATGGCTTTTGTGATTGAGGGATCACTATACTGGCAATAACTCCTGCTGTTCTTTGCATTGCTGCCCTGAGATCACTTGCATCCACCAGAGAAGGCCTTGTTTTAACATCTCATCCAGACGTTGGCATCCTCTGACCTTGATCAGCCATGATCGTATCAAATGATGCCACAGGCTCGAGGAGCTAAATAGCTGACTTCTGCTCCTATTCTTGCGCTGTACTCCTTCAGTCCTCCACTAGAGTACCTAGTCCTCCACTAGGTTTCTTTGTTGAACTCAAGCCATGGAGTGGGTTTTAACCCCACAGTAGGAATAAGGAATAATAATAGGCCAATTAGCACTTTGAGCTTTCTCTGCCCTTCAGATTGATCATGGCTGATCTGATTTTAACCTCAACTCCACGTTCCCTCAAGAATCTATCCATGTCTGCCTTAAAAATGTTTAAAGATTCTGCATCCACTACATTTTGAGGAAGGAAATTCCAAAGAATCTCAAACGTTGGACAGAAAAAAAAGTCTCTCTCTTAAATGGGCGTCCCCTTCATTCTAGATTGTCTCGCACAAGGACATCCTTTCAACATCTACCTGGTCAAGTCCCCTCAGGATCTTTTGTTTTAAACAAGTCACCTCTGATGCCTCTAAACTCCAGATGATACACCCCTAACCTCTCCTAGACAACACCTTCCAAACCCATGACCACTTCCACCTAGAAGGACAAGGACTGTAGATGTATGAAACACCACCAGCTGCAAGTTCCACTTCAAGCCACTCATCATCCTGACTTGGAAATGTATTGCCATTTCATCAGTGTTGCTGGGTCAGAATCCTAGAATTCCCTCCCTTAGGGCATTGTAG
The DNA here is from genome assembly GCF_021869965.1 of Rhincodon typus. Taxonomy (NCBI): domain Eukaryota; kingdom Metazoa; phylum Chordata; class Chondrichthyes; order Orectolobiformes; family Rhincodontidae; genus Rhincodon; species Rhincodon typus. Next base: position 11,790,708 of record NC_063337.1, on the reverse strand, counting down.
GTCAGCCAACAGCATGTGGATTGCAGTGGTTCACAAAGGAAGCTCACCATCACCTCAAGGGCAACTCGGGATAGGCAATTAAATTTGATTTTGATTTTATTGTCACGTGTCCATCTAGCAATCTGTCACTCTCTCTCTCTGCACCTTCTCTGCGGCTGTAACACTGTATTCTGCACTCTGTTCTGCAACACTGATGCACTTTATATGGTACGACCTGCCTGTAAAGCATGCAAAACAACACTTTTCACTATATCTCGGTAAATGTGACGACAATCAATCAATAAATCAAAGTTCACGTCCCATGAGTAAATATATATTTGAAGCTGAGAAAATTTATGCGCAGTTATATGAGGAATTAATGAAGGGGCAATCAGCTTCTGTGCTGGTTTAGAGAATGGCATTCTGTCTGGCGTTTTGGGTATTGTACTGGGATACTGTTGGGGTTAATGAGATTGTATTTTTACTGTGTTTCAAAATGTTTAAGTGTGTGTTATTTGTAAATAATTATATAAATAATTTAGTTTAGTTTATTTTATCCTAACTTCTGTTTTGCTGATAAGTCAGAATCTGCTGCATTGCTTCAGTGAAAAAACGTCTTGTTAAAACTGAAAAAAACAAAATATGATCTATCAAGTGAGATTTCAGTCTGGGATCTGATTTGCCTATCATAACACCTGCAGGGATCATAATACCAGATTTAGTTGCTGACTTCGAATTGAGTGGATCACTTTGCCACGATCAAACAATTGTCACTTCTGTTCGCTTCAAATTAAGTGTCAAATAGAGAATGCAGAATCAAGGGGTCAGAAGAATTGAAGGGAAGAGAGGAACTTGATCAAATTCCAACTAACAGAGAGGTAGAACTGAGTAAATTATTGGAACTGAACTTTGACAAGTCTCCGTGTTCTGACTGATTTCATGCTAGGATCTTAAAAGAAGTAGCTAGTGAGATAGTTAATGCATTGATTTAATTTTCCAAAACTCATCAGTTTCAAGGAAGGTTACTTTAGATTGGTAAATTATTATGCAATACCTTCTCCCAATAAGAGAGAAAGGCAGAAAGCAGGAAACTGCAGGCTATTTATCTTAACATTCTGTTGTAGGGAAAATGGTAGAAGCTGTTGTTAAAGATGTTATAACAGGGCATTTGGACAAGTTCAAGGTGATAAGGCAGAGTCAATGTGGTTTTGTCAAAGGAGTATCATGTTTAATTTACTAGAGTCCTTTGAAGTTGTAACTTGTGTTGTAAATAAAGGGGACCCAGGGGTGTTTTGTACTTAGATTTCTAGAAGCATTTGATCAGGTGCCACAAGGGTAATGGTGGAAGAATAAAAGCTCATGGTGAGGGCGTGATATATTGGCACGGATAGAAGGTTGGCTGTATAACAGAAAATAGGAATAAATAGGTCTTTTGCAGGCTGGCGGGATGTCACAAGTGGCATGTTGGAAGGGTCCGTGCTGGGGTCTCGACTCTTTACAATTTGTATAAATGATTTGGATGAAGGGAGCCAAAGGTAAGATAGATAGATTTGCTGATGATACAAACAAAGGTAGAAAGTGAGTTGTGAAGAGGACGTAAGATGTCTACAAAGGGACAAAGATAAGTTAACAGAGTGGACATTTTGGCAGAGAGAATAAAAAAGCACGTTATTTAAATGATAAGAAATTACACAGCTCTGACTTGCAACGCGATCTGATGTCATAGAGTATGAATTGCAGAAGGTTAGTATGCAAGTACAGCAAGTAATCAAGAAAGATAACAATACTGTTGCCAGGTGAATTGAGGTTGTAGACTTGCTCGCCGAGCCGGTGTGTTTGATTGCAGATGTTTCATCACCCTGCTAGGTAACACTGGCAGTGCACCTCCGGTGAAGCGTTGGTGTTCTGTCCCGCCTGTTATTTATATGTCTCGGTTTGCTGGGGTGGTTGGCATTACTTCTAGTTCTGTTTTTCAGCGGTTTGTGTATCGTTTCTGAGGCATTTGTGCAGGAAATACAATTGTTTGCGGGTTGCACTCGGATGGATGGCTTTTGTCTCCCATCTGTGGGCCAGTTTGAGGGTGTTGCACCCTCAGGTGTTTAAAGTTTTTGAGAAGATTTGTAGCTCGGGTTATGCATGAGGCTGTAGACTTGCTCGCCGAGCTGGTGGGTTTGGTTGCAAACATTTTGTCACCCTGCTAGGTAACATCGTCAGTGCGCCTCTAGTGAAGCATTGGTGTTCTATCCCACTTGTTATTTATATGCCTCGGTTTGCTGGGGTGGTTGGCATTACTTCCGGTTCTGTTTTTATACTGGTTTGTATGTAATAGTAGAGAAGCTAGGCATCAGTTATGCAGAGCATTGAGGAGACTGCATCTGGAGTGTTTTGGACAGTATTAGTCACTGAAATTTTTATTCTCAAGCTTGCATTTCTGTGAAGGAGAACATTTAGTTCTCAGTAGCATTGTGTGATGCACAGGGAATTACAACTGTGGCATGAATGCTGCTGGAAGAATTGAACTTATAAGCTAAAAGCATCAGAAGAAACATGGTGGCATTTTATAGTGACATGATTTGTGTCTGATACAGAATGCAGCTCAAAGGTAGTGCTAAACAGAGTGACCAGTAGTAGCACAGAATACAGGAAGGCTGATTTCTTATGGTGCTGCACTTTAAATTGATGGTACGATTGATAAAGGAAAAGTGGAAGACTCAGCTAATGTTTGAGTATCAGACTGGTATGACATGGGCAGAAGATGTGAAACAATAGATCGTGATCCTTGAGCAAGTGAAGGTAACCTATCATCTCTGATCTTGTTGCCAGAATCCCTTTCACTTAGGCTGTTAGCTGACCTAAGTGAATTGACTGAACAGCTTCACTAAATGTTAGTAAAAGGGAGAAGTTGTATGCTAAGATCAAGCCCTATTCTAGAGTTTAGTATAAACTCACTTGTTCAGTACATTCAAGGCTAAGACTGATAGATTGTTGTGTTAAGGGAATTAGAGATATGGATAGTGCAGTGGAGGGGATGTGGAAGATCAGCCATGATTTGCTTGGAATGGTGGTATAGGTCCAACTGATTCCACCATCAACTACCAGCAGCAGCAGTGGGTAGCTCCTTCACTGTGCACTGCAGAAATTCATGAGGCTTCATAGACAGTACCTTCCAAACTTACAATCACTTCAATCTTGAAGAATAAAGGCAACAGACACAGGAGAGCATCACCAGCTGTAAGCTCCCGTCCAAGCTACTCACCATCCTGTTTTGCAGATATATTGCCGTTCCTTCAGTGTCGCTCGGTCAAAATCCAGGAGCTCCCTTCCTGATGGCACTGTGGGTCTGCCTATACTAAATGGACTGCAGTGTTTCGAGAAAGCAGCTCACCACCACCTGCTGAAGGAGAATGAGCAATGGGAAATAAATGCTGGCCCATCCAGCGATACTCACATCCTATGAATGAATAATAAAAACATCTGTGATTATTAGAGAAATGTTAGTATTTAGTATAGTTAATAAACTCCATAACATCTGTCTCAACATGAGCCCAGTTTTTGTGGTGTATGATACATGAGCTAACATAGTGGGTACTACTCAGGCCATATTGTACTGACAAGAATCATCATCGTTTCTTTAAGCAACGTGTCAGTATTCAATTTTCCAGAGGAAGCAGACACAATCGGTCCATCCTTTTCTGGTAGATATGACCAGATACTTCTCGTAAAACCTTTACAAATCCTTTTGCTTCATGCATTCCATGGAGGTTGCTTTTTCCGGGCTGTCTCTGCACTAAGTATGAATAGGCCTGGCATATCCAAATTGAGATCTGTGTTGCAGCTTGTAGCAATGTTTGTGATCTAAACCATAAACAAACATGTTTGTAACTGTTAGTTTGATGCTTTTATCAATGGTTCTCAGTGCCAGAATGTTTCTGGAGGTGAAATCAGCCGAGACATCTACTTGTTGACATTGGCCATATTCCTTAAGAGAGAAGCTTATTAAACAGACTTGAAGTGGCAAGTTTGGCCTCGAGACCATCATTAGCTGAATTATGATGGTTGGAAGTGTTGCCCTGTGCCTGAGGTGTGAGAGGAACAGCCATTGAGGTGGTCAAAGTATTGTCTCTGAGCTGTATAACTAATCCTGGGTTGTCTTATAAACGGTGCATTGTTTGTCTGATATTTTCTTGAAAGTTAGTGTTCAAAGTTACAGCTGATCTTTAGCTGATTTTATCTTGTATGTTTTGTAGTTTTTGGTTTTGACTTTCTGTTACAAATCAAAGCTAACAGGTACCTGTAAAACCTAGATTTTTTCATCCAGTATTAAATACTGAATTAAAAACTGCTTTGCTCTGTGTTGTGAGTTTAGTGATTTTGAAAATAAACATCAAATGAATAAATGTAATTCCTAAGGTTTAAACTAATGGATTTCACTTGGATTCACTTGCAAGCTTCTAAAGCTTGCTGACGATAATACAAATGCACTGTTGCTTAATCGCCTTCTGACCTGAATGCAGTGGTATAATTTTCTGGCTAGAGGTTGTAATTCCCACCACTGAGATCGATGCAATCCACAATCTGTGATGGGGATGAGAAATGCATCACACACAGTTGGTTGCAAATCCACTCCTATGCCTTGGGTAATCACATTTGAAAAATACTTTTTATTGCTGCCTTATATTCATCTATCTCCTCACTGCTCACTAGCAGTAGCTGTTTTTCATGGGGAAACAATTTAAAACATTGCATGCTGAACCTGTAAAGGTCAGGAGTATTTGATAGTCAAATAAGAATTGGTCTCAGATTGAGCTGCAACAGGTGTTAAAACCTTGCTTCTAATTGTCATTGAAAAGTTTCTAAGATTTTTGATTTTATTCCTTAGGGTAGAGACTTTTGACCTTGGAATATATCATAAAATTTTACAAAAAACACTTTATACTTGGACTTGATATGTTCCACCTTCATTAACTTTGCCTCATCTGTAGATTTAGACATTATGTTGATGATTCTTAGCTCTACAGCATCTATAACAATATTGAAGAAAAAAGAAGTCCAGAAACCGATACCGATGAGCTTTCACAGTTTTGTAGGGGCAAGAGGAGACTGAGGGGATGGTATTCGATTGGTTTAAGCTGCTTGAAAGGACCTTGAACTGTTGGCAGCAGCCAATCTTGTGGTGGTCCCATGCAGGGACATGTTGGCCACAGAAGGTGCATTCGTTACGTGGCCCAACAGATTGATTGATTGTAAATCCTTCCAATGCACCTTATGGGAGGCAATAAGAGCAGGAGTTTCCTGGCCTGCCATCCTGCAGAAACCACAGCTTTACTTCTGTCTTTAAGTGTGGACCAATGCAATGGAAGACCATGGCCCCACTTTCAGTAAAGATGGATAGAATAAAAGACAAACTGACTATAGTAACAAATGATCACACTAACCCCTGCACCTCCAACATTTTCTCGCTATAGTTTGCTTTCAATTTTTCTATGTGGCCCTGCCACTCATTCCAGCACAGTAATGCCGTGAGGGAATAGGGAATGTGTGGTTTGGTATCTGTTACTTGGAAGAAGAGCTGACCAGAGCCAGCAATCCTTTCTATTTGGGAAGGGAGGTGATGGTGGCCTTGAAAGGGAGGAAGACAGTTTTGGAAGAGAGGAAGTCATTGAAAACATCAGCTGGCATGAAGGCCAAGAAGGGAAGTTGGATGATTAACATTGTGGTAAAAATGGAGTGAGGAGATTAAGGCATATCTTCATGGAGGAGTTGATGAAAAGGGAAAAACACGCAAGAAAATAAAGAAGGAGATAAGAGTTCAGGGTTATGGTAGAGATTGAGATCCTAATGTAACAATCTGTTACAAAATTCCATTACATTTTGTACAAATAAAGAGTAACTTATTAATACAGTGTGTTTCTGTATCTTGGTCCCTTACTTATTTTCCTATTGCACTGGAAATTTGAATCAGCAATGATTTACACAGGTCCATTTCATGTGGGTAGTTTGCAAAGTATTTTTTTGGTTAAGATATGACGGCAATATAGTTCAGTATCCTTCATTTAACCCATGTGTGTATAGAATGATTATTTTCAGGCTCTGGCTTGGGTAAATGGGAAGAATAAATTTTAAATTAAAAATTACCTCCTGTGCTTATAAAATAGCTACTAATTTCATACTTGAGTAATTTTTCACTAACCTTATCCAAGTGCTCAGTGCTAAATTGATAATAAAAGACAAGGTGCTTATTTGACTGTGTGGTGATTTTCACTACTTAGCCTGGTGCTATTGTTGCCTGTCATCCGTGTGTGTGCACTTTTCAACAGAATTGTTGGATATATTTTCGAAAGCCTGACTAGTTTATTTCTCAGATAGTAGGAACTGCAGATGCTGGAGAATCTGAGATAACCAGGTGTAGAGCTGGATGAACATCGCAGGCCAAGCAGCATCAGAGGAGCAGGAAGGCTGACGTTTCAGGCCTACCCCCTTCT
>NC_063337.1:11707537-11783847 GCF_021869965.1 Rhincodon typus | reverse complement strand
ACCGAAACGTCAGCCTTCCTGCTCTTCTGATGCTGCTTGGCCTGCTGTGTTCATCCAGCTCTACACCTTGTCATCTTAGTTTATTTCTCTCTTTCTGCTCCCTCATCTTGAGGCCACCCAATTTATGCCAGCTTGGATCAATTACCCAATGCTTTTTGTAGGAAGAATGAAGAAAGTCTATAAAAATAAGGAATATAATCTTTAGAATTGTACCCCGCCCCCATTCAATATCGTCTTTCAGTGATGAGAAAACATTTTCAGGGCTACAATGGGAAGAGATGAGTGCAATACCTTTTACAACTGGTCGTCTCCTATGCTACAACCATTCAGAGTCTATATGACACGATAAGTGAACTTGGATCCTCTATCTTTGACTCTCAGTACCCCCTGATAGTATAAATAATAAATAGACTTCAATATATTAAGTATAAGCTCAAAAGTTGCAACACAAAGCAGTGACGTGAAGTAAACAGTGAGGATAATAGCAGACTTCAGGGGGACGAAGGCAGAGACATGCTAAATTTTCAAAAAAATGATTTACAAGGATGTTGCCAAGTTCAGAAGCATGCAAAGTTTAAGGAAACTTGGTCCTTTGCAAATGATTAACCACAGCTGATCTAGTATAAATACGTTTTGCATTGCTATTCATTCTACCAGAATATTATCTGCTTGCAGAAATCTCTTCTCTTCCACGATCACGTAATACGCACATAATGTTTGTGAGCCTGCAGCTGGATCCCGCAACATCTATCTGGCTTGTAGCTATTGTAATTGAGAGGTGATATTGCTGAACATATAAGATCCTGAGGGGACTTGAGGGTGGGTGCTGAGAGCATATTTCCCTTGTGGAAAAGCCTAGAATTGGTTCATGAGTATGAAATGGTGAAGCAGGTCTTAATATTGTAAAGGCATAATATCATCATAGAATCCCTACAGTGTGGAAACAGGCCCTTCGACCCAACAAGTCCACTCTGACCCTCAAAGCATCCCACCCAGACCCATCCGCGTAATCTACACTTCCCTGAACACTACAGGGCAATTTAGCATGGCCAATCCACCTAGCCTGCACATCTTTGGACTGTGGGATGGAACCAGAGCACCCGGAGGAAACCCACGCAGACATGGGGAGAATGTGCAAACTCCACACAGACAGTAGCCCAAGGGTGGAATCGAACCCGGGTCTCTGGTGCTGTGAGGCAGCAGTGCTAACCACTGAGCCACACTGCCACCCTGTATGTGGAGGGTTTGGAGAGGGTGCAGAAGAGGTTTACTAGGATGCTACCTGGATTAGAGAGAATGAGCTATTAAGAGAAGATGGAACAACTTGGGTTGTTTTATCTGGAGCGGTGGGGGCTGAGGGGAGACTGGATAGAAGTCTGTATAACTATGAGATGCACAGATAGCGTTGACTGCCAGAATCTTTTCTCCAGTGTTGAAATGTTTAATACTAGGGGGGAAAGCATGTAATGTGAGGAGCAAAGTCTCTTGTACACAGAGTGGTAGGTATCTTGAATGCGCTGCCAGGGATAGTGTTGGAGGTAGATATGAATATGCAAGGAATGGAGGAATATGGACCAAGGACAGGCAGAAGAGATTAGTTCAATTTGGCACATGTTCGGCTCAATATGGTGGGCTAAAGGGCCTGTGCCTGTTCCTGTTCTGTATTGTTCTATTTTCTAGGTCCAAAGGGCTGAATGGCCTACTGCACCTAATTTGTATGTTTTGAGCATTTTAATATCTGCATTATTTATGAAGACAGAAAATGTTTGTGATCCCTGTGTAATCCCAGTGAGTTATGGCTGACTTCCATGAAAGTGTGCAAAGTTAATAGTGATTTATTGTACAGGGCAGTGCTAACAATTTAAAGTTGTGTCAAAGTGACCTACTAGGAGAACGTTGAGCAAAACCTGATCCATGTAGACAGTATCTGCTTCATTACATTGAAAGTTAAGGTCAGAACTGGTAGGGCAATTTTTGCAAGTTAATAAGACATGGCTTTCATTTCCAGAAGGTATTTTGAGAGCCTCTGATGACTGCTTTATTCAGCCAACAAACAACTCTTCTCCTCTTCACGCATCTTGTCCACAACTGGTGAATGGACTGAGCATGCAGTCTTCTGGATCTGAGTTGTCAGCCTTTTAGAAATCAGAGCTTCACGAACATCTGTCCAGCCTGTAGGAACACCCCCAGACTCTAATCCTTTATTCAATAACGGGATGAGGGCGTCGCTGGCTAGGCAGTATTTATTGCCCATCCCTAATTGCCCAGAGAGCAGTTAAGAGTCATCCACATTGTTGTGGGTCTGGAGTCACATATAGGCCAGACCAGGTAAAGATGGCAGTTTCCTTTCCTAAATGACATTAATGATCCAGAAGGGTTTTTTCTGACAATTGACAATATAGTTCATGATCATCATTAGACTCTTAATTTCAGATATTCAATTGAATTCAAATTCCACCATCTGCCATGGCGAGATTCGAACCCGGGTCCCCAGAACGTTATCTGGGTCTCTGGATTTACAGTCCGTCGAAAATACCGCTAAGCCGCTGCCTCCCTTCCCTCCCTCTAGTAAACTGGTGCAGAAATGGTCAGAAATCACACAACACCACGTTATAGTCCAACAGGTTTATTTGAAACCACAGGCTCGTTGGACTATAACCTGGTGTCATGCGTTTCTGACCTTGTCCACTCCAGTCCCACACTGGCACCTTCACATCATGGTGTAGAAGTGGGCAAGCGTCATGTAATCTCTTAACTGCAGCAAAGTGTTGTTTACTCCAATTAACACACTGTGTTTCCTTTTCCCAGGTAACTTTCTGACCACTATTAAGATGGCTGCTACAATAGTGCATGATACCTCAGAGGCCGTGGAACTATTTGCCCCACAGGGCTTATTTCTGAAGCCAATCGCTAAGCTGACTCTTAGCGTATCACTCCCCCAGCTGAAGCAACCAGGTAAGTCCATATCAAACTGGGAGGTGATGGAGAGACTCAAGTACATGGTTCACCCTGAGCAGTTTGCTACACTGCGTGTGTCCAAGAGCACAATGGATTTTGTTCGCTTTGAAGGGGAAGTTGAAAACAAGAACATGGTGAAAACCTTCCTGTCCAAACTGGACAGTAAGACAATTAAGCTCAGTGGCTTCACAGACACCTTAAAAGTACGAGCAGCTGAAGTGAAAATAGATTTCCCGACCCGTCACGACTGGGATTCATTCTTTCGGGATGCCAAAGACATAAATGAGACTTTACCAGGTGAGAGGCCAGATACCATTCATTTGGAGGGACTGCCATGCAAGTGGTTTGCCCTGAAAAATTCCAGTTCAGAGAAGCCAAGTGATTTCATCCTGCGCAAGGTATTTGAAACATTCGGGGAGATTCGAAACGTAGACATTCCAATGCTCGACCCTTACAGAGAAGAGATGACTGGGAAGAACTTCCACACCTTCAGCTTTGGGGGTCACTTGAACTTTGAAGCATACGTGCAGTACCAGGAGTATATCGGATTTGTGAAGGCAATGGATGCCCTGAGGGGAATGAAACTGCTGTACAAAGGGGACGATGCAAAGGCAGTGGCCTGCAGCATAAAGGTGAGTGCTTTATACATTCTGTGCTGTTTTGGGCACTCTGGTAGAACAAATGCAAGAGCACTGGATAAAGTATGTGGTAGATAATGCATGGGATGTAGCTAATAAGGGACCCTTTTCTAAAACAACTTGTATTTTTTGTTGTGCCTTTTGCATGATGATGACTGAAAACTTAGCTTGAGGAAAGCGAAGTAGAGAGGTGGAGATGTGTAGGAAGTGAATTCCAGACCTTAATGTTGTTGGCAGAGAACCATGAATGGTGTAGCAATTAAAATTACAAGTCCCGAATTAGCTGTGTGTGTAGAGATGTGGTCTTGGAGGCGATCAGATGTAAGGGGAGACAAAGCCATGAAGCATGAGAATATTAAAATTAAATATTTTATTATGCATTCACGGGATGAGGGCGTCGCTGCTCATCCCTAATTGCCCAGAGAGCAGTTAAGAGTCAGTCACATTGTTGAGAGTCTGGAATCACGTGTAGGCCAGACCAGGTAAGGATGGCATTTTCCTTCCATAAAGCACCCTAGTGAACCAGATGGGTTTTTCCAGTAATTAGCAATGGACTCATGGTCATCATTAAACTCTTAATTCCAGATTTTCATCTGCTGTGGTGGGATTCGAACCTAGGTCCCCAACACGTTATCTGGGTTTCCAGATTAATGGATCAGCAATAATACCACTAGGCCACTGCCTCCCAATATTGTTGCTTGACCAAGAGCAAATGTATATCTTTGAGCACAGGAGTGGTAGGTGTATAGTACTTGGTGTGAGTCAGGACAAGGCAGTAAAGTTGTTTTTGAATGAATTCAGGCAAACGTGGCAAGATTTGAATCACCATCGGGAGAGCTTTTGAATAAGGTGTGAATAAGTGTATTCAGCAACAAATGGGATGAAGCAAGGGAAAATGGGGTAATATTGCAGAGGTGGAAATTGGCTCCTTGGTTAGTGTCAGATCAAAAGTCTCCGCCAGTTATGATATCAAGTTTGCGAACAAACTGGTTTAGTCTCAGAATGCAACCTTGGGAGATGGATGAGTCAGTAACCAGGGATTGACCAAAATTTAGTCTTCCCAATATTTACTTTTGAGGAGATGCCTGCTATCCAGTGCTGGTCATCAAATAAGCAATCTGATAATTTATTAGCAGTGGAAGAATTTCAATCCGAAACTAGGGGCTTGTATCTAAACAAACAAAGCTATGAAAGTGTGAGTGGTAAGTTGGCTAGTATAACTTCATTAAAAGGCATGACAGTGGATAACAAATGCATGCATTGTAAAAGTTATACATTACATACTGGTGCACATGGCTAAAAATGCAATTTGAGGATAGTATAGATCCAAAGAGGAGTCATATAAAATTGTTAGAAAAGGTGGCAAGCTTAGTAATTACATAACATAAGAACTAGGAGCAGGAGTAGGTAATTCAATTCCTCAAGCCTGCTCCACCATTTGATACAATCATAATTGATCTCCTGTCAGCCTCAACTCCACTTTCCTGCCTGATCTCTCTAACCCTGCAGCCCAGCACAACTTAAGAAATCTGCCTATCTCCTCCTTAAATTTACTCAATGTCCCAGCATCCACCACACACTGGCATAGCGAATTCCACAGGTTCATGATTCTTTGAGAAAGGTAATTTCTCAATCTCTTTGGACAAATTCGTCATCTCGGGAATCAGTCTAGTGAAACTCCTCTGAACTGTTTCCAATGCAATTACATCCCCCCTCGAATAAGGAGCTTAAATTGTATGCAGTACTCCAGCTGTGGTCTAATTAATGCCTTTTACAGTTGCAGCAACACTTCCCTACTTTTATACGTTGTTCCTTTAGCAATGAATGTCAAAATTCCATTTGCCTTCCTTTATTACCTGCTGTACCTGCATACTAGTTTTCTGCAGTTCATGTATGAGGACATTCAGGGTATAGGATATGCTGTTTCAGACTGAGATGAGAAGAAATTTCTTCACTCAGGGTGCTGCTTCTGTGGAACTGTGTACTACATAAGGCTGTTGAGTTACTGTTACTGAATATGCTTGATAGATAAATAGATTCCTACAACTGACAAGGTATGTGGAGAGAGCAGGAATATGATGTTGAAATAAAGGGTCAGCCACGAAGGGTAGAGCAATGATCTGATGGACCAAACGCCTGCTCCTGATCGGAGTTCCATGTTTCTCGTAGAGAAAGGTGGTAATGAAATAGAGCTGAGTATAATCAGTGAACGTGCGAAAATTAATACTGTATTTTCAGATTATGTCACTGTGGGGCAGCATGTAGATGGGAAATGGAATGGCAGCAAGGATAAATTGTCATTTGTCACCACACCTCAGACAAGAGGACAAGTTGAGAAGGAGATTCCTTCATGGTAACCTCAACTGGTGAGAATTAAACCTATGCTGTCAGCATTACTTTGCATCACAAACCAGCCATCTAATCAACTAAGCTAACTGACCCCCTGTACCAAAGACAGACAGAAGTAGAAGTACAGGCAAGTACATTGCAATTGAGAGTCTGGTTATAGTCATTTTCTAACCAACCTGTTTAGAGCTGTTGTTACACAGTTCCTTTGGAGCAGGTTGGTCTTGAACCCAGACCTCCAGGCTCAGAGCTAGGGAAGCTACCACTGCACCACAAGAACCTCTAAAAATGTGGCTATGATTATGTAGATACGAATGGAATTGGGAGCAAACTGTCCCGCCCAACTGGATGACAGTAGAGAGATCTTCAAGAGGAATGGTATGGATAGCAGTGTCAAAGGCTGCAGATAAGAAAAAGCCGGGATGTGTAAGGATGTCACTTGTAACTGATAAGAGCTGTTTAAATACGGTGACAGGAGCATAAATCTGATTAGAGGGATTCAAACATGGAGTTCCAGGAAAGAGGGAACAGATATGGAAGGTGATAACATGCTCAGGAATTTTAGAGAGGGAAGGAAAATTGCAAATAGCGTGGCAGTTTAGATTGGTGGTTTTGAGTTTTTCTGGGGCAGGGTGATGGTGCAGTGATTATAGCATTTCCTAAAGAGAGGCAACCATTAACAATATCGACTAACATTGATACAAGGCAGAGACGTAGGGTGGCCATCAGTTTAGTCTAATGAGGACGGGGGGAGAAGAAGATGGATATTATGAACACCGTGAGGTCAGAGTGGCAGGAGGGGAGATACGGAGAAGCAAGAGAAAATAGCGTTGTAAACTGAAGGAGCAAACCTTACGGGAACATTCAAAAGTAGATATAGAATTATGTAATTGTTCTAATCAAGACTACAGCTACTGTCATTGCTAACCATAATTTGAGGTCTGTTCATGCAACATGTAGCATGTGAAATGGCTGGAATGCCAAGCGGGCTGGGCAAGCTGTTTTCTTGTTTTCTTGTAGGCTGTCTGGGTCATGGTAACATTTTTTTTCAAACTGTTGGAGGGTACCATGCACAAGCAAGAGTGGGAAGGAAAGGTTGACCTAATTTCAAACCAAGGACCACCTTGAGCTGAAAAGGTTTCTCAGCATCGTTTTGGAATGGTCACTTCTGATGTACCATGGGGAAGCCCTCTTTGCTATAATAATATTTTGAGTTCTCAGTGAACTTTGTAAATGAGCTAACTTAATTTGGGAGATATGGCTATGTTTGATGTGGAGCAGGCACCAAACCCTTGAGTTGGTAATGCACACAGTTGGAGTCTAGCACATACTTGTTGGGAAGGGGATAGGTGTTTTTTAGCTGTTTGTATCAGATATCGTGATGAATAATGACCACTTGGCTGAGGTAATGCAATGCTGCCAGATAGTGTGGGTCTGTTCCTCAGGGGGGACCAGTGTCCCAAGTGAAGGGAAATAAAGAAGGGGATGTAAAGGAAGAATTCAAAAATACTTGTCTTTCAGGTAACCTTTGACACAACAAAGCACCTGAGTGATGCTTCCATCAGGAGGAGACAGATGGAGAGACAGAAGCTGCAGGAGCTGGAACTGCAGCGAGAAGAGCAAAAACGTCGGGAGAAAGAGGAAGAAGAGCGAAGAAAGGAGGAAGAAAGGTATATTGGATAAAATTAGTGTTTAAATAGCTTCTTCTTCATATAAGCAATGATCCTATATCAAAGGGACAAGAAGCCTAATCTAATAAATTTAGTACAGATCAACTAATACTTCTCCAGAGATTACCATCTGACTGAATTCAGCTGATGGCCACAGAGCTTCCCCGTTTCCTGACATTCTACTCCTGGTAAATTCACTATCACTTCCATCATTCCATCTGACTCTGCATAGACTGTATCCAACTTTACTGTTTGTATTTGGGAATCAGTGTGGTCTTTTTCCTTCAATATAAACCATTTTCAATGGTGTATCTCCCATTTCTTTCATGGGGAAATACAACACATCAGCTGAGACTTTCCCCTCCCTATAAGTGGCTGGAAGTAATGACTACTTAGGGCCTCAATCCGTCATTAGCACTGTGACCTTTGTTTCCGACAGGTGAGAAATGTGACAGCCTTCCCAGCTGCTATAATGGATGCTCTACCTGTGAGGTTGTTTAGAGTGTGTTGCTCAGTTTGCCCCAGTATTGAGGGTGTGTACTCAGGGGCATGGATGGGGGTGGAGGCAGGTGGTGACCACTGAAAACTAGACTCCTGACCTTCCTACTGACCCACCTCTAGCCATGAGTTCCCTTCCCGCACCCCCACGCCCACCCCCACCTTGCACTGTACACAAAATAAAACAAAATCATGTTTATTTGTGTTGCTCCTGGTCTTCAGTATTGCTGTGCAGCCAGCACTCTGAGCAATTGATGTAGCACTACTCCTTACAACAGCTGTGGGCCTCTGATTGCCAGCAGTTTCAGGCATTGTAGGACGTCACAGTCCTAGAAATTGATTTGAGAAGTCTGCCAAATCACCACTAAAGTGCATGATTGGCAGTTAACCTGGTGGGCTTTCTCATTGACGGGGGTGCAGTTTGCCTCAATCTTAAAGATACCTGCCCCCATACTTGGATGAAAAAGGTAAAATCCCAGCCGGTGAACTTAGGAAGTATGGAGGCAAAAGCTACTGCTCCTGTTTGTGAATGTCTTTCACCTGACGTTTTAACTACAGGTTACTCCACTGAATGAAGTCACGCTACTCAAAATTACTTCTAGACCTTTACAGCACAGAAGGAGGCTATTTGGCCCATACTATTTATGCTGGTTAACAAACATTTAACAACACTAATCCTATTTTCCATCTTTGGCCCCAAAGACCCCTGGAAGCTGTGGTGATGCAAATTAATAAACTTTGATAGCAACTTTCAGTCCCAGGATGTCATTTCAAAGAAGAGCAAGGGCTCTGCAGGTATCATGGGAACACCATTGCTTTCTAGCTCTTCCATTCTGATTTGACTATTCAGCACACGTGCTTTGATCAACTTGAATTTTTTGAGTTCTGAGGAAGGGTCACCAGATCTGAAACGTTAACTCTGACTTTTTCTTCACAGACCTGCTGAGCTTCCAGCAACTCCTGTTTTTGTTCTTGAATTTTCTACCCCTTATTATTCCAATTCTCCAGAATGTCGCACATTCAGTGGAACTGTAGAATATAATTTGTAAGGTGTCTATAGTCTTCCTCCTCAGTTCCATCAGGGTTGGGACACTGACTCCTCTCTAGAGGAACATTCCCACTTTTCACTGGCAGCTTTTTGTTATCTCAGTCAAGTGATCATTCTCCAAGTCCTGTGGCTTTGCTTTTCATGGCTTTACAAACTTAATGACATATTTTCCCTAAAAATATCACAGTCTGCTCTCAACCACTTCAAAACTCTCCACAACCTGGTAATTGCTGTCGGTAGTATGAGTGGTGAACCGTATTGTGTGTGTGTGATATTTGTTGGTTTGTTTTAATGTTAGCTTGGGCCCATTTTAAAGTAGACTTCTAAATTGTTTTATGAGCATTTAGGCACACCAATGAACATTTGCTTCATTGACTTTAACTTGAGTCATAAAAGTACTGCAGTGTTATTGAAGTATTTTAACTGCTTCCAGCATTGATCACAGTGTGCTGTGTTCAATAAATTTGGTGATTTGTAATAATGGGAATAACCCATTTAACAATAAAAGAAAATAACTTAAATTTGTCATTGACTAAGACATTTTTATCTTTTATTTTCATTCAAAGTGTGGCAGTCCATCTTCTCTCTGCATGGATACTAATATTTACCAACACATGAACCAGCGTATCATTCCTGAAATTACAGGTCCAGTAGGATTTGCTACTAATTGGATTCTTTCTCGGTTCTCCCCAGGAAGCAGAGAGAGCTGGAAGAGCAAGAGCGGGAGAAGAAGAGAGAAGAAAAGGTTAGAAAGAGGGAACAGAAGCAGAAGGAGCGTGAAGAGCGGCGAAATGTGCGCAAACTGCAACGGGAAGAGCAGAAAAGGCTACAGGAAAAAATTGCTCTGGAGGAACGAAAACTCCTTTTAGCGCAGAGGAACCTGCAGTCTATCCGCCTTATTGCAGAGCTGCTGAGCAGAGCCAAGGTGAGAGTGCCTGAATTCTGGCAGATCAGGTTAAGATGATGTGTCTATGTGGCTGACCATACTGTAATGATGATCAAAATGTCCTGTGTTTTGACATCATGAGCTGTGACTGCAGGGTTTTGTTTGTTATCTTGTATGTGTTGTCAGGGCCTTGAGATTAAACAACTTGTCACGCTTAAAATGCTTCCTATGTGGTGCTCAGAATATAGCAAAAGAAACATCGATCTAGTTTGATTCTGTAATTCTTAATACAATTGCTTAACTGATATAGTTTTGGGTATAGCCCACCTCTCTTTTGAAGAAAGTGTTTCAAATTGGAGAGGCTTTTGGTGCAGGCAATTTTGATAAATTATATCTCAGCTCTGCAGGAAAGGGCATGGTGTGATAGTCATACCACTAGACTAGTTATCCAGCGTTATCTGCCAATGTTCTGGAGGTGAGTACGAATCCCGCTATAACACAATGAAAGTTCAGTTCAATAAAAAGCAGACCTAATGGTAACTGCAGTTGTGATTTGTTGTAAAAACCCATCTGTTTCACAGATCCTTCAGGGAAGGAAATCTGCCATCCTTACCTTGTCTGACATACATATGACTCCACAGTCCCAGTAATGTGGTTGACTTCTAACAGCCATCTGTGCAAATGGGAATGGGCAATAAATGTTGGCCAAGTCAGCGACACCCACATACCTTGAAAAGAAACAGCATTTTGCCTGCTCCTGGAACTTCTGATGTGAAGTTGTGGTGTGAAAAGGGGCGATTACACTAATGATCCTAGCCTTTGGTAATACTGGATGAATCAGATTCCACAATAAAACTAGGCAAAACAGGTCATATATTTAATGTTTCAACTTGTTTAACATAGTGATTAGTCACTGTAACATATTTACATAGGGCTGTAGATTTTGCTTAACAACTTAGCATATGTTTATTGCAAAGAAAACAAGGAGAACAGAGCTGTTTCTATATTTATTTATTCTATAGTTAGATCTTAACAGCTATCAAAATAAAGTTTCATCCTATTTACCAACAACATATATTTCAAAGATGCATTCCTGGAGAAACATCACTCTGACCTCAATTTTTTAAATCTTGACTTAACTGAAGCATCCTAGTTTCTTTCCATTGGACCCTTTGAGACTATTTAGCACAATTTTTTTTTGTTTGATGACGTGAACCTTGCACAGTTCTGGGGGCCCAAACTTTCTCAACTTGAAGATTTCTATATCAGCCATCTTGGCTTGGAAACTCTGAACTGAATTTTGAACCTTATCTTCTCCTAAAAACTAAACTAATTATCTTAATCTGTTTACTCTGTCTATCAAAGACCCAACAATATGAATTTAGTCTATTAACAATACAGGGATTCTCCTGTAAATGCATGCTTCCTCATTTATTTAGGTCAGTGTTCCAAATTCACTTTCTGAATCTTTTTAAAAAGAAAAGCTTTCACAGAATTAACCCATATTTATCTGACTCTATAGTGAGTCTAATTCCAAAATTATAATGTATTATACATATTTATGGAATGCCATGCGCAACAAATATAGATTTTCAGAGGATTCTGCTTTGTTGGGATTGGAACCATACCAATATTTCAGGGAGTCCCTGATTTGTGAAAATCCGAATCACCGATGCAATCCATACAAAAGTGTATTAATATTAATTTTAAAGATCTGACATAGTTTTTCCTCGCGATTGCAAACAGCTGTCTTATATTGTCCTGCACTGTGTGCACCTTGTGTACAAATCAACTTCTGAACAGACTCCAGAACAGAACCCATTCGCAGCCCAGGGAAGGCCTGGACGTGATAATGTTGTTTAATTTTGATTTTGGAAGTGCAGCAGCATATGCTCATAAAACATTAAGGATGCTGGGTCAGGACATCAAGGTTGAATTAGGTCAGTGCTGCCTTGCCATAACTGAACCATTCTGAGGAAGTTTCTCATCCTTCAGAGGAAGTCAACACTTCTAAGAATGTGTGAATTCATCTAGATTTTTGTTTGTGAAACTTCCACAGGAAGTTTGCGCTTGTTGTCATACCAACATTGTCCTAAACCCCCAACAAAGGTCCTTGCCAAGAGCTGATCGTTCTGCAACCGAGTGTGAGTCAGTGCATGGTCCCTTGGATTCTTCACCATAAGCAGAGGATCAGTGAATTTTGTGTAGTTTTAAAGGAACAAAAGGATTTAAAATTACCAATAAATTTCGAGTGAGTCTGTTTTAGGACAGATAGTCCTTGGGCTATAAGTATGGAAAGTAGTGAGTTTGAGTTAAAACTACCAAGGGGGAGTTGCCATTGAAGCTGTCCTATCAGTTCAATGGTTTTACTTAGTGAGTAAAAGATAATAAATTCTGTAATAGTGGGGTCACCTGACAAATTCAGTATTTACTTCTCATCCCTAAATGGCCATGGGCGGATGGCATGGTATGCAAATGCCTTGTTGTAACCTTTCTGAGAGACAACAGTACATACACAGATGAAGATACAGTGGAGACACTTAGAGCTCTATAAATTCAATTAATTTATTAAGAATTTAAACAAATAACACACACTCTTAACTATTAGAGACATTTTAGTCACAGTCTTTTACTACCCTGATTTCTGTAACTAAACCCAAACATTATTAGCTGGGAGAGTTGGCAGCTGGCCAGGCTGAAACTCTGCTCAACGTCTTCACCACATCTACTGACGTTGGCTATCTTCTTACAATGTGAATCTTCGAAGTGCTGCTGAACAAAGGGATTTCTTCAGGCTCTTCGCACAGAGTCTATGTGCAAAGTGTATACCTTATTTGGAATTATCCATGCACTTGACTAATCCTGAACGTTTCATCCAAATGCATGCCTAATTTGGTGGAGGAAGCAGTTACTGATTTCCTGCAGTTTTAACTCTCAGCAGACCTAAATGACTCAGCATAATTCCATTCACGTAACAGTCAATTGTAAAACCTCTTATCGGTTCCTGTTGTCTTCAGCCTTATCCAACAGTCTTTGAGGTGAATTTACTGTCAGTTAGAGAATTTCAAAGTTTCGGCATATCGTTATCAAACAGACTAATTGGTCTAAATCAAGATAGCTCTGGACCCCTGTAACTTGCCTTGGGTTCGAGATGACAAACCCATCCAAGTTTGGTTGCCAGGGAGATTGGGTGGTTACAGGAGCAAGCTGACCTTGACATGTCTCTGTAGCCAAAAAACTCTGTCTCAGTTAAGTAATGGATGGCTGTACTGCATCCTGGAGGTATACTGCAGCTAGAGAGTCTAACTTATGGACAATGCTGTAAAAACAAAACAATGCCTCTTGGCTGGCAGCTCCTGTCTGAGCTTCCCTCTTTTCTTTTCCACCTTCACACATGGACATCTTTTTTGCTTTTTCTCTTCAGTCTCCTTGCCACTGCACAAGTCTGCCTGGTTATAATAATAAATATTTAGTAGCTCCCTCTGCCTATGTAAAACATATTGCTCATACCTTGGAGCAGCCTGTTTTTTTTTCAATCCTGCTGTTTTTAACGGCTGGCATACTGCTTGAATTTAATGTCACAGGAAGTGAGATTGATATAGATATAGAATCCGTATAGTGTGGAAGCAGGCCATTTGGCCCATTGTGCCTACACTGTCCCTGCGAAGAGCATCCCACCCAGACTCCCCCCACCCCCAATCCCTGTAACTCTGCACTTCCCACAGCGAACTCACCTAGCCTGCAATCCCTGGACACTATGGGCAATTTACCATCCACCTAACCTGCACATCTTCGGACTGGGGGAGAAAACCAGAGTGCTCGGAGGAAACAGACATGGGGAGAATGTGCAAACTCCACGCCGACAGTCACCCGAGGGTGGAATTGAACCCTGGTCCCTGGCACGGTGAGGCAACAGTGCTAACCACTGAGCCACCGTGCCACCCATTAGGAAATATTACAGTAAAAAATTTGTTTTCTGATAAGCTTGAACTTTCTACCAGCAGTTCAGTGCTTGAATTATAGTGATTTGCCTTGGAACTATGCCAATAAAATAGGATTGAAAATCATTTTTTGACTATTTAATTCAGGATATATTGTTTATTCATGCTGATTCATAGCCTTAAGCTGCTGTACCATTTAATTGCTTGATAATTCAAATTACCCTGAGCAAGAAAACTGTGCTGTTGATTTGAATTACTAAATGCAATGTTTCTCAAGACAAATAAAATTGAATTAATAGGAATCGAAATAGAAAATGCTAGAAACACACTGGTCCAGCAGCAAAATAGGACAGAGTAAAACAGAGTTATTATTTCAAGCCTATGACCTTTCATCAGAACTGGTCACAATGTTAGGGTTGGATCTAAGTGAATAGAGTGCTGCGAGTTCAGAATGAAATGGATTACGATGAATAGCAAAGCAGACAAATTGAGACAGCTGATATCATGGAAGCAATAGGATCATGGTGTAGTGGAAACATCACTGGACTATTAATCCAGATGCTCTGGGCCCTTGGTTCAAATGAGTAAAGTTAAATTCTGAAATTAAACGCTAGCCTTGGTCATGGTAGCTATCGATTTGTCATAGTGACTCATGTGATTCACTAATGTCCTTGAGAGAAGGAAATCTGCCATCCTTACCTTGTCTGGCTCACACGTGACTCCAGACCCACAGCCACATGGTTCATTATTAGCTGCCCTCTGCCAAGGCCTAGCAAGCCATTCCGTTCAAGGAAAACAGAAGCAGATTTTCACATCATCAGTGAGCCTCACATCCCCTGGAACGACTCATTAAAAAATTCTAGTGAGAGGGTTGGGAATGGGTAAAAGACCAAAGGGAAGAATCCAGATGAAGGGAAAATACATGAGGATGGGTAAAATGGCCCACTGAACTGAAAATTCTCCTGCCATAGAAGTGGATAATAAGACAAAGTTGATGGAAAGTTCATGTGAGGGCATAGAGCTGAGGCAAGATCACTCAGATTCCCCAAGGCACAGAGCATATTGTGAATAAAAAACGAGTGGAGAGGTTTGAAGAGGTAACAGGGCTAAAGAGAAAGGGAGGAAGGTTGGTTTTTGGTACCCATGAGTTGTTGCAGCTTGCGATCCTTTGCGCCTGAGATAAAAATAAAGTCATTTTTGTTAAATCACTGAATGAGTAGAAGGATGAAATGAAACTACAAACCAGAACAGTTTTGAGGTAACAAGGTGTAAAGCTGGATGAACACAGCAGGCCAAGCAGCATCAGAGGAGCAGGAAGGCTGACGTTTCGGGCCTAGACCCTTCTTCAGAAATGGCCCACTGAACTGAGAAAATTCTCCTGCCCATAGAAGTGGATAATAAGACCTTAAAACTGCTTGACCACGTACTGAAGCAAACCAGGTACTACAGCCACATCACCTTTCTTAGTACCTGCCTATGGAACCAGATCATCCCCAATGGACTATAGTCCACATTCAGGCCTTCCCAATTTGGCCCCAACCGTGACAATGTCTACATTCAGAACATTGAGACCCTTCAGAAGCGTTTCTCCCTGCGACTCCTGAAACCCATTTCTGAAGAAGGGTCTAGGCCCGAAACGTTAGCCTTCCTGCTCCTATGATGCTGCTCGGCCTGCTGTGTTCATCCAGCTTTACACCTTGTTATCTCAGATTTTCCAGCATCTGCAGTTCCTACTATCTCTGAAACAGTTTTGAGGTAGATTGAGTTGGTTCTGCTAAGAGAACAAATGTATCACAGCTCATGGTAATAAAAGTGGATTTTAGGATGGGATGTGAATAGTGGTTTGAAGAATTCTGAACATCTAATGAATATCTGTAAATGTGGCATGAAGGGTGGAAATGTTGTTGGAATTGGTTAAATTGGTCACTGACATGAAATGTGAACTCTTTCTCCCTCCGCTTATGCTGCCCAATTTAGTTTCCAGCATTTTCTATTTTAATTTTGGTGTTCGTGTCCATAGTAATTTGCTTTTGATTTTTTTTTTTTATTCATTCATAGAATGAGGGCATCACTGGCTAGGCAGCATTTATTGCCCATCTCTAATTGCCCAGAGGGCAGTTAAGAGTCAACCACAT
Organism: Rhincodon typus; assembly: GCF_021869965.1. Lineage (NCBI taxonomy): Eukaryota > Metazoa > Chordata > Chondrichthyes > Orectolobiformes > Rhincodontidae > Rhincodon > Rhincodon typus. The sequence goes on along the minus strand of NC_063337.1, from coordinate 11,767,727 downwards.
TGCTGTGGGTCTGGAGTCACATGTAGGCCAGAACTAGGTAAGGATGACAGTTTCCTTCACTCAAGAGCATGAGTGAACCAGATGGGTTTTTCTGACACTTGACGATGGATTATGGTTGTTGTTAAATCCTTAATTCCAAATTTCACGGAGTTCAAATTCCACCATCTGCTTTGGCAGGATTCGAACCCGGGTTCCCAGAACATTACGTCATCTCTGAATTAACAGTCCAATGATAGATGAGACTGTCTGTGGCCTGAAGGTGCTTGATAGTTAAAGTTCCGTTCACTGTCACACCCTGGGACGTCAAAAACAGAAATATTTTCACAAGTCTCGTGCGAAAATGGACAGGAATATAAAGCGGGCAACTCCTTTTTGTTGATCAGTTTTGAAGGGACTGTTTTTGTTTGACTTTCATTCTCTGTGGCTTCTCTCTGCAGGTTGGGAAGCAGCAGGAACTGGAAGCATGCGAAGCAGAGGCAGCCCGTCTGCATCAGCTGGAGGAGAAGAGGCGGCAGCAAGAAGCCGAGCTCAGGCGGGTGGAAGAAGAGAAAGAGCGTGTGGTGGAGCTGCAGCAGAAGGAGAAGGAGCTGAGGGAGAAGCTGCTGGAGAACCTGAAGCGGAAGGAAGAAAGTGAAAGCCAGCAGTGCAGAGCGGAGCCGAAGGTGGGTTTCGGAGACCGGACGGCTGTGAATGCATGCTCAGCGTTGGGAGCAGCCCCTGCACAGGCTGCTACCAGTCTCCTGGCATATCCTGGTGCTGTCAGCCATGGCAAGAAAGTGCCACTTGCTCAGGAAGTCAATGGAAAGCCAGATGCAGCTGAAAGATTCACTGGTGATTTGGGCCAGATTCAGCCACAAAGCGACATCATTCCTACTTCCCACCCAGGTGCTTGCAAGTCTATGCAGAGCAAGGAACACATAACCACTTTACCTAATAGTAAAGGTTGTTCCCTGCAGGAATGCAGTGGTAAAAAAGGTAAATATCAAAACGGCCCTAGCCATGCAGAAAAAGATCTTCAAACCAATACGGTCAAGATGGAAGGCAGCCAAATGCAAAAGGACTTGAAAAGGGCTCACAAATCCCGACAGAGCAGCACAAGCAGTGAACGCAGTAGAAACTGGAGGGACTCGAGTAGTGATGGCAGCTGCCATCAAAGGGAATGGAGCCGGCACCAAGTCCACTCAAGGAAGGAGAGTGCTCGACGTGGCAGGGACTCGAGCCGGCAGCAGAGCCGCAACTGGAGAGGCTCCAGCAACGAGCGAAGCTGCAGTCGACAAGACCAGAGGCGTGAGGGGAGGCGGTACCGAAGGAATGCCAGCAGGGATCGGGTCCGCGTCCGGCAGGGTTCCAGCAGGGAGCGGAACCGCCAACGGAATCCGAGCAAGGAGCAGAGACGGCGGAGGGGTGCGAGTGGGGAGCGGGACCATCGTCGGAAAAGCTCGAGCAGGGAGCGTAGCCGTCATCGTAGGGACACGAGCCGGGAGCGTAGCCATTATAAAGACTCCAACACAGGACACAGCCGTCATCGGAGGTAGTCAAACCCTTCACCTGGCTGGCTCTCATCACAGGTGAAACCAGAGAGCAGCAGGGTAAATAATAGAAGTGAATTCAGTGGTTTATAGAGATCTACAGCATGGAAATAGCTGCTTCGGCCCATCACGTTTGTTAGTAAATATAACACGGTACTGTGTATGCCCATTGTAACAATTCAATTTAAGCAGGGAAGAAGTAACTCTTGGGAAGCTTATGAAGTAAGTAAAGGTAAAATCACCATAGACCCAGAGAACTGTAGGGTTGCTCTCTCATCAGAGAGACAATAATATAAATTACTCTCCATATTGTCAGCAGAACAAGGAAAGTATTGGAAAGCAAACAATTGCATAGGTGCTAAAAATTGGATTCTAACATTGGGCATAATCAGATGTCAACATAATTGTCGGACCCAGAGCATAATTATTCTGTTGTTTAACACACCAAATGTGTGTTAGTTTCAATGCTAAATTTCCCTCATCATTTTCCCAAAATGCACATTTGAATGTACACCACAAACTTTTAATGTTTTCGTTGCAGATTAGTATTGCAAGGCAGAATTAAGGGAATGCTGGAGATGGGTATTTAGTTATGAATAATTTGTTATGGCAGTTACATCCTGATGGATGGTAGAGTTACACATAAGGGAGCTTCTTGCCTCTGAACAGCTGTTCATAACATATTCCCAACATTACCACATATTTTACGATGCAAATACTCATTGTTTGGTTGAGCACTAAGTACTGCAAAGAACTTAAATGTACAATGGGGGGAATGTGAAATCCTTGTTTCAGGGAACATTTTTCTTGGAATTTTTTGGCAGCTGTCTTTTGGAAGTTTTCTTGGATAATTTTGGTGCCTGAAGTTGTATAATGGGACAGTCTGCAACTCTTCACAAAACCATAAAATCCCATTTCTCTGGGATCCTATAGTGGTATTTTCTCTAATTTATGAGTTTGATCTTTGTAGTTTGGCAGTTCTGTAGATGTTGCGTTGTAGCCCCAGCAGATATTCATTGGCACAATGGGCAGTGTCCTGAATTTGAATTCTGAGAAGCAGCTGCCATGGAAAGATGTAAAATCTAGTTATTGTGGATTGTTTTCAATGCTTTTTAATGGACTTAATGCCTGTAAGCGCTTCATTCCCAACACAAAGTTAAAAAGCCAGAGGAACAGCAGTGAGTTTTTTGATGTGAATATTCCCTGTTTTCTTTTAGCTGAGAGAAAATGTCAGGGCATTTCCAAATAGACTGGCTGGATAAGTAATCACTTTCTCAGTGGTTAATCAACAACTCTGGTAAATCCATGGCTCTGCAACTGATTTGAATGGATTAGGGAAGTGTCCAATCATTTCTAGAAAATGGGACATTCTCAGGTGAATGACACTGGAGCACAGCGCGAATGAGCATACATCTGTGCAACACAGTGGCAGTTTGAATCATAAACCGGAAACAACCAGCACATTGGGCACCTTTTCTGTCTTACCAGCCAAAGCGGTTCAGTGCACGATGCAAGAGTATGTGGTTCATCTCTTTAAAAATATGTAATGTGTCTTTGCATGTAATGTACAGTTCTGATAACTCAGTTCATTAGAACATTCAGTTGTGGTTATCTGGTACCAATTGAATGGTATACCAACAAAGAGCAGGGAGTGCTGGAAAAATACTGAAGGTTCTGATGAAGAACCACTGTACTCAAAACATTAACTCTGTTTTTCTCCTGAGAGATGCTGCCAGACCTGCTGTGTTTCTCCAGCACACACTGTCTTTATTTCAGCATCTGCAGTGCTTTGTGTTTATTGTGCCAACGGATTATCCTTGCAGAGCGTGCCAGTGAGCCAGGCTGGCGGGTTCGCTGTGCTGCCTTAGGCTGCTGGATGATTCTCTCTGCCACGTGCATCATCTTGAGGCAAACTTTACTCCCAAGGAAACTTGCTTCCAATCCCAAAATACTTCGTGAATTAAAAATATTGTCGGTTTATGATGCAAATTTGAGTGACATCACTTATAGTGTGATTTAATTCCCCTCACTTCGCAACCTGTTGATATCCAGATCTTAAACCTGCCTGACCATTTTGAAACTTCTTTTCCTGACATCAATACTTGAATATTGAAAGGTGTCTGTAGCGAGTTCACAGGTGGTGCTTGTGATATTCGGGCCCATGCACTTCTTTGTTTTTTAAAAAAAAAGCATCTCTTTAGGTTTATGCCCTCTTTTCAACAAATACCCACATCCTCCTTCACTGTGACATTGACAAAGGTCCAGGCATACAAGTTGCAGCTATATTTTAGAAAGTGTATAAATGACGAAGCCAACAAAGGATTTGAAGCTTCGAGAAGTGGATTTGGGAGCTGGGTAAATGAGCTCCAATAGGCCATTTCCCAGTAATAACTTCTCTCAAGAATCCAAAGTTGTATTTATAATCTCATCTTAATTAATATTAAACATCTTTGAGTTCTATTAATACAAAAGTTATGAAAACTGCTCCATTTAAATCATTTATTTGAAATTACTGGAAATCTGAAGTTTTCTTGAGCAAAGTAAAACTTTGCATTGATAGGGAGTGTGTTTAAAGTTCTTAATAGATTATCTCAAATCATTTTATGATTTGACTCAATGAATGCTAATAAGGACTTAAATAGGAGCCAAAGGCGATCACTGTGACCTATCACTAACATTTAAGAAGATCATGGCTAATCTTCCATTTCAGGTCCATTTTTTTTGCCTTACCCCGAGACTTCTGATTCTTTCTGTGTCTTAAAATCAATCAGTCTCAATTTGAATATACTTGACCAAAACTCTGAGAGGCAACAAATTCTAAAGAATTGCAACTTTCATCCCAATATTAAATGATTGATCCTTTATCCTAATGTCATGATTCCTTGTTATGGACTTTCCAGCCAAGGGAAGCTACCTCTCAACATCTAGGAAGGAGTTGATGAGATCCTGAGAGAATTAGACTTCAAGGAGGCTTCAGAACATTGAAAGATAAATAGAAAAGATGAGAGATTTGGTAAAATAAGATGGCCAAGGAATCTGATGGAGGTTTGGGGGTGGAATGCGGTACACGAGAATAGTTAACATGAGTAATATGGGCAGGGAAAAGGAGCTCGAGGATGCTGTAAAGGTAAGAAAGAAGGAGACCATGAAATAATTTCACAACTGAGTGAGGGATTGGGGCCAGTTCTTTATGTGAAGAAAAGAGGAGACAAGTACAATTTATGTGGGATAGGTTACAAATTATGTTGTTCAGAATGAATTGACATTCCAATGCAATGAATAGATGATTGGGTAAAGCATAGTGAAAGTATCCATATCTTGCTGTTTTCAGCTTTGTATTTTCTGTGGGAGCATCTACCAGAGAGATTGAGATGCTGATAAATCTAGAACAATGAAATGAACTTTGCTTCCAGTTGCTAAGTCCACCATGACTTGGTCACCTTTTGAGCTTTAATGACTCCATGGTTAATTAACATTAAAGCACACAGCAATCTGAAGAAACCAGTATTCAAAGACGTGGGCATTCTGCAAGGTTACATTTGAGTACTCTTGAATGTTGCTATGGTGATGTATGTACTAATTACAAACATAATTTGGTACATTAAGCTACTTGAAATTCAGCTAAACAAAAATCTAAAGTTTAGTTATATGTTCAACAGAAATTTGATCTCTATTCTCCAATTTTGAGAAATAACTTAATTTTAATGAAACTCTCCAGTTCTACATTAAAGAAACCAAAACAACCCGGATATCCCCTTTAAAGTGTATTTTCAATACAAGTAGAGGTGAATGCAAGCCGGTCACAAAGGGTGTCTTGATCTTTGGCGCAGTTGATTTGTTCCATCCAATATCTCTACGTGATCTAATGCTTTAGCTTTATGTTGTACACAGGGTCACCCTATGGAATAGCTCCAACTTTTTAATATCGTCATTTGTTATTACTGTGTCAAGCTTATCTCAAACCTTTGAAATATAGAGCAAGCAATTTTGAAGATGTCCTCTTGTGGAAGATGAGTCCTCCCCCTGCCCAATGGTTTTCACTTCCATATGAAACATGTTTTAGGTCTATGATGATAATAGATAAGTACTGATAGGTGTGCCATGAGACTGGTGTTAATGTCATCAAAATGGGCCTACAACATAATTAGCGTAAATATATTTCAGTCAGAAAGGACTGCAGTTGGTCATGGGAACTTAAATTGCAAAAACATGGAGCTGTGGTAAACTGATCATAGATACAATTTTTAAGGTTTTCTTTCCCTTCCGTGATCTTGATCTTCCCACCCTCGAGATGAGATACACGATGGTCAGTGATCTCTGAGAGCGTGGGCATTTTAGGGGGTGAGGCATTGTAAGAGTTAAATAACTTCACTCTTCTGCAAAAAAACAGTGCTTTGGACTCATTCCCCCCACCCCCCATTGATTTCTGGCGACTATAAATCAAGGCTACATTTTAACATGATCTTCTCTAATTTTAACAAGAGTAATGACAATAATAGATATGGGCCAGCATGCTTAAGATTAATTTGCAATTCAGCAATACTTAATGCTGAAAATAGTAAAACAAAAAGTTTTGATTATACTTCAACATCTTGCTTAAGTTTGTTTACTTCCACAGACATAGAAAGGGGTAAGGATGTCGCCAACTTAATCTTAGCCTTTTCCTATTCTGCTTCAACCATCAATAATCAGTTTTTGCAGTTGTGACAGGTGCACAAGGTTATCACAAGGCAGCAGACAGACTAAAGCAGTGTATTTTTACAGCACAGTAACTTTAGGGTAAAGCTTAAAGTCATTCAATTCTTGTGATGCCTAATTCCCCTCAGACAATCACATTCGTACATCTGGTAGGATTCAGCCATTGCTTATCTGCAAATCAGCTCCAGGAACTGCAGAAGAATGACCCTCGAATGGTTTTCTCCAGCTTTCCCTCAGCTTCTTTCTTCCCCATTGCTGAATTCTATTACTCCACATGGTGCAGTAGATGAAGCAGAGGTCACAAGCAGGAATAATATGCTTCAGTTACAAAGCTGCTCTGCCCAAATTGATAGTTTATTTAAAGATCTGAATTCCTGTGCTTCAGTTGTTGTAATGCTTCTTTTATTCCTTTTCTGGTACATGGAGACCAATTTCATTCACAGAATGAGAAAAGCTATATTGTGGAGAAGTTGAACTCCGTCCTTAAACAGCTTTGACATTTTGACCACTATTTATTTGAAGGTAAGGATTTCATAGTATCAATGGCATTAAATCGCAGTCAAATCATTTTGAGAGATCAGTATTTTCAAAAAGCGTAAATAAACTACAAATTACTCTGTCTTCTGGCAGAACACAGAAAATTGCAGCAAATGAGACGTGCAAAAGGAAAAATTTATTTCGTGCATTTAATTGATGAGAAGAAAGCAACACAATTCGTGATGGCTGTGGACCACAGTCAAATCAGAGATTGCACTTTGAAAATATTTTTAATTATTCATTTGTAGCAAACTAACACACAATGAGCATCGTGAGGTTTTTTTAAACACCGCGGTCCCTGTTTTGTACAGCATCCTTGGCAGACACGAGTGCTCCATCTCATTTGCAGTGTTGTGCATGTTCTGTCCTGTATAAGACACTTCCTTTGACATTGTGGGAATAAATACGCTTTTGTTTCCATTTGACTCTTTACTGTCGTTTGCTGACTTCCAAATGTATGCTCCTTTGTTTGTTTCCACCAAATTGCTTGAAATTGTCCTGTATTTATTTTGTATTTTCTTCCATACATGATTGTGAATTGTTTGTAACCTTCAGTAAACAAAAGGTTTTTTTGAAATGTCTTTTCCTGGTTGTCTTTTTTTTTTATTGAGGAACCTAGATAAAAGTATATGTAACTTAGTTTTTGACTTTATTCAAAGGTAATTGGCCACCATCTTCAAAATGTTCAGACTACTTAATGATTAAAAATTCATGTATCCAAAATGGGCTGCTTACATTATCTATCTGTCATGTATAGGATGCACAATTTGCATTATTTCCCTTTTAAACTTTAGCTCTTGTAAATGCATTGTCATTTTTTATATTCATTCACAGGATTTGGGTATTATGAGAAATGCCAGCAGTTATTACTTATCCCTGATTCTCCTCAAGATGGTATTAAATCACCTTCCTGAATACATCTGTGAATGCTTTGCAAGGCAATTTCTGAGTACATGCAAGTCAGCTGTATTATAGTGCGTTTGAAAGTCAGATGCATACTGAACCAGATAGGGACAGCAGGTTTCCTTCCCCAGTTGGCATTAATGATCCAGATGGCATGTTTTCCAACAATCTGACAGCAATAGTTACCAGACTGATACACTGCAACCTCTTCAGTCCAGATGCTTGGAGTGAAGTCATTTCTGGGTTTCATAATTTTCTGTATTACAGAATGACTTGGGCTTGCCTGAGCACAAGCGTGTGAACTAGAAAACACCATTTAGATACAAACCTGAAACATACGAGAATGATAAAATATTATGAGATGGTAATAAGTGTTCATTATCTTTATTCAGCACATGCAACAGGTGAAATTGTAAACCTGAGAGTTACTCTGCGCAAAATAAATCCACAAAACTGGTGCTTTTGTACAAGTTTCCAGCTAGGAGAGGTTACATTGTGCCAGCTTTCTATTCCCGATTAATTCTTTATTATAATATATACGGTGCTGTTTGTTGGAATTTGAAATTGTGGGCTGAATATACCAAAAATTGGCTGTGTTAGTTTTAGAGAGTTTGTGGAATGTTTCTGTGAACTTCAGCAAGCTTTCTCACCGTCTCATCCCAACCTCCCCTCATTACCTGTGTACCACCCTCTGCTCATCACATTCTTCTACTTACAAGCGTAAGTTCTGGCCACTGCTGGGACATCCTGAGATTCTTGGCACCAATGCCATCTTTGAAACCTGGCACTGGCAGGTCGAGCATTGGCCGCCAAGGGCTGCTCTCTACAATTCCTGTCAATTACTCCAAACATGTAGGATGGAGGGCAGTTGACACGCTGCTTTACTGACTGAGTTCTGGTGGATGGGAGCTGTGTGTGTTGGATGTCGTTGGAGTGTCCCCTGAGATATGGGTGACTGATCATCAAGATGAAAAGCTGGAGGAACAAGCAGTGAGGTACATTCCCCCCAGACTGTCGTGTCAGGAATTGTTGCTGTCTAGTTTCTATTTGACAGCTTGAAAATTGGTAAGCATGTATCAATGAAGTTGAATTGGATGCTGTAGGAAGGATAAACAGGAAGGCAAAAGAGGAGGGAGAATGGTTTTTTGATTAAGGAAAACTACTGCTGTAACTAGAGAAGATATTTCTGATAAATTGTGCAGTGAAAATATATAAGTTGAAATTAGAAATAAGAAAGAAATGATCATCTCCATGGTATTGTACTATGGGCCGCCCATTACTCAGAGGGAAATTGCAGAAAAAAATATGAGGAGAGATCTCAGATATATGTAAAAATAAAAAGGTTGTAGTAGTAGGTGATTTTAATTTTCTAAACATTGGCTGGGACCACCACAGTATTAAAGGTGCAGATGGTGAAGAATTTGTTAAATGTGTTTAAGAAAATTTTCTTTAACAATATTTAAATAGAGAAGGAGCAAAACTTGACATTGCCTTATTACCCAAGACGGGGCAAGTGCCTGAAGTGATACTAGGGCAACACTTTGGGTTTAGTGATTATAATTTTATTAGTTTTAAAATAGTTATGGAAAAGAATAAGCCTTCTATAACAATTTTAAAAGTTTTTAATTGGAGTAAAGCAAATACTGATGGTATGAGACAACAACTTTCAAAAGTTGATTGGAGTAGACTGTTCACAGGTGAAGGGATATAAAGGTAGACAAATCTCCAGGGTTTGATCTAGTGTATGCCAAGTAATTGTGGGAAGTTAGAGAGGAAATTGCAAGGCCCCTCTTTTTTTTTGGTCTAGGCCCGAAACGTCAGCTTTCCTGCTCCTCTAATGCTGCTTGGCCTGCTGTGTTCATCCAGCTCTACACCTTGTTATCACAGGTGAAGGGATGTCTGATAAAAGGGATACTTTCAAAAGTCTCAGAGTCAGAGAGTTCAGAATCAATAAGTTCCTGTTAGAGTGAAAGGTAAGGCTGGTAGGATCAGGGAACAATGGATGAATAAAGATATTGAGGTTCTAATCAAGAATTTAAAAAAAAAAACCTCGATAGGTATAGACAACTGGGTTCAAATGAATCTCCTGAATAGTATAAAGAGTATAGGGGCATTCTTAAAGAATTCAGGAAGGCAAAGAGCCAATATGAGATAGTGTTGGCAAATAAGGTTAAGGATAATCCAAAGAGATTCTACAAGTACATTAAAAGCAAGAGAGCAACTGGAGAGAGAGATAGGCCCCTTAAATATCAGAGGTCACCTAAACCTCATGAGACAGGAGAGATATTAAAAGAATATTTTGTGTTAGTTTTTACTATGGAGAATGAAATGGAAGTTGGAGAAATCAGCAGTAAATATTGATGTTTTGAAAATGTTACATGTTACAGAAGAGGAAGTGCTGGAGGTCTTAGAAAATATAAAGGTAGCCAAATCTCCAGGGTTTGATCTAGTAATTGTGGGAAGTTAGAGAGGAAATTGCAGGGTCCCTTGCAGAAATATTTCTATCATCTATAAATATGGGTGGATGACTGGAGACAACCTTTTGTTTAAGAAGGGATATTTATGAGATGCCTAGGAACTATCAGACCTATGAGTCTAACTTCGGTGGTGGGTAAGTTGTCGGAGGTGATTCTGAAAAATGCGATTTTTATGCATTTGGAGAGGGATATTCTCCATGGTTTTGTGTGGGGGAAATCGTGTCTCAAACTTGATTTGAGTTTTTTTGAGGAAGTAACCAAGAAAGTTCATAGAATCTTACAGTGCCATTTGGCCCAACAAATCCTAAACAACTCTCCAAAGAGCATCCCACCTGGGCACACACCCCAACCCCTGTACCCCTGCATTTCCCATGGCTAATCCACCTACCCTGTACATCCCTGGACAGGATGGGCAATTTAACATGGCCAGTCCACCTAACCTGCACATCTTTGGACTGTGGGAGGAAACCTGTGCAGACATGGGGAGAATGTGCAAACTCCACACAGTCACCCAAGACTGGAATTAAACCTGGGTCACTGGTGCTGTGAGGCAGCACTGCTAATCACTGAGCCACCATGCTGTGATTGATGAGGAAAGAGCAGTAGACATTGTTTACTTGGACTTCAGTAAAGCCATTGACAATGTTTCTCATGGTAGACTAATTACTAAAGTTAGATCTCACTGGATTCAGGATGAGCTTGTCAATTGGACATTAAAATTGGCTTAACAGTAGGAGACGGAGAGATGGTGGACAGTTGTTTTTCAGACTGGAGGCCTGTTATTGGCGGTGTTCCACAGGATTTATACAGGGTCTACTTTTGTTTGTCATTGATGTAAATTATTTAGATGAGAATATAGAAGGCATGGTTAGTAAATTTGTGGATGACACCAAAATTGGTGGTATAGTGGATAGTGAAGAAGGTCATCTAAGATTACAAAGAAATCTTGATCAATTGGGTTAATGGGCTGAGGAGTGACTGATGGAGTTTAATCTGGATAAAGTGAGGTATTGCATTTTGGTGAAACAAACAAGGGCAGGACTTATACAATTGAAAGTGGGGCCTTGGGTGGTGTTGTAGAACAGACAGATCTAAGGGTTCAAGTTCATAATTCTCTGAAGTTTGTATCACATGCTAACAGCATTGTTAAGAAGGCAATTAGCATACTTTCTTTCATTGCTCAGACCTTTTGAATATAAGAGTTGGGATGTCATGTTGAGGTTGTACAGGATGTTGGTGAGGCCTCTTTTGAAGTACTCTGTCCAGTTCTAGTTGCCCTGTTATAGGAAAGATATTAAGGGTTCAAAAAAGATTACCAGGATGTTGCCAGGAATAGAGGATAGACTTAGACTTTCCTCACTAGAGTGTAGGAGGTTGAAAGGTGACCTTATAGAGGGTTATAAAATCATGAGAGGAAGAGATAAGGTGAATGGCAGATGTCTATTCACTAGGATGGGGTTTCAAAGACTAGGGAGCATTTCTCTAATGTGAGAGGAGAAAGATTTTAAAAAAGACATGAGACAACTTTTTCTCACACACAGTGGTCCATGTGTGGAAAGAACTTCCAGAGGAAGTGGTGGATTGGATAAATACATGAGTAAGAAATGTTTGGAAGGATATAGCAAAGCACAGGCAGGTGGGACTGTTTAGTTTGGGATTATGATCAGCCTGGACTGATGGACCGAAGGGTCTGTTTCTGTTCTGTATGATTCAATGACAATTAAGCGTCAACCAATGTTACTGTGAATCTTGAGTTACATAGAGGCCTGCTCAGGTAAGGATGGCAGATTTCCTGCCTTAAAGGGCATCGGTTAATCAGGTGATTCTTGGATAGTTGTCCTGATCACCAATACTGAGAAACTTTCAATACCAGATTTTAATTGAATCCACCAGCTTGATAGTCGGTTTTTGAACCCATTTCTCCAGATAATGCATCTGGATTTTTTGCGTTACTGTACTAGTGAAATTACCACTATACCACTGTCTTCCTCCAGAAGCAACTTAACAACTAGATCCTGTAATAGTAGGAATATAGGGCCTTGAAATGGAATGGATTGACGAGCGAGAAAGAAGTGCACTCTCTCAGTGAATTAATTAACATCAACTGCAACTGCATAAAGCAAAAATGTGCTTATTAAAAGTAATTTCTTACTTCACTGCATCTCTCAGGTTTCTTTGCACTTGATCCAATTCAGGCTCATAGAATTTCAATGCAGTTGAACCACCCCTTTGTCTTGGACAGTTTTGACAAAATCTTCCTACTTCTATATTCCATTCCCTTTGAAATAAAGGCCAACTTTCCATTTGCCTCTATGTGTATTTCTTTCAAAAGCTCTAACTTTTGTAATGACTCCCTGAATAGCAGTAGGTATACAGCCAACTTATCTGAACAAATATGTTAAAATATTTTTATGGAGAAGTTCCAACAAACTGGAGGAAGTCCAGTAAAGACAGCGTAATCATAGTCAAACCTCATCATCTACAGATAGATTTTCAGAGTAGGGCCAATCTCATGTAGATTGTCACTAATATAGGATCATTTCTGAAGTTTACCTGACTTGGATTAATGACTGGCTAACAGGCTGAACACAGACAACAGGAACGAATCGGTCATTCTCACAATGGCAGGCTATAACAAGTGGGGTAGGTATTTTCTAATCCATCTATTCAGAGATATTGTTATACACGCCTGCAGCAGGTGTGACTGGAATACAGACCTCATGGCTCAGAGGTAGGAACACTGCCATGATGTCACATGGGCCCATGTGACTAATGGGGTACCACAAGAATCAGTATTTCAGCCCCAGTTGTTTACAATATATTATCAATGATTTAGAGTTGGGGACCGTGGGGATACAATGCTTTATTTCACCCTCCAACTCCAATTTGACCTAGCCCTTTCCCTCTCTCCCTACCTCCCCCTCACTTTTGATGGCTTGCATTGCTCATATGGGCTTTGCTTGTAAATATTTAATTGACTACCTGGATGATTCTTGGTGGTGATTAGTACTTAAAGGAAAGAAAATGTAATAGAAAGCCGTGGTGGTTTTGGTGGTGGGAAAGTCGCTCAGTTGTGCATGATAGCATTTCTGGGGCTATAACAAGAAGTGGAGGAGGGACCAAATGTAGTATTTCCAAACTTGACTTGTGGTTGATACAAAATGGAGTGGAAATGTGTGTTGTGAGGAAGATGTAAAATGACTTCAGGAGAATGTGGATGGGCTAAGTGAATGAGCAAGAACATGACAAATGGAATACAATGCGGAACAAATGTTGGAGGAACGTGCAGAGTATTTCTTAAATGGTAAGAGGTTGGAAAACGTAGATGTACGAAGGATCTAGGTGTCTTTATCAACAATTCACTGAGGGATAACATGCAGGTTCAGCAAGCTATTAGGAAGGCTAATGGAATGTTAGCTTGCATTGCAAGAGGATTTGAGTTCATGAATAGTGAACTTGCTGCAATGATATAGGAGCTTGGTTAGACTGCAACTAGTGGATTGTATGCACTTGTGGTCTCCTTATCTCAGCAAAGATACTATTGTCATAGTGGGAGTGTGACAGAGGTTCATTGGACTTGTTCCTGAGATCCCAGGACTGTCCTATGGAGAGAGATCGTGAACACTGGAGTTTCTTCAGAGTTTCAAAAAATGAGAGGTAACCTTATTGAAACTTGCAAAATACTTAAAGGGATAGTAGGATAGATGCAAGTAAGATGTTTCCCATGGTTGAGTAGTATAGAACCAGGGGGCACTATTTTAAAATAAGGGAGAATACTGTCAGGTCTGAAAAGATAATTCTTTTTACTCAGAGGGTTGATAACCTTTGGCATTCTCCACCACACAGTGTTGTGGAAGCTCAGTCTTTGACTATGTTGAAGGTAGAGATTTCTGATTGCCAATGATGTACAGGGTTATGGGGATGGGTGGGTCAAAGGCATTGAAGTATTTGATCAGCCGTGATCGTACTCAATATTGGGGCAGGCTCAACACACTAAATGGCCTACCCCTGTTCCTGTGAGATTGGCTTTCAATCTAGATTAGTTTTTGATTAATTAGTTGAATTAATAACTTAATTCAAATTCCACCCGCTGCCATGGTGGGATTTGAACCCATATCTCCAGAGACTTAGCTTGTTCCTGTAGATTACTAATCCTGTGACACTGCTACTGTCTCCCGTCTAAGAGTATGGAGCAATTATGTGATCAACTGTTTCAAAAAAGGGAGGCCACAAACATTCTTGGCATCCAATACCCCACAATTCCTTCATCTGATTCAGACTATGAGGGGCTTGTAAAACTCTACCTTAAATGAAAGGTCATTTTGTTTTCTCTTGAAGACCTGCTAAGATAAGGAGCCTAATAACCAAAGTGATAATGTCAAAACAGAATCACGTGTGGCTATAATCTCCTTAAATGATTAGAAAGACATCTGGGATTAGTACCTCCGCAGCCAGTGCATCAAACACAATCATTTTATTGTGCCTGTGAGATTAAAGTTTCTGGAAGTTACATTGACGAGCTGCTAATTTGATGGAAAACATTCAACTCTGAAGTATTGAGTTGCTGGTGCAAATTTTATAATGGAACTATCCAAACAGGAACTTGAATATCCTCAGAAGCTGTTAAATTATATGGATGGATTTCTCATTTCTAAGGTAGGTCAAGATCCCACCGAGGTGGGAAAGTAATCTGTTCCCCAAGGCATTTATAATGCTGCTCTCTAGATATATTTTTCAATTGATTAGGTTTGACACACGAGTCATTTTGACTTTGTGCAATTGTTGAAAGTGGATGATAGCAAATCGGAGACCTGGTTTTATATCTCCCTGCAATCTTATTTCCAATGACTTCAAGAGAAATAAGAGCCTGAGTTTGCAAGGAGAGGATCCTGCTTGATTGACCTTCTGAGGAAAGAGCTCAGTTTGGACTGCAGAAAAATATTTAGTGAAGTTTGACATGAAGGGCTGTTAATGGAGTTCAAAGCTCTGTGGATTCAGGGAAACTCTTGAGAATCAACTGAAGGGTGGAAAGAACTGGATACCTGCTAGAAGAGTTAAGTAGGATATAATCTAAGTGCCCCCAAAGAACCAGTGCAGTCTTTACATCAATGAACTGAACCCTAAACTCAACACCTACCAATCAGATTTGCAAATGATGCTAAGGCACAAGGGGTAGTGAAAATGTAAATGGCAGCTTGAGAATTGCTAAATTAATTAGCAAAAAATGTGTAACTGGGCAGAAGAAGCAGCGAATGTGTAGTACCACTATATTTCCTTTTAAGAAGTAAAGTAAAACAGTACATGCCATCTGTGATTGATGTTGAGGAGGTAAGAGATGAAGCTGAAAGCAACCTAGCATTGTCATTGAATACAAGTCAAACCAATACAGAACATCAATCAGCAAATCCAATTGAATGTTCAACGACACAGCCAATACAATGGAATAAAAACCATAGAAAAAAAATGATCACATTCTGTGATGTTCTCATTACACTGTCAGACAAAGCTGAGAGGTAACTTAATAGTCTTTTTAATGGTATGTTTGCTAGGCTGCCTGTGGAGAAAATATTTCCACTTTCAAGATTGTAGATGCTATGTTCATAAATACAAGATCGTCATGTATTAATACAGATATGAATTTAGCTAGATGTGCTTTCTCAAAGAATAGTTGCAATGTAGAACTTGTGACCTCATAAAGGCAAAAAGCATGGATGGATTTAAGCATCATTTAAATAAGTACATAAGGAAGAAAAGAATTGAAGGCTTTCCAGGTCAGGTTGGATGAAGAAGGGTAAGAAGTTGTTTGAGTACTTCACAAAATGCTGACATCAGCCAGTTAGACAAATGGGCTGTTTTGCTGATGAAGTTTGTGGTAATGTCACTGGACTAGTAATCTAGACAGCTAGACTAATGTTCTGGGAATGTGGGTTCAAATCCCATCATGGCAGATGGTGAAATTTGATTGCAACAATATAATTACGGAATTAAAAAGCATATAACTATCGTCACAAAACCCAATCTGGTTCACTGATGCCATTTAGTGAAAGAAATCTGCCAACCTTATGCGGTCCGGTGTATAGGTTTTTGCTTTTGTTTCCGGCTTTAAAAAAAGACGACACGGTGGCTCAGTGGTTAGCACGGCTGCCCCAGTGCCAGGGATTCCACCCTTGGGCAACAATGTTTGTGGAGTTTGCACGTTCTCCCCATGTCTGCGTGGGTTTCCTCCGGGTGCTCTGGTTTCCTCCCACAGTCACAAAAATGTGCAGGTTAGGTGGATTGGCCATGCTAAATTGCCTGTAGTGTCCAGGGATGTGTTGGTCAGGTGCATTAGCCATGGGAAATGCAGGGTTACAGGGATAGGGTAGGGGGTTGGGTCTGGGTCTGGGTCTGAGTCTGGGTGGGATGCTCTTCAGAAGGTCGGTGTGGGCTCCTTGGGCCGAATGGCCTGCCTCCACACTGTAGGGAATATATGAATATGTGACTCCAAATCCACAGCAATGTAGTTGACTCTTGAGTGCCCTCTGGCCTAGATATAAACAAATAATTAAATATGGTATGTAATACACCCATGCACTATGCCTGGTTCTGATCCCTGAGAAACATTGGAAGCAATGGATAGAAGAGGTCTCTGTTGTTGAGAAAATTAAAAGCTTTTTTTCAGCCTGGACAAGAAATCATGAATCAAATTCTTTATTAAAATGTTAATGTTAGTGAATGATTATAAAGAATTATGCCAAAGTAAATTACGAATTGGACAAGTAGTACAGAATCAAACAAAGTGAGGTTACACTGGAAAATTCAGGTGCAGGAGCAAAATACATATTGGAAATTTAAAATTAAAAGGAAATTTTTAAAATAAAGGCTGAAAATACTCAAAGCCAGGCACCGACAATGGAGAGGTCCGGATTAGTGACAAGATATCTCTGAATGGATGAACTAACATGCTCCGATTGCATGTTCCACTGCAAGTTCTCCTCCAAGCCATTCACCATCCTGACTCAGAAATATGTCACCATTCCTTCTCTGTCGCTGGATCAAAAGCTTGGAATTCCGCCCTGATGGCATTGTGAATCAGCCTATAGCACAGACTCCACAGTGGTTCAAGAAGGCAACTCAGCACCACCTTCACAAGGACAAATAGGAATGGCCAATAAATGCTGGCCCAGCCAATGACACCCACGTCCCATGAGAGAATAAAACAAAAACCTACACACAATAATCTGGTTTCAGAAGATTTTAAGCAATAAGTATTGGGGGAAAACTCTCATGTACTTTTACAAATAATGTGGAGAGATCTTTGACATTTCATAGAGTCATAGAATTGTACAGCATGGAAACAAACCCTGTGGTCCATGCTGACCAGATATCCTAAATTAATCTAGCCCCATTTGCCAGCATTTGGCCCATATCGCTCTGGACCCTATCTATTCATGTACCCTTCCAGTGCCTTTTAAATGTTGTAATTGTACCTGGCCCCACCACCTCCTCTGGCATCTCGTTCTGTACATGCACCACCCTCTGTGTGGAAGAAGTTGTCCTTCAGGCCCCTTTTATATCTTTCCCCTCTCACCTTAGACCTATGCCCTCTAGTTTTGGACTCCCTTACTGAGAGAAAAAGACCTTGACTATTCACTTTATCAATGCCCCTCATGATTTTCTAAACTTCAATACGTCACCTCCTCAGCCTCTGACGCTCCAGGGAAAATAGCCCCAGTTCATCCAGCCTCTCCCTATAGCTCAAACCCTCCAATCCTGGCAACATCCTTGTAAATCTTTTCTGAACCCTTTCAAGTTTCATGACATCTTTCCTATAGCAGGGACATCAGAATTGAACACGGTATTCCAAAAGTTGCCTAACCAATGTCCTGTTCAGCCACAACATGACGTCCCAACTCCTATACTCGATGCACTGACCAATGAAGGCAAGCATGCCAAATGCCTCTTCACCACTCTGTCTTCCTACAACTCCACTTTCAGGGAAATATGCACCCCTAGGAGTCTGTGTTCGACAATACTCCCAAAGCCCTACCATTAACTGTATAAATCCTGTCCTCGTTTGACTTACTAAAATGCAACACCCCACATTTATCTAAATTAAACTCCATTTGCCATACCATTGGCCCATCTGATCAAGGTCCTGTTGTACTCTTAAATAACCTTATTTGCTGTCCACTATACCACCAACTTTGCTGTCATTTGCAAACTTATTAATCATACCTCCTATACTCACATCCAAGTCATTTATATAAATGATGAAAAGCGGTGGACCCAGCGCCGATCCTTGCGGCACACGGCTGGTCACAGGCCTCCAGTCTGAAAGACAACCCTCTGCCATTACCCTCTTGAAGGTCTTCTACCTTCAAGCCAATGTTGTATCCAATTGGCTAGCTCCCCCTGAATTCCATATGATTTAACCTTATTAAGTAGTCTACCATGCAGACAGATTCTTCATTTTATGGCTAGTTCGGGGAAAAAAATACTATTAAGTGCAGAGGACAAGGAATTAGGAATGAAACTAACTGATACGCTGCTCTCACCTACTTCCAAACGAACTCTGGTTGTAGACCATGTTTGCTGCCTGTGAGCTGGGAGTATTTGATCTGCTGGAAAATGAAGGGGCACTCCCTTCCAGTGCGGTTGCAGAGAAGCTTGGCACCAGTACTGATGGCATGGACAGACTCCTCACTGCTTGTGTTGGGCTACAGCTGTTACAAGTCAAAGAGCACCAAAGCGAGGGTAATCAAATTCTTGACGTTTTCCACTACCAATGTATTTTGAGATTTTTCTGTGTTCGTGTGCTTGTGTAAGTGTGCGCCTGAAGATACGGGGTTAACAATTTATAGGACTTTTTGTTTGTATTTAGAGTAATGCAAGTATATTTAATTTACAATGAGCTCCTTCTGTGCATTATTATTAATACACACGTGACCCTGTTCTCACGTGTTCCTGTCAGTGCTTTTTTTTTCCTCTTTATTCATTTGTTGGATGTCGGCATCGCTGGCTGGCCAGCATTTATTACCCATCCCTAGTTGCCCTTGAGAAGGTGGTGGTGAGCTGTTGCCTTCAACTGCTGCAGTCCTCCTGCAGTGGGTTAATCCACAATGTCATTAGAGAGGGAGTTCCAGGATATTGACCCAGTGACAGTGAAGGAACAGTGATATATTTCCAAGTCAGGATGGTGAGTGACTTGGAGGGGATCTTGAAGGTGGTCGTGTTCCAATTTATCTGCCACCTTTGTCCTTTTAGATGGAAGTAATCGTGGGTTTGGAAGGTGCTGTCTGAGGATCTTTGGTGAATTTCTGCAGTGCATCTTGTAGATAGTACACACTGCTGCAACTGACTGACTGACAGTGGTGGAGGGAGTGGATGTAGTGCCGATCAAGCGGCTGCTTTGTCCTGGATGGTGTCAAGCTTCTTGAGTGTTGTTGGAGCTGCACCCATCCAGGCAAGTGGGGAGTATTCCATCACACTCCTGATTTGTGCCTTGTAGATGGTGGACAGGTTTTAGGGAGTCAGGAGGTGAGTTACTTGCTACAGTATTCCTAGCTTCTGACCTGCTCTTGTAGCAACTGTGATTATGTGGTGAGTCCAATTGAGTTTCGGGTCAATGATAACCATCAGGATGTTGAAAGTGAGGGAGGTTCAGTGCTGTATTAATGTGGGTGCCAACTATTTCCAAACAATCGGGGAAATTTGTGCTAAGTATAGCACAGACAAGAGTTTACACAATTGAATTTCTTTTCGTATTATCACACACTGCTGAGCAGATAGGACTTAAACTGAGACTCTCAAGTCCAGAAGTAGAATAACTGTAAGACCTGAAAAAATGCATTATTATCTCTTCTGAAAATAGTGCATAGATAAAGACTGCAGCTAGTCTACTGAAAACAGTTTTGGTCCCCTTATCTAAGGAAAGATATCCTGGCATTGGAGACAGTCCAGAGATTGTTCACTGGCTGATTCTGGGTACACAGGGACAGTCTTAACAGGGGAGATTGTGTAGGTCGGGCTTGTACTCAATGGAGTTGAGAGGAATGAATGGTAATCTTACTAAAACATCTAAGATTCTTAGGGGACTTCACAGGGTAGATGTGGAAAGTTTGTTTCCCCTTTTGGGAGAGTCAAGAACCAAAGGGCATAAGTGTAGGGTTGCCCATTTAAGATAAAGAAATGGAGGAATTTTTACTCTTAGAAGGTGGTGAATCTGTGGAATTCCTTACTTCAGAGGATGTTGAGGCTGGGTCATTATGCATATTCAAGGCTGAAAGAGACAGATTTTTAATCATTAAGGGAACTGAGTTGTGGGAAAATGCAGCAAAATAAATTTGAGGATTATCAGGTCAACAATGATCTTGTGGAATGGTAGCGTGGACTCAGTGGGCTGAATGGCGTACTTCTGCTCCTACATATTGTAGTCTTATGGTCTTAGTTATTAATTAAAGGCTAAATTCAATGTAATTTGATTCTTAGCTGCTTCGTGAAAAACCTAGTGAGCTGCACAATTCAAGGGCAATTAGGGATAAGCAACAAATTCCTGCCAAGAATTTTTTTCAAAAGTTCAACTGACTTTCACTCGCAGAGATGCCACTCTCTTTCACAGAATCAGTTGTTTGAGTGGAAGAGTATCGTGATAATGCTTTGAACCCAACCTTATGAAAAGTTTCATAACCGTGAAAAGTAAGCAATTACCCTTTTTCCCTCTGCCCCAGGCTCTCTTGTCCCCAAGCTCTCTGTTTCTGTACCTTGATATGTTGCTGGTTAGAGAGTAACCAATCTATCTCCATCACAGATTATATCATTAGTATTCATTTTGTTCACTCACCAAGGGAGCATTGATCGATATCAGAATGGGGTATCACTTAAAGATCCTATATTAGTACAGAATGCATGAGAGTTAATATGTTCATCTTGGACAGAAATAGAATACAATTTCCTATTTTTGTTTTATAATTAAAGTAAATAAAACTCTGCTTAAAAAAAGAATTTCAAGCATCTGCACATCATATAGCACATAAGGAAGTGATTATGAATAAATATGATAATTCATTCTCCAATTTACAGTCTTGTACAGTAATACGGATCTGTCTCAAATCTACCTGACCAAGGCAAGTCCCAGAACACTCTACTATTCAATGGCCTATTATTCACAGACTATCTACCATTGCTTTGCCTTCCTGAATGATGCTGTCAGGTGAGACAGACTTTGTACATTCATTAAAAGTACCTTGTTCCATTAAAATTTAGGTCATTATTTTAAGACACATTAAAACATAAATGGATTTGCATTAGCACCTGCAATGCTCTGTCACAGCTGAGCTGGCAGGGAGATAACTGCCTGCTCAGGTAATGTGTTTGCCTAAAGGGAGAGAGAACAATTCATGTCCTCCTCACACATCCCTTTGTAACTGGCTCAGTTCAGAAAATGGCGTAAATTTATCAAGGGGGTGGGGGATATACTCACTTTCTCAGAGAAGAGGGATTAGAAAATACTTGGTAACCTGGAGAGAAGAAAAAAGGTTTATAATGGATCCACCAATTGCATAAACAATGAAGTCATTTCTGCCTTAGGACCAGAACATATTGCAGCCTGACTGTGTTAGAATAGAAACAGAAAGTGCTGGAAATACTCAGCATATGTACAGACTCTACTCAATGGTAAGGAATCTCTTAATGAATGAAAGAAGATGCAGTAGCACAAGACCTCCCCAATAGCCCAAGCAGGAAGAGACGTTTAAGTGATTTCCATCAAAAGGTATTAAATGGAGGTGGGGTTGGAGGGCCTTCCCACCTGGAACTGCCTTAGGTGGAGGTCTGGAGGCAATCATTGCAAAGATTTACCAGAACTTTCACCTCATTCCTGGATTCATGAAGGCCTAGAAGATGACCTGCTGAACATTTCCAGCATTTCCTTAGTTTTACATCAAAGTCCCAGCATCTGCAGTATTTGGCTTTTGTGTTTGTACAGTGTGCCACAAATCCATCAACCTCGTGTTGAATTTTGCCCAAGGGTGCAATATCCATTGCACTCAGCTGTGCTGGCCCAGAACCCGCTGGTAACGTGGGGGGAGCTTCGAATGGTAGTGCCTTAACAAGATGAGAACACACTTCTTTTCTCACCCAACCAATGTTCACAATCTGCGTGCGCGCTGTCTAAATTGGCGATGGTGGCACATTTAACAGCAGCTGACAAAAAATTGGTGGATCCAGAGTTAAACAGCAAAAAGAAAACGTGCTTGGCTGGGAGAGGTCCACTTGATAGGGGGGAGGAATGGCATAAATTGGATAACTCTTCCAAAGGATTAGCACAGGCATGACGGACCAAATGTGTTGTAAGATTCTATAGTTGTATGTCCCATAAAAGGCATGAGGTAAAAGTTGGACTTCACCAAATCTAATTTTTTTGACTATTTAAGATTTATCTCACATCATGTATTTCTGCATTATCATTTCTCTTTCAATGTTTCGCTTCAGGGAAGGGAAAAACCAGTATGAGAGAGCATTTGGTGTTTCTCCTAAGGACCTATTTGAAACTGTCTATAGGTAGGTTTCTAAAATGTGATCTTCAAACCCCTTAACCACCACAATTCAACTGGGCAAAAGAGAAAAGGCAGAACTGTCTGTTAACAGAATGTGAAATAACTCTGCTGTCTCTTCTTTGCATTGTGTACATGTCTCTGATATGCACTGAAACTAGAGTTTTCCATGATTTAAGTGCATGCCATTTTAGATCAGATCTTTCGAACTGATCTCACAAAACTTTAAGTTTCTGACTGTTCAAATCTGTTCAACACAAGAAAAGCATTAAAAAAGGGACAGGAGTAGACCATGTAGTCCTTCATTCAATATGATCATGGCTAATCTTCAGCTTCAGCTCCATATATCCCTGATTCTCCAAGAAATAAAAGAGCCATCTATCCCACCACTAAAATGATGGAACATTTACAATTTCCTGGGGATTTCGAACATTGTGGATTGATTTATTGTCATGCTTACTGAAGTACAGCTTTGTTTACGAGCAGTCAGGCAAATCAGAGTAAGCAACGTTGTATAGATCAAAAAGATTTAGACAGAGGCATATAGGTTACATTGCACAGGGTGTGCACTAGACGAGATTAACGTTAGCAAAATCAGCGTTATTTGAGTTAGAGAGTCCATTCATCAGTCTAATAACGGCCAGGAAAAAGCTGTTCTTGAGTCTGCTTGTGCATGTGCTCAGGCTTCTCTATCTCTTGCCTGATGGAAGAGGTTGTAGGAGGTCATTACCAAGGTGCGATGGGTCTTTGATGATGTTGACAGCCTTTCCACAGCAGCGAACCGTGTAAGTGGAGTCCATGGATGGACGGTTGGCTTCCGTGATGGTCTGAGCTGTGTACACCACCTTCTGTAGTTTCTTACAGTCCTGGGCAGAGCAGTTGCATTTCCAGGCCATTATGCACCTGAACAGTTTGCTTTCAAAGTTGGTGAGGGATCTGACGGACATGCCAAATTTCCTGAGACACCTGAGGAAGAAAGGTATTGTTGTGCCTTTTGAGTGAAGGAATATGTCCTCATTGCAGTCCAAAGTCAGAGACCTCTTATCCTGAGATTGTGACAGGTGTGTCAGATCTCCTCAGCCAGTGTCTTCCCTGGCAAATCCTTCTGAGTTTTATACATTAAAAGCAGGGAATTGAGTTGAATGATCAGCCATGATCATATTGTTACCTGTAGCACTTCTGACTCCCACATTTTTGCCCTCACTTTAACAATTCAAAAGCTGTGAAAGTTGTTGTTATTTCTCAGGTCGTCTATTAAGGAAGTTCTATCCTCATCTGTAATTGCCAATGCATTTTTCAAAACATAAGAACTAGGAACAAGATTGGACAATTCAGCCTCTTGAGCCAGCTCTACCATTTATTAGGATCATGACTGATCTCATCGCAGCCTCAGCTCCACTTTCCTACCCATTACTAATTAAAAATATGTCTATCTCCTCATTAAATTTGCTCAATGCCTCAGTATACACCATATTCTAGGATAATGGATTCCATAGTTTCTCCTCATCTGTTTTAGATCTGCCACTCCTTAGTCTGAAACTATAATGTCTCATTCCAGATTGCTCCATAAGAGGAAGCATCCTCTCTACGTTTACTTTGTCAATCCTGTTTAGCATCTTATACACCTCAATTCGATTGCCTCTCATTTTTCTAAACTCCAAAGAGTATAGGCCTAAACTGCTCAATCTTTCTTCATAAGATAATCTCCTCATCAATCTTGTTAACCTTCTCTGACCTGCCTTCATTGCAACTATATCCCTCCCATGTAAGGGGATTAAATTTGTACACAATACCCCAGCTGCGATCTAACTAATGCTTTGGACAGTTACAGCAATATTTCCCCACTTTAATGTTCTCTCCTTTAGCAATAAATGGCCACATTCCATTTGCTTTCTATAGTGATTGTAACAAGGTCAGCCAGGTGGCCCTCATAGAATATGAGTTCCCTGATTGGGGCTGTTAATCTCGTCCAATCGGGAAGTCCTGGCTGACAGATAGAAATAAGTATGTCAGAGGTTCTGCTCACTCTGACAGCTGGCTTTGAGAGAGCTGGATCAGTGTCAAGGACTCACCACATGTAAATAAAGGATGACTTGGTGATGGGATACTGGCCTCCATGGACTTATTTCACCTTCCTTATTGCCAGCTATTACCTGCATACTAGTTTTCTGCAATCCATGACAACATTCAGATCCCTCTACACCAGAATATTTTGAAATTTTTCTCTATGTTGATCAAATCATTGAATCCCTACAGTGTGGAAACAGGTCCTTCTGCCCAACAAATCCACACTGACTCTCAGAGCATCCCACCCAGACCCATCCCCCATAACCCACACATCCCTGGACATTATGGGCAATTTTGCATGGCCAATCCACCTAGCCTGCACATCTTTGGACTGTGGGAGGAAACCGGAGCACCCGGAGGAAACCCACGTAGACACAGGGAGAATGTGCAAACTCCACACAGACAGTTGCCCGAAGGTGGAATCGAACCCGTGTTCCTGGCGTTGCATGGCAGCAGTGCTAACCACTGAGCCACCGTGCCGCCCCAAAGCTGGCTTTCTGTTCTCTGTTAAAATAACAAAGGGATGGAATACTGCAGTGTTGAGGCATACATTTTCATATTGATTGTACAGTTTTGTGTTAATACACTAACGTTTTGATACCATAGATCCGAGGAGGAAATGCTGAAATTCATGCAGCTGATGAATTCAATATGGAATATTTGTGGAAAAGATGTGGTCGTGGCCTTTGATCTTTCAATTTTTACCCACATCGTAGATCTTGGCGGTTAGTTTCTTTTTCAAAATGCTCTCTTTCAGGAACTTAAAAATGTTTGATATTTTTATGTTTAGTTAGTTCCTTTCTCTTTGATACCATCCCCAAGCCCCACTCATCATGGGGATTTGATTATCGGTTATCCCCAACCTTTGACCAGCTATTGAGATTATTTTGGTTCCCTTCCTTCATCTTCTTGCTGAATATGCTCATGTTAACATGCTTTAAAATATTAGATGAATGTTACACATTTCACGGAGAAGTTTACTGAGAGCTCACTGGATTACCTAGGCTCCCACTCTAGTTAAACCTCAATCTTAAGTCCCTCCATGTCCTCATCGCTCCCTACCTCAGTGATGGTCTCCAAGATCACCTCACTCCACTCAATTCTGGACCCTTGTCCACCCCAAATTTCAATTGACCCACAACCCCACAGTCACATAGGGAAGAACTCAATAGGTCATGTCAACAGCAGCACTAGGCATAACTAAAACTGAGGTGACACTACAGCACAGGACTGTCTGCATGCCAAACAATGAAAACAACATACGATTCATAGAACAAGTAATTCCCACAATCAGTGCATTGGATCTAAACTCTGCAGCCCTGTTGTATCCAGTCGTGAATGGTGAGCAATTAGATGATTCACTGGAGGAGGAGGAGGAAGCTTCAATGATGGTGGAGCCCAGCACATCAGTGCAAAAGATAAGGCTGCAGTAAAATACAATGAAGAGCTGTGAATGCAGAAAAATCAGAAATTGCTCGAGAAACTCAACAGGTCTGGCAGCATCTGTGGAGAGAAAACAGAGTTAGAACTTTGAGTTTGGAGCGAACCTTCTTTAGGATGAATAAGGCTGAAACATTTGCATCCATTTTCAACCAGACGTGCCAAGCAGATGATCCATGCCTGCCTCCTACTGAAATCCCTAGTATCACAGAAGCCAGTTTTCAGCCAATTTGATTCACTCCATGTGATATAGAAAAATGGCTAAAGGCACTGGATACTGTGAAGGCTATGGGCCCCAGTAACATTGTGATAAGAACACTGAAGCCTTGTGTGCCAGAACTAGCCATGCCCCCAGCTAAGATCTAAAGTGACAATATCTACATAGATGGTTCATTTCAGTTCCTGGTCAATGGTGTCACCAAGGATGTTGATTGTAGGGGATTCAGTGATGGTAATGCCATTGAATGACAAGGAGTGATGATTGGAAAATCTCTTTTTGGTGGTGGTCATCGCCTGGCATTTGTTGTTGCACAAATGTTACTTACCACTTATCAGCGCAAGCCTGGATGTTGTCCAGGTCTTGCTGTATTTGAACACATGGGATGCCTTAGTGGCTGAGGAGTCACAAATGGCGTTGAACATTGTGTAATCATCAGCTAACATTCCCACATCTGACTTTAAGAGGGAGAGAAGGTAGGATGGAGGGAAGCGGCTGAAGATGCATGTGCTTTGGACACTACCCTGAGAAACTCCTGCCACGATGTCCTGTGGCTGAGATGACTGACCTCCAGCAAACACAACCATCTTCTTTTGTGCTATGTATGACTCCAGCCAGCAGGGAGCTTTCCCCTAATTCTGTTTAATACTGTAGTGATAAACCCATCCTTCATGATCTTGATATAACTTTATTCATATAATTGCTACATCTGGGAGTGGGGTGGGGGTGGTGGAGTTAATGTAATGATGAAAAGAAGTCTATAAAACAATACCAATGTTTAATTTAAAAGGGCAACTTTTGGATTTTATTTTTCTTTCTGTCTGTTTTGAAGGATGTACTGGTGCAATAGCTAAGGAATGTATCTCTGCATATCCACAGTCAAGGGTGACCATCTATGACCTTCCTAAAGTCCTGGAAATGGCAAGAAATCACTTTGTGTCTCCACATGAAAAACGGATTACATTTCATGAAGGTATACGCAACCAGAGGAATTGCTCAATAGTAATTTTTAGATTACCTCTCTCCATACATTCCAGCATCATAGTGCTTCATGGTGCAGTGACAATGGAGCTCTTGTCTAACTATTGCCAACAGCTTCTAACCACTAGACCAAAGCAGACCCAAATATGAGGTGGGTCAACATACCAATAGCAAGAACTTCGGGAACCCTGGGCTAAATTTCAGGGGATTGGGAGGAATGAAGTACTCACAATCCCTCCAAAGCCACACAGACAGATCCCAGACCAATTTTATCCTGAAAGCATCTTTAAAGGAGGTAAGTTTTGGACTTCTGCACATCAGGAGCAGGAAATCCTGCCCTCACAAGTTGTTAGCTAATCTGCTTGACCATCAACTGAATCGTCTCAGCAGTGCGCAACTCCATAGTGGCAGCTGCTGGGAACTACAAGCAGTGTCATGAAGGACAAGGGTACCTGAGAGGTCAGTCAGACATTTTGATGGGGAAGGGATTAAGGACCCTTGTGGGAGGATGAGGGATGAAATTTACATTACTTTACAGCATTTCCATCCAGAATATTCTGAAGAATCTCTTATCTAGCAGTACACTTTAAAGCTTTCTGCTTTAGAACATAGACACCAAATCTCCAAGCCCTCTAAAGATCTTGCGCACTTTCACATTGTATTTCTTTCCTTCAAATATGATGAAATAATCAACTATCTAAACCCATTAGAAAAGACCCCATCTGGACACGTCTTTTCAATTTTCAGGGTCTCTGGACGCATTCTCAATCACCTTGAACTGAGATTGCAGATGGTGGTTAATAGGTAATCACATCAGCATGTATTTGGTGTCACAAAATTAAGGATTGGTAAGTACGGCAGATTTCCTTCCCTGAAGGGCTTGAGTGAACCAGATGAGTTTTTATAACAATCAATGGTAGTTGTCATGGTTACCATGACTGAGACTAGCATTGTACTCCAGACTTGTTCATTTATTTCCACCAGCTGCTGGTGCTGTGGTGAGAATTGAAGCCATATCTCCTGGTTCTGGTTTATTATTAACCTAGTGACATTACCTCAAAGGCACTGTCTCTCCTTTGGTGCAGTTGCAAACATTGACCCATTCCCTGCACCCCATCCCTTGTAATGAAATCTACATTTTAACATGTACCCTGCAACATTAACATAAACTAATGTCACTACTGGGTCTTTGCATTAATCATTCAGTGGCCTACAAGTTCATCAACTTGTATCCACCTGTGTTTCTCTATATTTTCTGAGCTTCTAGTATGTTATTTCTAATTCAGTGAAATACTAAACATTTGTAGGAATGGTAACATTTGTCCAAAATGTGGCATCGATTTTGGACCTAACCCTCCTGGCAGAAACTAGGGCAGTTAGTATTGACCAGCTAATTTACCTACCTATTGTCTCATCTTGTTCACTACCTCTTCCATTGTAGTCCAATCTTTTCAGTAAATGACAGTTTCACTGCCTGGGGCAGCAGGGCCTCCTGAATTTAGAAAATTTAGACTTTCCCTGCCCTGGATTTACTCCACAATTTTGAACCGCGAGGATGACCCCCATTCTGTCCCCAGCATTCTGGTCTCCACATATATCTGAATTCCTCGGCATGGCATTTCTCAGTTCAATGTCTGCTTGGATGTTCCAAGTGCTTAAAGGTTATTTTCTCCTTCACTTCATTCAGGTTTGCAAACCAAACTCAATCTCTGAGTATGGGTACCAGTGGCAAGATAAGAATTTATTGACCTTTTCCAACTTCCCTAAAAACAAATTCAGAGAGAAAAGATACAACTTTAAAAAAAAAATCAGAAATGAATGTACTGATCATATTTTTTCCCTGGAGTGTAGGAGATTGAGGGTTGACCTTATAGAGGTTTATAAAATCATGAGGGGTATAGATAGGGTTAATGGTAGGTGCCTTTTACCAAGGGTGGGGGATTTCAAGTCTAGGGGGCATATTTTTAAGGTGAGAGGAGAGGGATTTAAAAGACATGAGGGGCAAATTTTTCACACAGAGTTTGGTTCACATGTGGAATGATCTTCCTCAGGAAGTGGTGAATGTAGGTACGATTACAATATTCAATAGACATAAGTTAATGAGGTAATAGATAAGTTAATGAATAGGAAAAGTTTGGAGGGATACGGGCCAGGAGAAGACAGGTGGGGCTAGTTTAGTTCTGGGATTATGGTTGGCATGGACTGGTTGGAATGAAGGGTCTGTTTCCATGTTGTATGACTCTATGGCTCTTCATTTTGAAGTACAAAAAGACAAGTTGAACCAATGTGTTCCATTCACCGGTTCCACTGACTTTCCCTTCTGAGAAGATAGGTTCCCTTTTTAAGCAAAAATCTGTGTCAGGAACCATCCTCTTGAATTGCCAGTGGAAATGATGAAGGGAAAATATTTTTTCTGATGAATTTGCATACCTCAAATTCTGTTGATAATCATTCTTGTGAAAAGTCTTGTATTTTGCTGTGGTAAACTTATAAAATATAGAAACATATAAAATAGGAGCAGAAGTAGACCATTCAGCTCTTAAGCCTGCTCTGCCATTCAATACGATCATGATTGATCACCCAACTGTGTAGCCTGTTCTTCCTTTCAACCTATTTCTTTGACCTGTTTAGCCCTAGGAATTCCATGTATCTCCCTCTTGAAAACTTGCTGCTAAAATAAATCATTGTTTTTCAAATTAAATGTATGTCTGAAAGGAAGAAGTGGAAAGTGCTTGCATTTTTATACATCCTCAAGACATTGCATAGTGGATGCAGCAGGAGCTACAACTGATCTTTGTTCCCTTCTAAAGATAGAGCAAAATTAGCCACCTTTCCTACTTAAAGGAATAAATCCTCATTGGAAAGTGGGTGCAGAGTTGAAGCTGGCTGTGGTGGCCGTTACAATCCTTTGAGAAGCAAACAATATTTTAAAATAATATTTGAAATCCAAATGACTGACAAAAAGAAGCACATGACAAGATTCCAAGTTTTAAGACTTTTACTGTAACAAACTATGTAAAAGCAACATTGATTAAGCACTGGGGAAAAAAATTACACTAAACTACAAAAATATCCCTCCTTCAAAATTTTAATGTGACCAAAAACGTCACAGCATGTTATATTTTATTTCCCATTCTCTGCCGAATAAGTTTTCACGAGAACCGTTCCAACATTAGTCCCATTTGCTAACACTGAATCCCCACAGTGTGGAAGCAGGCCATTTGGCCTATTAAATCCACACTGACCCTCCAAAGAGCATCCCACCCAGACCTACCCATCTACCCTATAACCCTGCATATCCCATGACTAATTCACCTAATCTACATATCCCTAGACACTGGGGGCAATTTAGCATGGCCAATCCACCTAATCTGCACACCTTTGGACTGTGGGAGGAAATCAGAGCACCCAGAGGCAACTCATACAGACATGGGGAGAATGTACAAACCCCACATAGACAGTCGTCTGAGGGTGGAATTGAACCCAACTGCACTCTGAAGCAGCAGTGCCACTGTGTCTGTATTGCCAATCAATTGATTACATAAACATGCAGCAGTAAGGCCAAAGCAGCCTTCTTGTTTTATTGATAATCAATGTGTGTTAAAATCCAATGTTGTAATTGTATCAGCCTCCACCAATTCCTCTGGCAGCTCATTCCAAACACACACCACCTTTGTGTGAAAAATTGCCCCTTTTAAATCTTTCTGCTCTCACCTTGAGTCTATGCCCTCTTGTTTTGGACTCCACTACCCTGGGAAAAAGACCTTGACTATTCACTCTATCCACGCCCATCATGATTTTATAAACCTCTATAAGGTCACTCTCTAGCCTCTGATGCTTCAGGGAGAAAAGCCCCAGATTATTCAGCCCCTCCCTATAGCTCAAACCCTCCAACCTTTGCAACATCCTTGTAAATCTTTTCTGAACCCTTTCAGTCAGTGAGCCAACCAACCTCAACACCCTTCCCAAAGCAGGGAGACCAGAATTAGTGGCCTAACCAATGTCCTGTACAGCCGCAACATGACCTCCCAACTCTTCTACTCAATGCACTGACCAATAAAGACAAACGTATGAAATGCCTTCTTCACCATCCTGTCTACCTGCAGCTCCACTTTCAAGGAGCTATGAACCTGCATTCCAAGGTATCTTTGTTCAGCAACACTTCCCAGGGCCTTATCATTAAGTGTATATTTCCTGCCCTGATTTGCCTTTCCAAAATGCAGCACCTCACATTTACCTAAATTAAATTCCATCTGCCACTCCTTGGCCCATTGGCCTATCTGATCAAGATCCCATTGTACTCTGAAGTAACCTTCTTCACTGACCAATTTGGGTATCATCTGCAAACTTACTAACTATACCTCCTGTGTTCACATCCAAATCATTTATATAAATAACAAAAAGCAGTGGACCTAGCACTGATCCTTGTGGCATACCGCCGGTCACAGGCCTCCAGTCTGAAAAGCAACCGTCTACTACCACCCTCTGTTCCTACCTTTGAGCCAGTTCTGTATCCAAATGGCTGGTTCTCTCTGTATTCTGTGTGTGCTTAAACATGCATTCTGAGAATGTCTTTGAGGACAGGATTTGACTGAAATGATGGCAGAAACTCACCTCTGAAGAACTCATGTCATAGAATCATAGAAGTGTTCTAATACAGACGGAGATGTTCGGCCCATCATGACTGAAAAGGCTGTTCAAATGTGCATCATTAGCCAGTGCCAATCTCATATCCCTGCACACTATTTCTGTCCAAATGATCTTCCAATGTCCTCTTGATTATCCCAGTTGAGCCTGCCTCCACCACATTTCCAGGCAGTGCATTCCATACTCTAACTATTCACTGAATGGAAAAGTTTTTTTCTCACAATGTATTTGCTCCTTTTGTAAATCACTGTAAATCTATGCTGTCTCATGTTGTTTATTTTATGAACATAGAATCCCTACAGTGTGGAAACAGGCCCTTTGGCCCAACAAGTCCACACCAGCCCTCAGAGCATCCCACCCAAACCCATCCCATCTACAAATCCCTGAACACTTGGGCAGTTTAGCATGACCAATCCACCTAACCTGCACATCTTTGGACTGTGGGAGGAAACCAGAGCACCCGGAGGAAACCCACGCAGATACGAGGAGAATGTGCAAACTCCACACAGACAGTTGCCCAAGGGTGGAATTGAACCCAGGTCCCTAGTGCTGTGAGGCAGCAGTGCTAAACACTGAGCCACCGGGCCACCATCTGGAACAATTTCTCCCTATCCACCCTAGTCAGCCCATTCATGATGTTGAAAATCTTTCTCAGTTCCCCTCAGCCTTCTTCTTTCCAAAGAGTTGGGACTTTTTCAATCCGTCTGAATAATTGAAGTTCCTCATCACTGGAACTGCTGCTGTAAATTGCTTCTGGACACTCTCCAATGTATTCACATCCTTCCTATCAGAACTGTGTACGGATCTGTGCAGAAGAATTCACTTGAGGTCTAATAAGAGTCTTATACAATTTCAACATCACCTCACAAACAAGAACAAAACTTGCTGAAATAGCTCAGCAGTTCTGGCAGCATCTTGAGTTCTGAGAAAGGGTCACTTGAACCAAAATGTTAACTCTAATTTCTCTCTGCAGATGCTGCCCTTTCTGATCTTGTTTTTGATTTACAGCATCTGCAGTTCTCTCAGTTTTTATTCAACATCATCTCCTTGCTCTTGTACTCTGGGCTGCTATTAATAAAGTCGAGGATACTGTATTCTTGATTAACTGCTCTATCTATCTGTCCTTCAATCTCAATGATCTGTGCACATATACACCCAGCTTCCTCTGTTCCTGCACTTTTAGAATTTTACTTCCCCTTTATATTATCTTTCAATGTGCTTCCTGAACAATGCATTACCTCACACTTGATGGCATTGAACCTAATCTGTTACCTATCTGCCCACTCCAGCAATTTGTCTATATCCTTTGGAATTCTACAAAATCCTGCTCACAGTTTACAATTCTTGCAAGTTTCATGTAATCTGCAAACTTTGAAATTGTCCCCTACACACCGAGATGCACATCAGGAAAAGCAAGAGTCTAATACCATCCCCTGGGGAACTCATACTACAAAACTTCCTCCAGCCTGAATAAAGGAGATAAGAATAATTGGATTATTGCACGTAGAAGAGGACCAGCTGGTCCACCATGCCTACCTCACATTCTTACTAGGACATCATGAAAAGATATTTCTGGTCACCCAGCCCTTCACCTTGCCCCTCCTCCCACAGTCATTGCATCTTCTGGGTGAGTCAGAAATACTGTTTCAATAAAGGACCAGAATATCGTGGAAAATTTCTCTTCAATGTGCTCACGAGATCATGTGAACCATGTATTACCTTACAAGTTTAACTTGAGAAGTCCTTGGGATACAGCAGCATATTGGCTGTGTTACTTGACTACTTAATCAAAAATACAAATTCAAAACTCCATCTTAACACCTCAGGAGTTTCAGTTCAGTTACTGAGAAAACAAAGTCTGTCACAATGGGCTAATGACCACAATAGTAACTATAAAACTACTGTGTTCTTGTAAAAATCCTTTTGTTCACTAATATCCTCAAAGGATGGAAATTTGTTATCTGTACTATCTCTACTGAGTCCAGAGCCATTGCATTATAGTTGATATTAAACTCCCTCTGAAACGCTCTAGCAGACCACTCAGAGGTGGTTGACAGCTTCAGGTTCCTAGCAGTAACTATCACCAACAATCCGTCCTGGTCTGTCCACATTGACGCTAAAGTTAAGAGAGCACACCAATGCCTCTACTTCGTTAGGAGGCTAAGGAAATTTGGCATGTCCACAATGATCTTTACCAATTTTTAAAAATGCACCATAAAAAGCATCCAATCTGATGTATCACAGCTTGGTATGGCAACTGCTCTTCCAAAGACCTCAAGAAATTACAGAGAGTTGTGAACACAGCCCAGTCCATCACACAAACTAGCCTTCCTTCCATTGACTCCATGTATACTTCCTGCTGCCTCAGGAAAGCAGCCGACATAATCAAAGACCCCTCCCACCCGGGTTATAATTTCTTCCACTATCTTCAATTGGTCAGAAGATACAAAAATTTGAAAACACATACCAACAGATTTAAGAACAGCTTCTTCTTTGCTGTTACCAGATTTATGAACGGACCTCTCATATATTAGAGTGGTTCTTTCTTTGCCTCATCTCTGTAGCTGTAACACTGTGTTCTGCATTCTGTTCTATTACCCTCATATATTTAAATAAGGTATGATTTGTCTGGCTAGCATGCAAAACAATACGTTTCACTGTATCTTGGTATATGTGACAATAATAGTTCAAATCAAATCAAATCAGTTGTAATCAAGATAGTGACTTGCTATCATTTTATCAAGGACAATTAGAGCTGGATAAGTATCAGTGACTTCAAGAAAGAAGGAGAGATCGTTGTGACAGCTGTATTTATTTTTTTAATGGCATCAATGACAGCATACTGCAGTCCTAACCTTACACCCTTTTCAAAAACAGGAGACTTCTTCAAAGACCCTATACCTGATGCTGACCTCTACATTCTTGCCAGAATCATTCATGACTGGACTGAGGACAAATGCCTGAAGCTACTCAACAGGGTTAACAAAACTGGTAAACCAGGTAGGTCTAGCCAGAACAAGGCAGAATATTAAAGGACACTAGAGTATCTTCAGCAGAAATCTTGACATTGAACATCCTTGATTTTTCAACTGAGGCCTGAAAAACAGTGCCCATTTGATATCTTTAGAGAGCAGAGAGTTTGTTTGTTTGAAATACTGAAAACTGGCACGCAATCAAGATCCTGGAAAAAATCATTGACCAGAAACTGAACTGGAGTAACCATATAAAAACAATGGTTACAAAAGGAATAACTCATTGGGTAACTCAATTCCTGACTCCCCAAAGCCTATCCACCATCTACAATTCACAGGCAAATAGTGTGATAGAATAGTCTCCACTTGCTTGGATGGGTGCAGCTCCATCAGCACTCAAGAAATTCCACACTATCTATTTGATTGACACTCCATCTAACACATTCAATACTCACTCCCTCCACCATCAATGTACAGTAGCAGCAGAGTGTACCATCTACAAGATGCACTGCAGTAACTCACCAATGTTCCTTAGATAGTGCCTTCCAAATATGTGAATTCTACCATCGAGAAGGACAAGGGCAGCAGATAGACACATGGGAGTACCACCACCTGCTAGTTCCCCTCCAAGCCACTCACCATCCTGACTTGGAAATATATTCAGTGTCACTGGGTTAAAATCCTGGAATTCCCACCTTAACAGAATTGTGGGTCTACCAACAGTACATGGACTGCAGCAGTTCAAGGAGGCAGCTCACCACCACCTTCTCAAGAGCAACTAGAAACAGCCAATAAATGCTGATCCAGCCAGCGATGCCTACATCTTGTGAATGAATTTTTAAAAGAAAGATGTATTAGGTCCCATTCCTGTAGTGAATGTTGCTTTTTCTCAAGCTGAAAATCCAGGCTGGGGTAAAATGGAAGGTGCAAGAGGGGTCTCTGCCAAGTGCATTGGAGAAAATGATTTTTTTTTTTTTTAAATGCATTAATTGTTGCAATTTGCATCTCTCTGAAATAGGCAGTGGAGTACTGCTGATTGAAGCATTATTGAATGAGGACCGGACTGGCCCTGTCACTGCCCAATTGTACTCTCTGAACATGTTGGTACAGACAGAAGGGAAAGAACGAATGGCCTCCGAGTACATCAGCCTTCTGGAATCGGCAGGATTCAAGGATGTGCAAGTCCAAAAGACAGGGAAAATTTACGATGTTATCCTAGGGAGGAAGTAAACTAGCAAGTCTAAGATTCAGTCTCGCTGGGTATGATTGTTGAAGCAAAATATGTAACTGTTCAATAGGAGAAAGTAGACTGCACGGAGACAATTCCTCCAAAATTCCCTCCCGCAAGCTGTTAAAACATACCTTTCTACTTTTTCAATGTATACCAGCTAATGTAAGTGATCATAATTTCACAGTTGACAGATAGTAAGAACTGCCGATGCTGGAGTCAGAGATAATACAGTGTGGAGCTGGAGGAACACAGCAGGCCGGGCAGAATCAGAGGAGCAGGAAAGCTGACTTTTCAGATGGGACCCTTCTTCAGAAAATTCAGCTTTCCTGCTCCTGTGATGCTGCCTGGCCTGCTGTGTTCCTCCAGCTCCACACAGTGTTATCTATAATTTCACAGTTGACATCTTCCTAAAGATATTTGTTGACTTTTTCCACTCCATGGGTTTGTTTCTATTGAAAGCCCATTAGTTCTCACTCAGGTTGCTGTGGTTATGTTACTGATAGGGAATGGTTCCACATTGCCCATGGCTGTAGACATTGAACATCCATCAGATTCGCCATTGCAGCCCAAGAACAAGTCTGAGACACTTTGGAGAACAATGTCAGCTTCAAACTCTTTCCCTGTTTCATCACCATGCATGAAGTTGCTGCCTGAATGCTGCAATAATTGTCGGAATTTAATGCCCTCCCTCAGTAGTCCTAGGCCTTTCCTAGGTTCAGCAGCTGCCACTGATCCCACTTGCATTGTCTGCACTGGACAGTGCCAACCTCTGATTGACCAAAGGCTCTAGGTGGAGGAAAAAGGGATGGGATTCTCACTGGGTGCCTTTGATCCCAGGGAAGGTCCCCTCTTGGCCATTTAAGTGCCGAAGAGGCAACCAGTAGGCCTTCCC
The DNA here is from genome assembly GCF_021869965.1 of Rhincodon typus. Taxonomy (NCBI): domain Eukaryota; kingdom Metazoa; phylum Chordata; class Chondrichthyes; order Orectolobiformes; family Rhincodontidae; genus Rhincodon; species Rhincodon typus. Next base: position 11,730,603 of record NC_063337.1, on the reverse strand, counting down.
TAAAGGAGACAATGTAGGACTCCTGCCAACTCTACCTGGTAGGCAAGACACCCATTGCCTTGATTCAATACTACCTGATGGTGTGATTTCCCAAGATTTTAAAACACATTTGGATAAGTACCTGAATAAGAAACGTTTGGAGGGATGTGGGGATATGGCAGGAAAGTGGGGCTAGTTTGGTTTGGGAATGTGGTCAGCACTGACTAGTTGGACCGAAGGGTATGTTCCCATGCTGTATGACTGTATGAATCTATCTGGTAGCTTGGATCGAGTTTTACGAATTAATTAGAGGTTTAAGGTGTTAATAATACCATTTAATGATACCGCAATCAGTTTATGTAATTAATTGCTTCTGGAGGGCAGTGGCTGTTCGATGTCAGCCATGGTTCAATGGTTCCCATTTCAACTTCCTCTTTTAATCAAGGGTTCAAGTCTCACTCCAGAGACCTGAGCATAAAATGTAGCTGCAACCCAGCAGAAATGTATATCTGGAAAAGAAAAATTATCCCACCATCATATCAACACAGAAGTTACAAAATACAACACTGGTAAACATATCATTCATGCATTGCTATAATATTTGTTTCAGCGGTTGACCCATTTATAATGAATTGTCCAAAATAATGGATGCAGGAGTAAGCATTTGTAGGAATTTCCCTTTTTCTGCAAATACTTCTAATAGTAAAACTGGAGCAATGTTTTCTTTATAAAGGAAATAGAAATACTTTGAATGTGTTTCCTTTGCTTCCTTCTGCCATACACTACAATCGGATTCCTGTACCAATAATATGAATAAGTTTGAGAGGAAGATATAATGATTTCAGTATCAAGTGGCTATCATTAGTTGCATATAAGTCGATACAATTTAATTGCAGCACTGAGTAAGTGCTGTCTGTCAATGTCGCTGTTGTCCCAATTCAACACGAAACTGACTTCCGCTTATTCAGGTGAGCATAAAAGATATCGCAGTGCTATTTGGAAACAGCGTAAAAACAAAGCAAGTAAGAGTTAGAGTAAGTCCTTTGGACCATTATTCCAGCATTCAATACAATTGTATCTTGTATTCTGCCTCAATGCAATCTTCTTGTCTGTTTTCCATTGCTCATGATTCATTAAGAGATGAAACTCTTTCTTTCGATATCAACCTTAAATATATTCGGAGATGGAGCATCCATAGCCCTCTGGGGCTTAGAGAACTCCAAAGACCAATCTTTTCACAAGTGAAGAACCTTCTCCTCTGAAAAGACTGACCCCTTACCCTGAGACTGCACCCTCTGTGTTTAGATGTCCCACTCCCATAACCCATTGGCGTCTACTCTGTTGTGCCTCTTCAGAACCTTGTATGTAAATCTGATCTGGTTATCCTGGCCATCACTGATCTCTAGATCAATGCCACTGAAATCTGACGCCACTTGATTTACTTCACTCCTCCTTGCAGGAGCTTATTTTACACAACTTCACTCTCACATTTTAACATATTGCAACAGTTTCATAGAATGCCTATACTTTAGAAAGAGGCCAATCAGCCCACTGTGCTGCACCAACCTTCCTTAGGGCACCCTACCCAAACCCAGACCCAGACCCAATCTGCCACCTTATCCCCCTAACCCCACATTTCCCATGGCTAATCCACTTAGCTTGCACATGTTTGGACTGTGGGAGGAAACTGGAGCACCCAGAGGAAACCCACGCAGACACGGGGAGAACATGCAAACTTCACACAGACAGTCTCCCGAGGATGGAATTGAACCTGGATCCCTGGTGCTGTGAGGCAGTAGTGCTAAATGCTGAGCCACAGTGCTCTTCAAATATGTTTACTGCCTGTGAAATGATTTGAGAAATATTAAGACATTAATTACAGTCTTTCAGTGTCTCTCAGTTAGCCGAATAAAATATTTTGACAATACCTTAAATGTCCTCTTTTGAAAAGCAGGGGAGCCAAGTGATAAGCAGGAGTGTTCAGTTCTGAGCTTTGCTCCAATACTTTCCCATAGGTTTTCCAACAACATTTGTTTCATTTCTGCTATTTCCATGTGATCTGAGTGTCAATGGGAAGGCCAGCATTTGATGCCTGTCCTTAATTGGCCTTGAACTCAGTAGCCGAATAGTGGAGTCCCGAGGTTGTATGGTACATTGATTTAGAGCTTGGGTTTGGAGTTGGGTTTTAAGTCAAAAGTCTTCCTATACAACCCGAGGATCAAACTGATGCAAGCTCGTTTGTGAGGTCAGTAATAAATGCCCTGATGAGCCATTTGCTGTGGAATTTTGAGGCCTGAGTCTCATAGACTGTTGAGATGTACAAATCATTACCTTGATGCTGTTTCAAACCCGCATCACTTCTGGCAAACCTGTAGTCCATTGAACACTCAGTGTGGTATCTCCCACTTCAAGGCCAGAAGGTCTACAATCATGTCCCACCTACCGCTGAAGTTTGACCGAACAGGTTGACTAAAAATAATGACTCCCTTTTGAAGAAGGTGTTTTCTGGCTTCGACTTTCATTGCACCTCTCAGTTTGCCCACTAGAGGGCAAACACAGCCAGCAAACTGCATTTTGTCTGTTTCTTGTGTGAATGAACCAGGAGCAGGATACACCGTGATCAGCTTTTTGGGATTGTCTTGACTTCATGAACAACAATCAGCATTTTCATGGCATTTTTAACATGGTAAAATGTCCCAAACAATGACCATAAAAATGAATTTGACACTGAGCCAGTTGTGGAGATATTAGGAGAGATGAGCAAACGTTTGGCAGAAGAGGCAGGTTTTAAAAAATACCTTGAAGAGGTAACAATGAGCAGACAATGATATCGAGGGAGGGAATTCCAAAACTTAGGGGGTTGCCAGCTTAAAGCATGGCTGACAATGCTGGAATAAATAAAATTGGGAATGGGCAGGAGTCTAGAATTGAAGTGCAACACATAACTCACAGCGTTTTAGTGCTGGAAGAGGTTGTGGAGAGAGAGAAGGGTTTAGTTGTGGAGGGATAAGCTCATACAAGGTTAAGAGGTGAATGGGATCTGGTGTGAGTTATGAGCAGCAAGCTTTGGATGACCTTAGGTTTGTGGAGGGTGGACGAAAGCCAGGAGAATATTGGCAAAAGACAGAGATGATGTATCGGCAGAGAAGGTGAGCAGAGGCAAGAATGAAAAATTAATCTCTGAGATTATGCTGTGGCCAAGTCAACCAGGGAGGAAATTCATAGGGGCATTAAAAAATATTTGTTTGTTAATTTCTCTAAAAATATTAGAGAAAGAGAATGAATACTGCTTTGCAAGACCATCAAAAATTACTCAACCAGATAATGGAAATCACATTAATTTTCCAATTGGTTTAGCAAAACAGTATGCCTTAAACAATCAACATTTCTATTCACCTACAGTGATCCTTGCAGAACACCACTGGTCACCGAGCACCAGGCTGAAAACTTTCCATCTACTACCACCCTCTGTCTTCTATTGGACAGCCAATTCTGTATCCAGACAGCCAAATTTCCCCGAATCCCATGCCTCGTTACTTTCTGAATGAGAAAACCATGTGGAACCTTATCGAATGCCTTGCTAAAATCCATATACACCACATCCACTGCTCTACCTTCATCAATGTGTTCTGTCACATCCTCAAAGAATTCAATAAGGCTTGTGAGGCATGACCTGTCCCTCATAAAGCGTGCTGACTATTTCTAATCAAACTGTGCTTTTCCAAATAATCATAAATACTATCTCTCAAAATCCTCTCCAATAATTTGCCCACCACAGAAGTAAGACTGACTGCTCTATAACTCCCAGGACTATCCCTATTCTCTTTCTTGAACAAGGGAATAACATTTGCTGCCCTCCAATCATCTGGTACTACTCCAGTAGACAGTGAGGACACAAAGATCATTGCCAAAGATGCAGCAATCTCTTCCCTCGCTTCCCGTATACCTTGGGTATATCCCATCCGGCCCAGGGGTCTTATCTATCCTCGTGTTTTTCAAAATTTCTAGCACATCCTCCTTCCTAACATGAACCTGTTTGAACATATCTGCCTGTTTCACGCTGTCCTCACAAACTACAAGGTCCCTCTCACTGGTGAATACCGAAGCAAAGTATTCATTAAGGACATCTCCAACCTCCTCCAACTCCAGGCACAAGTTCCCTCCACTATCCTTGATTGGCCTGACTCTCACTCTGGCCATCCTCTTGTTCCTCACATAAGTATAGAATGCCTTGGGGTTTTCCTTAATCCTACCCGCCAAGGCTTTTTCATGCCCCCTCCTAGCTCTCCTAAGCCCATTCTTCAATTCCTTCCTTGCTACCTTGTAGACCTCCAGAACCCTGTCCAATCCTCGTTTCCTCAACCTTAAGTAAGCTTTAATCTTCCTCTTGACTAGATGTTCTACATGTCTTGTCATCCAAGGTTCCTTCACCTCACCATCCCTTCCTTGACTCAGTGCAACAAACCTACCCAGCACTCGTACCAAGTGCTCCCTAAACAACCTCTACATTTCTTTCATGCATTTCCCTGAGAACATCTGTTCCCAATTTATGCTCTGCAGTTCCTGCCTAATAGCATTGTAATTCCCCCTCCCCCAATTAAGTACTTTCCCATATTGTCTGCTCCTATCCCTCTCCATGACTATAGTAAAGGTCAGGGAGTTGTGATCACTATCATCGAAATGCTCTCCCACTGAGAGATCTGACACCTGACCTGGTTTGTTGCCAAGCACCAAATCCAATGTGGCCTCCCCTCTAGTCGGCGTATCTACATATTGAGTCAGAAATCCTTCCAGGACACACCTGTCAAAATCTGCTCCATCCAAACTATTTGCACTTAGTAGGTTCCAGTCGATATTAGGGAAGTTTAAGTCATCCATCACTTCTGCACGTCTCCAAACTCTGCCTCCCGATCTGTTCCTCAGTGTCTCTGTTGCTATTGGAGGGGTCTATAAAGAAACTCCCAATAAAGTGACAGCTCCTTTCCTGTTTCTGACTTCCACACATACTGACTCAGTGGAGAAACCCTCCTCAACGACCTCCCTTTCTGCAGCTGTGATACCAGCCCTGATTAGCAATGCCCCTCCCCCACCTCTTTTACCTCCCTCCCTTTTTCTTTTGAAACATCTATACCCTGGAACATCCAACAACCATCCCTGCCCCTGTGATATCCAAGTCTCTGTAATGGCCACAACATCGTAGCTCCAAGTACTGATCCATGCTCTAAGTTCGTCACCCTTATCCCTGACAATTCTTGCGTTAAAATAGACACATTTCAACCCATCATACTAATTGCAACTTTGCCCTATCAACTGTCTATCCTTCCTCACAGACTCTCTGCATGCTATATCTGCCTCTTTGTGATCTTTATAAATGGCTTGGATGAGGAAGTGGAATGGTGGGTTAGTAAGTTTGCCGATGACACGAAGGTTGGTGGTGTTGTGGACAGCGTGGAGGGCTGTTGTAGGTAGCAGCGGGACATTGACAGGATGTAGAGCTGGGCAAAGAAGTGGCAGATGGAATTCAACCGGGAAAAGTGTGAAGTAATTCATTTTGGAAGGTCGAATTTGAATGCAGAGTACAGGGTTAATGGCAGGATTCTCGGCAGTGTGGAGGAACAGAGGGATCTTGGGGTCCACGTCCATAGATCCCTCAAAGTTGCCACCCAAGTTGATAGGGTTGTAAAGAAGGCATATGGTGTGTTGGCTTTCATTGGCAGGGGAATTGAGTTTAAGAGCCACAATGTTATGTTTCAGCTCTATAAAACTCTGCTTAGACCACACTTGGAATATTGTGTTCAGTTCTGGTCACCTCATTATAGGAAGGATGTGGAAGCTTTAGAGAGCGTGCAGAGGAGATTTACCAGGATGTTGCCTGGATTGGAGGGCAGGTCATATGAGGAAACGTTGAGGCTTTTCTCATTAGAGCGAAGAAGGATGAGAGGTGACTTGATAGAGTTGTGCAAGATGATGAGAGGCATAGATAGAGTGGATAGCCAGAGACTTTTTCCCAGGGCGGAAATGACTATTACGATGGGGCATAATTTTAAGGTGATTGGAGGAAGGTATAGGGGAGATGTCAGAGGTGGGTTCTTCACACAGAGAGTGGTGAGTGTATGGAATGCACTGCCAGCGGTTGTAGTGGAGCTAGATACTTTAGGGACATTTAAGCGACTCTTGGATAGGCACACAGATGATACTAAAATGTAGGGTATGCGGGTTTGTTTGATCTTAGAGTAGGATAATAAGTCAGCATAACATAGTGGGCCGAAGGGTCTGTACAGTGCTGTACTGTTCTATGTTCTATGAGCTTGCCAGAGGGAGAGGAAGTGAGAGATGAGAGGCCTCGTGATGATAAGTTCATGAACGTGCACATGTTTTGGCTTATTTAGTATAATCCCTTCCTGGTTTCACCATTAATAATGGCAGGCTCACTCCAGATTCAGCCACCTCACAGTTTAATTCCATCAGAAATAGTGATTTCTTACTGCAGCTGCTGAAGTAGTAGTAGGGCACAAAGATATGGAGGAGAAAACTGAATGGATGCTAATAGAGTCATAGAGATATACAGCATGGAAACAGACCCTTTGGTCCAACTCGTCCATGCTGAGCAGATATTCCACTTAAATCTAGTCCCATTTGCCAGCATTTGGTCTATATTCCTCTAAATCCTTCCTATTCATATACCCATCCAGATGCCTTTTAAATGTTGTGATTGTACCAGCCTCCACCACTTCCTTTGGCCGCTCATTCAATACATGTACCACCGTCTGCGTGAAAAAGTTGCCCCTTAGGTCTCTTTTAAATCTTTCCCCTCTCACCTTAAATCTATACCCTCTAGTTTTGGACTCCCCTACCCTGGGAAAAAGACCTAGACTATTCACCCTATCCATGCCCCTCATGATCTGATTAACCTCTTTAAGGTCATCCCTCAGCCTCTGACACTCCAGGGAAAATAGCCTCAGCCTTTTTCAGCCTCTCCCTATTGTTCAATCACTCCAACCCTGGCAACATTCTTGTAAACCTTTTCTGAACCCTTTCAAGTTTCACAACAACTTTCCTTTAGCAGGGAGACCAGTATTGCAAAAGTGGTCTAACCAGTGTCCTGTACAGCTGCAACATGACCTCCCAACTCCTATATTCTGCATATGTTTTCATGCCAGAAGACACCAGCAGAATACCAGAAGGTCAAGAGAACTGGGGGCCTGTTCCTTGTTTCTACACTTCTAGGTTCACTAAATGGTCGAAACATTTCTCTCTGTCATTTGATGAGGGCAGTTAACCTTTAGAATAGAATATCTGCACTAAGGAGGAGGAGCTGGGGAAGCCGAAAGGTCTGAATGTGGATAAATCACCTGGACCAGATGGACTACACTCCAGCGTTCTGAAATTGATAGCTGAGGAGATTGTAGGGACATTGGTAGTGATCTTTCAGGAATCACTTGAGTGAGGGAATGTCCCAGAGGACTGGAAAATAGCTAACCATCACTGTTTAAGAAAGGAAAGAGGCAAAAGTCTGGAAACTGCAGGACACTTAGCCTGACCTCGATTGTTGGTAAGATGTTAGAGTCCATTATTAAGGCTGAGATTACAGAATACTTGAAAGTGCATGGTAAAATAGGGATGAGTCAGCACAGTTTTATCAGGGGCAAACCATACCTGTGAAATCCTCATACAGAGAAGGCTCTGGAAGCCAATTCACTGAATATATTCAAGAAAGAAATATATAAATTTTTACATGTCAAAGGAATTAAGATATGGGCAGAAAGAAGGAATATGGCATTGAGATGGAGGATCAACCATGGTCATATTAGATAGCAGAGTAGGCTTGGAAGGCCAAATGTCCTACTCCTGTTCCTTGTTTCTACACTTCTAGGTTCACTAAATGATCGAAACATTTCCCTCTGTCATTTGATGAGGGCAGTTAACCTTTAGAATAGAATATCTGCACTAAGATGCCATGGAGCTTGCGTGAGAATGCTCATTGAAATGTTAAAAGCCCAGCTAATGGGTAGGAATGGCACTGAAGAAGTTTAACACCATCTAGGACAAAGCAGCCCTCTTGATTGGCACGACATCCACAAGCATCCACTCCCTCCACTACCGACGCTCAGTAGCAGTAGTGTGTACTGTCTACAAGGTGCACTACAGACATTCACCAAAGATCCTCAGGCAGCACCTTCCAAACCCACAATTACTTCCATCTAGAAGGAGAATGACAGCAGACAAATGGCAACACCACCACCTACAAGTTTCCCTTCAAGCCACTCACCATCCTGTTTGGAAATATAATGCTGATCCTTCACTGTCACCGGGTCAAAATCCTGTAATTCCTTCCCTAACGGCATTGTGGTTCAACGTGGGACACAGGGACTGCAGTGGTTCAAGAAGGCAACTCACCACCACCTTCTCAAGGACAACTAGGGATGGGCAGTAAATGCTGTCTAGTCAGCAACACTCACATCCCACAAGTGAATGAAAAAAGGCTCTAAATGGAAACAAAAGTCATGTGCTCCATCAAACTTTCTAACTACCCTCATTTGAAGAGCAGATGCAGGCATTGTTGGCCCAAATAATCTCCGTCTGAGCCATTAGACTGTGATTCTGAGTGAGGGGGCATTGTTGAGTGAGACAGCATTTTTAGGATGGGCAATTTGTAACTGGTGGAGTATCACAGGGCTCACGGCTTGGGCCACAGTCATCTACAACATACATTTATGGCTGGGATGATGGAAATGAATGAATGTTAGGTATGATGGAAATGAAATTTGCAGATGAGAGAAAAGTAGTTAGGAAGGCAAGTAATGAGAATGACACAATGACTTCACAGAAGGATACAGACAAGTTAAGTGAGTGGGGAAAAACATGGCAGCTGGAACATAATTTGAGAAAAATGTGAGGTTATGTATTTTGGCAGGAAGAATAGAAGAGTGGAGTATAAAAATAGAACAAACAAAGAACAAAGAACAAATGGCACAGGAACAGGTCCTTCGGTCCTCCAAGCCTGCGCCGACACATTTTGCCCTTCCATACTAAAACTGTCTTCACTTACAGGATCCGTATCCCTCTATTCCCTTCCTATTCATGTAATCATCCAGGACCTTCTTGAATAATACTGTTGTGTCTGCTTCCACCACCTCATCCGGCAGCATGTTCCAAGCACTCACCACCCTTTGTGTGAAAAACTTGTTCCGCACATCTCTTCTAAACTTGCTCCCTCGCACCTTGAGCCTGTGTCCCCTAGTAATTGACTCCTCCACCCTGGGAAAAAGCGTTATACTTTCCACTCTATCCATGCCATTCACAATCTTATAAACTTGTATCAGGTCGCCTCTGAACCTCCTGCATTCCAGTGAAAACATTCGCAGGCTATTTAACCTTTCTTCGTAGCTAAAATCCTCCACACCAGGCAACATCCTAGTAAACCTTCTGGTAGTGTGGTGACCAGAACTGTACACAATATTCCAAATATGGCCTAACTAAAGTTCTATAAAGCTGCAGTATAACTTGCCTATCCTTCTACTGGATGCCTTTTCCAATGAAGGCAAGCATACCATAAGCCTTTTTTACTACCTTAACTACCTGCACTGCCACCTTCAGTGATCTGTGGACCCACACACCCAGATCAGTCCATTTGCTTCTAAATGCTTAAAGATCTTGTCCCAAAGAATGTTTTCCAATAATTTCCATACCACTGACGTGAGGCTTACAGGCCTGTAATTTCCTGGATTATCTCTGTTGTGCTTTTTAAACAATGGGACAACATTAGCTATTCTCCATTCCTCTCGGACCTCACCTATGGCCAAAGAGGATACAAAGAAGTGAGATGATTCAAATGTGGGAGGTTACGGCTGAGTGCTATTTTCACTGGGCTGTTAATCCAGGGATCCAGGTAATGTTCAGTGACCTGGGTTTAAATCCCACCATTGTGGATGATGGAATTTGAATTCAATAAAACATCTGGAGTTAAGAGTCTGATGATAATCATGAATCCATTGTTGATTGTGAGGAAAAACCCATCTGGTTCACTAATGTCCTTCAGGGAAGGAAACTGCCGTTCTTACCTGGTCTGGCCTACATATGACTCCAGACCCACGGCAATGTGGGTGATTCTTAACTGCCCTCTGGGCAATTAGGGATGGGAATAAACAATGCCCTGACCAGTGATGCGCTCATCCTGTGAACGAATATTAAAAAAGTATGCCGCATAAGAGCTTAATCGGGCTGAGAAGGTAAAAGTGGTAGTGTCTGCATCTCTGAGCCAGGAGGCCTGGGTTCAACTTCCGCCTGGTCTAGAAGTGTGCAATAACATCTCCGAACAAGTTGATTAGAATTATACTCACAACGAGGGCTGTTGTGCTACAGTGGCCATGTCTCTACCTCTGAACTAGGGGACCTACCTGCTCCAGAAATGTATAATAACATCACCAAACAGGTTGCTTAGAAAGTATCTGTACTCACAGTGACACTGGTTGCTTAGAAATCCCCCGAGCCACCTGTATCAGATGGTCAATCTGTCAACAAATCTGCTGACATGTCTTCAGTGCAAGAAGCTGTCTGATCCAACTGCAGCAGCAAGCTTCTCTCAAAACCTTTTTTCTTGCTGTGTCTGTGTGCCATCGAAAGGAATAGTTAGGCTTTGATACCTTTAACTGTTGCTTTAATTACATCTCTGTCCTGTCTGAAGCCCTTACCAGTTGTACTTTCTCTGGCCTCTGTTCAAGATTATGCTTGTAGAAAAACAGGTTGATGACTAGGTTCTTATCTCCAACTCCCTTATCTCTATGTTCACAGAAACAACTGGAACCATTCCCTCAAAGCTCCACCGCAGTTTAAAAATTACCTGGCAGATTTTCGCAAATACCTGTTCTTGGTCACAACCTTCCTATTCTGCCTTCCTGATCTCAAACTCGCAATTCAGTTCTTCAGGCAGGGTGTCATCTCTTCTTCAATGTTGCATTCCACCACGATTAGACAAACACAGCTCGCTGGACTGCACCAAGTTTCACTCAGCCTTATGAATAAAGAAAATGATTAAAGACAGATTCAAAAGCTCTATAAGTCAATGTATTAGTTAATCACTTTGAATCATGTAACTAAGATGAGCACTATCTTACAATTTATGAAAATTCCACAACTCTTCCTTAAGGCTTTTCTCTGCCCAGTCAATGCTCTATAACTCAAATGCTGAAAAAAAAAGTTTAGTGATCCCACTGTCTGGGGGACTCCTGTCTAACCTATAGCCAATAAACTGCTCTGAAAACTCTGCACACATTTTGACAGTTGTGATAATCCATAACATTTAAATCATTCAAAAATATTCTAAATAAAACAACGTTTAATATTCTCAAAAAACAGTCATTTTGCTCTATCTCTCAATGCCAATTATATTTTAAACAACTCCAGGATCTGGATTGGAAACCACATGATCAACAAAAAAAAAACAGGCTTGCTATGGATGCACCCGATTTGTTTACCTTTTGTTGTCAAAATCCATTTATTAGTCTATGTGACGTATTGTTTATACACAAATGAACAAATAAGAGTAAAAATGTTACCTTCTTTAAGTAGGGGGGAAGCATTACCTTGCTGATAGAAACAGGCAAGTTCATAAAACAATCGAAAATTGATGTCACATAGGATTTGGTCAAAATACACATAGAAATAGAAAATGATGGAAATACTCAACTGGTCAGGAAGCATCTGGGGAGACATTTTTTTTGTGGGATGTGGGTGTCATCGGCTGGCCAGTATTTATTGCCTGTCCCTAGTTGCCCTCGAGAAGGTGGTATTGAGCTGCCTTATTGAACCGCTGCAGTCCACCTGCTGTGGGTTGACCCACAATGGCATTAGGAAGGGAGTTCCAGGATTTTGACCCAGTGACAGTGGAGAAACGGTCATATATTTCTAAGTCAGGATAGTAAGTGGCTTGGAGGGGAACTTGCAGGGGGTGGTGTTGCCATGTATCTGCTGCCCTTGTCTTTCTATTTGGAAGTGGTCGTGAGTTTGGATGGTGCTGCCTGAGGATCTCTGGTCAATTTCTGCAGGGCATCTTGTAGATAGTACACACTGCTGCAGTAGGGGCAGTATTTTACTGGGGCTGAGAGATGTGGGCTATGGTGAGATTTGTGGCAGAACCGGATGAGAAGTCCAGTGAAATGTATCTCAGCATAGGGGACATCTTGCTCCATCCTTTCTGCTTTACACAAGCGGTGTGGTCAGGTTCTCACTAGGCAGTAGCAGGTTGCCGATTAGGAGGGGTATTGCTTGTTAAATCCTTGTTGATGGCCCAATTCCCCTCATTAATATTCAGCTTCATACCTCACCACACAAACTTGATGACAAGAGAAACCAACATGGAAACCACAGCCAGTGACTTCAGACCATTGCTTGATCTGAAGTCATTCCATGTTGGACACACTAATGTCTCGGAACACAATCCGCGGGCGCTGCCACATATAACCCAAGTCTGTAGACATTGGCATCCAATATGTGCCAGTAAGTATGAACCATCAGGCCATATCCCAATGCACTTTCAGGACACTTTGCACTCCAATGCTGAATCTTGGGCTTGACCTATAACTCTCATTTAATAGTTCAGCATGGACACTGTCTGCCCAGGGATATGCATCCAGCTCAGGGACTGGACCAGGCTGCATCTCTGGGCTTTTCACTTGTCCTAGTGCACACTCATTGATTCTACCTGGAAACTTCGTGACTTGCATTGCCTTGCTCTTTTTTTTGTACTTTACACCCCCTCAGCCATGGATACCAGGCACACAGTACTCTGTCTTGCCATTTAGTGCAGGCACAAAGACAGGAAGCCTATCATGGTCATCAGCAGACATCAGTCAAGTCAAGGAGATAGCCTTCAGTCAGGGGGTCCCTGTGCAGTAAGTCAAGGGCAGACTCCACCCGCAGTCCAGGAGCTTGGACGTGGTCAGTCAGCCACTCAGGACAGTCAGAGTCAAAAATGTCTCCTCACAAGCAGTGAGGAACAAACTGTTGGGCAACCCAATACCTACCTTGACTCTTCCTGCCCCCTGTGTGCTGTTTTCCTCCTGGAATAAGAGAGAGGCAGATATAAAGTAAGATGAAAGACGGGAGTGAGCTGTGGTGCAAGTGGGGAGGTGTCCTGAGTGAGTGAGTAACATACGGGATTCATAATATCGGGGATTGTGGTGGGTGACAGAAGATGTTGCAGGCAATAGCAAGGGTGGTAGGGCATGAGCCTTGGTGGGTAGAGTAGCATAGATACAGCAAGTTATTGGAAAGAAGATAATGGCACTTACGCTGGTTGGGTGGAGAAAGACATTGACCTCTTTCCTACTTTTCCAGACATTCCTCCAGACAGCATTGCTTTAACCCGAGCAGCAGCCTCAGATTAGGCTGACATGGGCTGATGTTGTGCTGGGCCTGGGGGACAAGGAATTTCAGCGTGTGTACCATCCTCATACAGCAGGACTTTCAGGTCCCTACTGTCCACAATGTCAAGGGCAGAAATCAGGAACCGTGCAGGGCAGTTCTGGATTGACAATGTATGTAACAGTCTTTTAAAGATGGCACAGGTGGGAGGAATGCTGGTCAATTCTAGGATATCCCAGTGGCAGCAAGTCATTCTGTGAATAGCATGTGGTAAGATGGGGCTGGAACTGGATGAGACAGACATCACGATGGTGGGTGGTAAAGTGTAGTCGTGTAGCGTGAGTCGAGCCAGTTAAAGCGATGGCAAGATTACTCCCTAGATCTCGTGGCAGAAATCCCTCTTACAAACCCAACACAATTCAGACTTAGCCAAAATAATTGTAAGGTTCTGCCCAATGTCTCAAGTCAATGACCCTTCACTTGACCTGGGCATAAGATCAACCTCATCTTTGAAACTTTCAATAAACCCAAAATTTTGTGGGAATAGAGTTCTACATTTTCGTTCCCATTTGTGTGAAAGAATGCTTTTATTATGTTCACACCAAAAGGAACCTATCTCTAATTTTAAGATTGCACCTTTTGTTCTGGGTTCTTTCAGCAGATGGAAATAGGTTGTCTGCGTAGACCCCCTGGAATCCCTTAATCATTTTAAGTGCTGCGACTTTCCTTCACATTTTTAACTCAAGATCCGAAAGTCAAGTGACTCCATTAATTCCCTGTTGCTAGCAATATTATTCAGGTGATTATTACTGTTCGTGATCATTAGACTTCCCACAATAAGTGGGCTTTAAGTCTGCTCTGATTTCAAAGAGCATCTACTCTGAAAGCTATGTGAAATATCAGAACAAATTTACGAGAACCTGCTTTGAAAGCTAAAGTTCGATGTTTTTCACTTCCCTACTTACATCTATTCATGCGTATTTATTTTGAGGCCTGTATTACTCACAACTGACAAGAAAAAAAGAAACAGCACTTTGATGAATAGCTGTAATAACGGATGGGTCACAGCCTTGTGAATGAAGTGTAGTGATTTGTAAAATACTTCTGGATGCCATTTCATCTCAACATATTCATACAACTTCAGCAATGCAGATAGGAGCCTACTGACAAGATAAGGTACAAGGACTTTGTAACTTTATTTAATTTAAATGCCAGTCTGGAATATATCATTTTACTATGCTGGGTAGTAATCTTCATTGTCTGCAGTTGTAGAATCATATAATCCCTGCAGCATGGAACCATTCGGCCCATCAGGTCCAAACTAACCCTCTTAAGAGCATCCCACCCAGGCCCAGTCCCCTATCCTATCCCATTCCTGTATTTCTTGTGGCTAATCCAGCTAGCCCTGGACACTATGGGCAATGTAGTACGGCCAATCCACCTAACCTGCACATCCTAGGACTGTGGGAGGAAACTGGAACAAACTCACGCAGACATAGGGAGAATGTGCAAACTCTACACAGACAGTTGCTTGAGGCTGGAATTGAACCTAGGTCCCCGGCGCTATGAGGCAGCAGTGCTAGCCACTGAACCACCGTGCCACCCTATGTATTCCACAGACAACATTGCCACTTGCCCACTGTCACAAGTTGCTCACAGTACTCAATCTTCTTCTGAATTACTTTTAATCAACCTGTTTAAACAGGTTATAAACACCTCTGGGGCAGACTGGTGCGACTTAAATCCAGTCCTTCTTGTCCAGAGGAAGGATGTTACCACTGTGACATAAGACTCAACTATTGTTTCTATCCTTCAGTGCTGTGGATAGTCAGTACTAACAACGTAGGAATAATAATAACATAACTAATATTTCATTTAACACATTAAGGGTCAGAGCATCACTGAATTTGACACTGAACAACGGGGCCAACAGTCCTCACTGCCTTTCAATTGGACCAGGAGATCAACTCTATTTACCTACTTAATACTGACAAATGGACTAGTTCAGTTTAAGAGACCTGGTTAGTGTGGACAAGTTGGGCCGAAGGGCCTGTTTCTGTGCTGTATGACTATGACCTTTGATCCATTTATCTTGTCTCAAATATCTGTCTTGGAAATTTCAATTGATCGAAGTTTTTTTGCTGCTAGAGTGTTGGAAGTTTCCACTCTCATAGATTTATAGATAATAGGAGCTGAAGTAGGCCATTCTGCCCATCAAGCCCATTCACCATTCAACATGGTTATGGCTGAACCACTATCACGATGTCCTGTCTTCCCCGATACCGGTTTATATCTTTAGCTTCTAGAATTCAACTTATTTGTTTCTTAAATATATTCATCGACTTCACCTCAACAACCTTCTATGGTACAGAATTGCATAGGTGCATCACCCTCTGAGAAAAAAAAATTCCTCATCCTTTACCTTTTGTGAAATAAAGTTTACTCTGATTTCACAGCCGATTGTTTTAATTCTGAATTTATGCTGAGAGGGGAAATATCTTCTCTGTATTTACCCTACTGCATCTCTTTAATTGGTTAAATCTTTTCAATGCAATCACTTGTTAATGTACTGACTTTAAAGATGAACAAATCTATACAACCTATCCAGAGTTGTGCAGTGGTAGTGTCCATACCTGTGAGCTAGGTGACCTTGGTACAAGTCTCAGAGGTGTGTTAATATATATCTGAAAAAGTTGGTTGAAAATAATGGTATGGTCTGTCTTCATAATTTAATAAGCTACAGTTTCATTCCTTTGCACCTGTACTGTATCTCTCCAAGGTAAATATTTCTTTCCAAATATTCAATGACCAAAACTGAAAGCTGTGGTTACCGGAAGGCTATCAGAAGCAGCAAACTTTTACTTTTATTTATTCATTTGCGGGATGTGGGCATCACTGTCTGGCCAGTATTTATTGCCCCACCCTAGCTGCCCTTGAGAAGGAGGTAGTGAGTTGCCTTCTTGAACCACTGCAGCCCACCTGCTATGGGATGACCCACAATGCTTTTAAGGAGGGAATTCCAGGACTTTGACCAAGCAACAGTGAAGGAACGGCGATACATTTCCAAGTCAGGTTGGTGAGTGGCTTGAAGGCAAACTTGCAGGTGGTGGTGTTCCCATTTATCTGCTGCCCTTGTCCTTCTAGATGGAAGTGGTCATGGGTTTGGAAGGTGCTGTCTGAAGATCTTTGGTGAATTTCTGCAGTGCATCTTGTAGATAGTACACACTGCTGCTGCTGAGCGTGGGTGGTGGAGGGAGTAGATGCTTGTGGATGTGCCAATCAAGCAGCTGCTTTGAGACAACAAGGTGCAGGGCTGGACGAACACAGCAGGCCAAGCAGCATCATAGGAGCAGAAAGGCTGACGTTTCGGTCCTAGACCCTTCATCAGAAAAGGGGAAGGGGAAGGGGGTTCTGAAATAAATAGGGAGAGAGTGGGAGGCGGATAGAAGATGGATAGAGGAGAGGATAGGTGGAGAGGAAACAAACAGGTCGAAGAGGTGGGGATGGAGCCAGTAAAGGTGAGTGTAGGTGGGCAGTTAGGGAGGGGATAGGTCAGTCCAGGGAGGACGGACAGGTCAAGGGGGCGGGATGAGGTTAGTCGGTAGGAGATGGGGGTGCGGCTTGAGGTGGGAGGAGGGGATAGGTGGGAGGAAGAACAGGTTAGGGAGGCAGGGACGAGCTGGACTGGTTTTGGGATGCGGTAGGGGGAGGGGAGATTTTGAAACTTGTGAAATCCACATTGATACCGTTGGGCTGCAGGGTTCCCAAGCGGAATATGAGTTGCTGTTCCTGCAACCTTCGGGTGGCATCGTTGTGGCACTGCAGGAGGCCCAGGATGGACATGTCGTCTGAGGAATGGGAGGGGGAGTTGAAATGGTTGACGACTGGGAGGTGCAGTTGTTTATTGCGAACCGAGCGTAGGTGTTCTGCAAAGCGGTCCCCAAGCTGCTTTGTCCTGGATGGTGCCAAGCTTCTTGAGTGTTGTTGGGGCTGCACTCATTCAGGCAAGATGGGAGTATTCCATCACGTTCCTGACCTGAGCATTGTAGATGGTGGACAGGCTTTGGGGAGTCAGGAGGTGTTACTTGCCGTAACATTCCTATCCTCTGACCTGCTCGTGTAGCCACTGTATTTATGTGCTGAGTTCAGTTGAGTTGCTGATCAATGATAACCCTCAGGATGTTGACAGAGGAGGGGTTCAGTGTTGGTAACACTATTGAATGTCCACGGGCTGTGGTTAGGTTGTATCTTATTGGTGATGGTCGTAGCTTGGCATTTGTGTGGTGTGAGTATTACTTGCCACTTGTCAGGCCAAACCTGAATATTGTCCAGATCTTGTTGCATTTGGACATGGACTGCTTCAGTATCTGAGGAGTCGCAAATGGTACTGAACATTGTGCAATCATTGGCGAACATCCCACTTCTGACCGGATGATTGACCTCAATTGATACTTCCCCATACCCATACCCGTACCCTGTTAAATGATCTTGAGTCCACCTGAGATCAATCAACTCAGTGCAGATTGGAATCCCCATTGCTGCAGTAGTTTCACATTCGAGAGCATGTTGAACAAAGAACTGTTGAGGAGTTGGATAGGTTACTGTTAGATGGCAGTTCTGGTCACTTTTTATGAATCTTGACACTGTAAGATTTGAAATCAATTCAATGAATACAGATTGATTGATTGATTGATTGTCACATGTACCAAAATACAGCATAAACCTTTGTTTATGAGTGGTACAGGCAGATCATAGTAAGCACAGGATATACAGATCAAAAAGAATTAGACAGAGGCATACAGGTTACATTGCACAGGGTGTGCACTAGGCGAGATTAAGATTAGCAAGATCAGAATTATTTGAGTTAGAGAGTCCATTCATCAGTCTAATTAATGGCCAGGAAAAGCTGTTGCTGAAACTGCTGGTGCGTGTGTTCAGGCTTCTGTATCTTCTGCCTGACAAAAGAGATTGTAGGTGATCATTACCAATGTGCAATGGGTCTTTGATGTTGGCAGCCTTTCCACAGCAGCGAGCCATGGAAATGGCGCCCATGGATGGAAGGTTGGCTTCGTGATGGTCTGAGCTGTGCACACAACCTTCTGTAGTTTCTTACGGTCCTGGGCAGAGCAGTTGCCATACCAGGCCGTCATGCACCCGGGCAGTATGCTTTCAATGGTGCCTCTATAGAAGTTGGTGAGGGACCTTATGGACATGCCAAATTTCCTGATGTTACTATAGTATGATTCATACAAATTCAATGCATTAGCATTTGGAACTAGAATCAGTGCCTATCAATGAATACATTAAAAAAGTAGGATAAATAAATAAATAGCAAAGATTATTGGTGCACTTTCGCATCTGTGTGTTTGTCCTAAAGAGTACAAGGAGAAAAGCTTTCAACAATATTCAAGTGCAATACAACTAGGCGAACGTAATTTACATTTTAATGAATGTAATGCACCTGGCTATCATTCAGTATTTTGCTAAGATCCCCATGGGGGAATTATAAACCAAAATAACTAAATCCGACCCAGCCAATTACCATCCATCAATCTAAACTCAATCGTCAGTAAACTGATGGAAGGGGTCATCAACAGTGCTGCCAAGCATTTGCTCAGCAAAAGCCTGCTTACTGGTGCCCAGTTCAGGTTTCACCAGGGCCACTCGGCTCCTGACTTCATTACAACCTTGGTCAACATGGACAAAAGAGCTGAATTCCAGAGATGAGGTAAGAGTGACTGCCCTTGACATCAAGGCCACATTTGCATCAATGTGGCATCAAGGAGCCCTAGCAAAAGTGGAGTCAATGGGAATCAGAGTAAAAACTCTCTGCTGTTTGGGGTCATACCTAGCACAAAGGAACGTGGCTGTGATTTTTGGAGGTCAATCATCATAGCTCGAAGGCATTGCCTCAGGAGTACCACAGCGTAGTGTCTGAGGCCCAACCTTCTTCTCTGACTTCATCAATGACATTCCCTCCTTTACAGGGTCAGAAATGGGGATGTTCACCAATGATTGCACAATGCTGAGCACCATTCATGATTCCTTAGATAATTAAGTAATGTAGGTCTAAATGCAGCAAGATCTGGTCAATATCCAGGCTTGGGCTGAAATGTAGCAAAAAAATTTTGTGTCACGCTAGTGCCAGGCTATGACCATCTCCAACTGTAGAGAAACAAACCATCCCCCCTTTAAATTCAATGACATTACCATCTCTGAATCCCTTCTATCAGTATCCTAGGTGGTGGGTGGAGGTTACCATTGACTAGAAGTTGAAGTGGAGTAGCCGTACAGTGGCTTTCAAAGGTGCATCTGTAGAAGTTGATGAGGAACATTACAGGTATGCCAAATTTCCTGATGTTACTGTAGTCTAATTTATACAAATTCAATGCATTAGCCTTTGGAACTCGAATCAGTGCCTATCAATGCATACATGAAATACAGTGGCTACAAGACCAGGTCAGAATCTAGGAATCCTGCAGTGAGTAACTTACCTCCTGATTCCCCAAAGCCTGTCTACCATCCAGAGGGCACAGGCCAGGAATACTCCCCACTTGCCTGGATGAATGCAGATGCAACAACTCTCAAGGCACTCAACACTCAAAGCAAGTTAAAAAAAAAGACAGGCAAATCATACTTCAAGGTTATCACACAGAATAGAATAACATATCCATCTAGATAGAGGATTGACTGCCAGACAGAAAACAGACAATACAGAAATGGGTCACTTTCTGATTGGCAGAATATGACAAGTCAAATCTCATAAGATTCTGCACTGGGAGCTCAAGATTGTACAAGTTATATCAATAACTTCAATGAGGGAACAAAAGCACAGTTGCTAAATTAGCTCGGTGGATAGGTATGTTGTGAAAAGGAAATAAACAGGATGCAGATGGATGTAGATATACTGAATGAGTGGGCAAAGATCTGACAGATGGAGTATAAGGTGGGTAAACTTGGCAGAAAGAATAAAAACATAAAGTATTACTTAAACAGAGATGGTAAAGGTAAATAGATTCTTCCTCGACAATGGAATCAAAGGTTATTAGGAGTTAATAGAAATATGGAATTCAAAATGGTAACAAATCAGCAGTGATCTCATTAAATCACAGAGCAGACTTGAGCAGCCAAATGGCCTACTTCTGCTCCTGATTGATATGTTCCTGTATTTGTATGTACAAACATGTCAATTTCACTTTAAACAATTGCTAAAACAAAGATAAGTATTACATGACTTGGATCAGTCTCCATAGGTATGTAGCTACACAGACAACATGTTGCTCTTCAGTCACATAGGGTAGTTCAGGAATCCCATCCAACAATCACTTTCACCTCTAAGGTTCAAGTTACAATTTAGCATCAGCAAGGCACACTTCTACAAACCTTCTTTCCCTCGGGTCCTGATGCTACAGCTTTCCAAAGTTCCTTGTCAATCGATCAACCAATAAAATGTGGTTCTCAATTTGACCACTCCTGGGGAACCACCTCACCCTCTCCACCAATCCTGCCACCCCCACCATTCCCTGACCCCACCCCAGCTCTTTAACCTCTTTGTACTAGTCATACAGCTTTCCAGATTTTACATCTTTTTATTCAAGTTGGTGTAATGTTTCCAAGTGTTCCTATATGTCAAACTGAAAAACTGACCTCTCCATGTGAGTTATTTATTTCTTCCCCTCACAAGAATCCTTTCTGTCTCTGGCTACTTTCTCTTTGTGTCTGAATCTATGTCTTCATCTCCCATTTGCTCTGCTTGTGGCTTTTCTTTGCCTCTAAGCTCTCTCCTTTGTGTTTGGCTATGTAGCTCCTGTCATAAACTCCTTCTGCTGGTACAGATTCCAGAGTCATCAGATCAGCAGTATTTCTTATAATCTGAATAAACCACAATTAGATCAAATGTAATTACAGAGTACATATGTTTAACAATTCCCATGGGTTTCTTCCATAATCCAAGCTTTTAGTTTAACTGCATATCTCTGTTCTCTTTCCATAGTAAAGCTATCTGTGTATTTTGTGTTTCTTTTAATTCACTCCATGAATTATAGATGTCACTGGCTGAGTCAGTATTTATTACCCATCCCTAAATGCCCTAGAGAAGGTGGTGAAGAGCTGCCTTCTTGAACTACTGCAGGCCACATGCTGTAGTTAAATCCACAATGCCATTAGAGAGGGAATTCCAGGATTTTGACCTAGCAACAATGAAGGAACGGTGGTATATTTCCAAGTCAGGATGGTGAGTGGCTTGGAGGGGAACTTGCAGGTGGTGGCATCCCAATTAATCTGCTGCCCTTGTCCTTCTTGATAGAAGTGGTTGTGGTTTTGGAAGGTGTTGTCTAAGGATCTTCAGTGAATTTCTGCAGTACATCTTATCGATGGCACACCCTGCTGCTTCTGAGTGTCGGTGGTAGGTGGAGTGGATGTGATGGCAGTCAAGTGGGCTGTTTTGTCCTTGGTGGATATATTTAGAAAAGTTTGTATTTGTGAGTAGAATAGACTGGATTGATTTTCCTTGGAAGAAAGGAATCTTAAAGGAGATTTAATCGAAGTATATAAAATTATGAAGGGCCTAGATAGGGTGCATTGGATGGAGTTATTCCTTTACCACAAAGTTAAGTAATCACAAGATATAAAGTATGTAGAAAGATTGAATGGGAATTAGCTAGGTAATTTTTCACCCAGAGGATGGTTAGGATCTGGAGCAAGCTGCCAGGAAGTTCGGTGAAGGGATAAATCCTTGCTGCATTTAAAAAAAGTTGGATATTCACTTAAGGTGTACTCTCTGACAGGGCTTACAAGAGCTGGAAAATGTAATTAGACTGGGTAGCCTTTTTGCCAGCTGACGTAAATATAATACGCGGAATTACCTCCTTCTGTGCTGTAAGTCTTACCATGTTTCTTTGTTTTGATTCAGAACAGTAGTTTCTTTGTCAGGAGGCTGGAATATTGTTCTGAATTCTTCCTTCTATTTGGGGTTTCACTTTTTTCATTCATCACTTCTCCTGAAAGCATGACCATTGTTATGGATGTCTCAGTGGTTAGCGCTGCTGCATCACAGAGCCAGGGACCCAGCTTTGACTCCAGCCTCAGGTGACTGTACGTGTGGATTTTGAATGTGGTCTGTGAGGATTTCCTTTGGGTGGCCTGGTTTCCTCCCACAGTCCAAAGATGTACAGGTTAAGTGGATTGGCTATGTTAAATTGCCCATAGTGTCTGGGTGGGAAATGCAGCAATAGGGTAGGGGGTGATTCTAGTTGGGATGCTCTTCGGAGGGTCGGTGTGGTCCTGATAGACCAAATGGCCTGCTTCCATACTGTAGGGATTCAATGGACACTTTGGAAACCTCAGCATTTTTCACCTTTGGCATCTGGATACAACAATGAGGCTGGCCCAATTCTGTCCTTCCCTGACATTTCAGTTAGAGCTTGGTTTGCTGGTACCATTAGCTCTAAATCAGAAGACTGTGTCAGAAGTCACACGACATCAGGTTATCGTCTGACAGGTTTATTCAAAATCACAACCTTTCGGAGCGCTGCTTTTTGTCAGGACCTCCAAAAGCTTGTGATTTTAAATAAAGAGATAACAAGGTGTAGAGCTGGATGAACACAGCAGGCCAAGCAGCATCAGAGGAGCAGGAAGGCTGATGTTTCTGAAGAAGGGTCTAGGCCCGAAACGTCAGCCTTCCTGCTCCTCTGGTGCTGCTCGGCCTGCTGTGTTCATCCAGCTCT
>NC_063337.1:11677582-11707437 GCF_021869965.1 Rhincodon typus | reverse complement strand
TCCTCAGCTTCTCCAGCATCTGCAGTTCCTACTATCTATGATTTTAAATAAACCTGTCCAACACTTGTATCTTCACAACAGAATACTGTGGATTTCTGAGGTTGTGTCACACTGTTGAAGGAATGTCCTTCAATGGAGATCTCAAATCCAGATCTCAGCTGGTCTCTCAGATGAATAGTTTAAAGTGTAGGGGAGTTATTGGCCATGTCTTGGCAAACATTTACCCCGTATATTGACACTACACAAAATATCTGATCAAATCATCTTGGCATTTTCTGTCAGCTGCTGCACTACAACAATGACTTCACTTTGCTAAATACCTTGTTCGCTCTTAAGTGCTTTGGGGTGCCCTAACGTTATAAAAAGGGGTTATATAAATGCAAGTGTATTTCCTGATTGTGATGGATATCAAAGGAATGGCTATCCTGACTGAATATTCCAAATCAGTGCCCAGGTGCCTATTAGAAACATAGAAAATAGGAACCAGCCAATCTAATACTCACCAGTTCAACCTCGCCTCATATGGTAGTCTTGCCATCCCAGGGATCAGTCTGGTAAACCTTCGCTGCACTCTCTCTATCATAAACACATCCTTCCTCAGGTAAGGAGAGCAAAATTGGGCACAATATTCCAGGTGTGGTCTCAGCAAGGCCCTGTATTACTGCAGCAAGCCATCCCTGGTTTTGTACTTGAATTGTCTCTCCCTATGAAGTTGAACATAACCATTTACCTTCTTTACCGCCTTCTGCACTTGTATGCTTATCTTCAGTGATGAGTGTTCAAGGACATCCAGCTCTCATCACTCATTCTCCTCTTTCAATTTATAGCCATTCATACAGTAACCTACCTTTCTGTTTTTGCTACTGGTGTGGATTACCTCACATTTATCCACATTATACTTCACCTCCCCTCTATTGACCCACTCTACTGGCTTGTCCAAATTATACTGAAGCATCTCTGCAGTCTCCTCACAACTCACCCTCCCACCCAGTTTTGTGTCATCTCCAAATTTGGATATATTACATTTTGTTTCCTCAAATAATTCTTTAGTATATATTACGAACAGCTGGGGTCCAATGAATGATTCCTGTAGTACCCCACTAGGCAGTGCCTATCTTTTGGAAAGAGACCCGTTCATTGGTCCTCTTTGTTTGCTGTCTGCCAACCAGTTTTCTATCCATCTCAATAAATTATCCCCAATCCCCAGTCTTTTAATTGTAAACCCAATCCTCAATCCCAGCACTTTCATTTTATATACTTGGAATTGAATTAGAATATATTTTATTGTCGCTTGAATTCAACATAAAATACAGTGAGAAGTGTGTACTGTTGCCCATATATATGTGCCATTCACGTTAACTTAGAGTAAAATAAAGATAACCTAAAGAGAGACCAACTTTTCCTTCTACAGCATGTTGCTGAGAGTGTCCCACTCCGGGCACCCCAGCCCGCACCATGCTGCTGCCAGGGGCCCACTCCACGCGGAAGGGAGAGTCCTGCTCCAGGCATCACAGGCCGACCGACCGACTCTGTAGCCACACAGCCTCTGAAGACACCGCCGCTGCTCCAGAGCCCATCGAAGCCGCCTCCTGCTAAAGAACTCTCTTTATCAGGTAGGTTTGAGAACAGGAAGGGGTAGAAGGAGAAAGAAAAAGAAAATGCAGATGAAGAGAACAATCCAAGAGCCCGTACGCTGCCTACTCACCGCCACCATCATGTTTAAAGGTCTGATCTCTCATACGGGACTTTTTCAAAAGTCTTCTGAAAATATAAATAAACCACATCCACTGGTTCTCCCTCATCAACTCTATTAGTTACATCCTCAAAGAAGTCCAGTAGATTTGTCAAGCATAGTTTCCCTTTCTTAAATCTGTGCCATGACTCTGTCTAATTTTGCCACTGTTATTCAAGTTCATTGCAATTAAATCCTTTATAATGGATTTTCCCTACTACCTATGTCAGGCTGACTGTATAATTATTAATGTTCCAATTGCTGAGATCAGCTAGCTCAGCAGAGATTGAACTTGAGACCTCCTAGCTTGTCTCCCTCATGAGTTGGTACATTTACTCATTAAATTCACTGGGCATTAATCACCAGCTCTTTGTGTTGCGTTAGCAGATACGCCCTGCGTGCACATAAGCAGCTAATTCCCTGCAATTGTTCCACCAGCTCAATTATTTCCTGAAAGATAAAATGAGAACAGGACAAATGTTCCCGGCCTGCTGCCTGATTAAGTCTGGTGCTTACAATAGCGATCATAGCATAGTAATTTAAGCATGAATTCTATAGCCTCATTGTCTCCCACATAGGGTTAGATCAAATTTAATATCAGTGTGTGGGGACCAGTAAATTAGTTCTTTTTATCCACATTGATTCAATGCAACTTGTCCCTCAGTAACATTAGAGTTCAGTCATTCAGGACTCCATATGCAATCCATCTTAAGGATAGGCTAACGCCAAGCACATTTTTTATTCCCTAATTATAGATATTAATTGTACAATATCTCATTAATCAGGAGCATTCTTTAGTGACATAAATGTTTGCTCTCCTTGTTGAATCATTTGATGGATTTTTCTTGTCAATTTAAATAGATTTTATATATTTTCTTCCGATGCAATCATTACTGCTTATCCTCACTTTTCTGTAACCCTGCAATGTTTGATTTTGTTTTTCTTTTCCCTCCGTCTGTTAAGGTTAGAAATAATTGCACAAGAAAATTTAATAAGTGAACTTAATAAAACTTTTAAATGGTGTGTACTGCAGATAGCCAATAAATCTTGAGATGTTTGTTTATAAGTCTACTATCTTTAATTAAGTTGGATTTGATTCTGTCTTCTAAATAATGTTGTCAGCTTTATCTTGTAAACGTAACTGATGTTACTAAAAAGAGAAATGAAGTCAATGCTTTTTGTCTTGTACTCTTGTACACAAGAAAATCAGGTTCAGAAAGAGAACAGCAAGTTATGAACAAAAACAAAGTTGCTGGAAAAGCTCAGCATGTCAGGCAGCATCTGTGAAAGAAAAAACAGAGTTAACGTTTCGGATCCGGTGACCCTTCCTCAGAACCAGACCTGAAATGTAACTCTGTTTTTTCCTTCACAGATGCTGCCAGACCTGCTGAGCTTTTCCAGCAACTTTGTTTTTGTTCCTGATTTACAGCATCCACAGCTGTTTCGGTTTTTAACAGCAAGTTACAGCTGGTCTCACAGGATGACTCACGTGTGTGTGCTTTGAAGCTACATTTATTCACACATGGGACACTTTCCTTTGTGGGCAAAAGGAATATGTCTACACTTTGCACCTTTTCAATCAGGAAAGGGCTATGTGTACAATCAATCTCACTGTGTCTCCTTGGCAATACCTAATCAATCAATTTGCTCGGTTTGAACTTAATCTGTTATTTTTTTTTAAAAAAAGCCAAAGAATTGCAGATCAGAAACAGTAAGAGAGTGAACAGTTCTTACTATATTGCTATGCCAACCATCCAATCAGTTAGCACTATCTTCTCACATTGTATCCTTTGTTCCTTTCGGAATTTGGTTCTCTTCCATTTCAATCATAATAAGTGCAAGACAAAAATGATTGAACCTCAAGGATCTCTTTAGCAATGTTGAACTGAGGCATCCACTTGTTTCAGGTGGTATTGTTTGTGCCTTTCAGCGGTACGGTGGCTCAGTGGTTAGCACTTCTGCCTCAAAGCACCAAGGATCTGGGTTTGATTCCACCCTTGGGCAACTGTCTGTGTGGAGTTTGCACGTTCTCCCCATGTCTGTGTGGGTTTGCTCCGGTTTCCTCCCACAGTCCAAAGATGTGCAGGTTAGGTGGATTGGCCATGCTAAATTGCTCGTATTGTTCACGGATGTGTAGCTTAGGTGGGTTACAGGGGGATGGGTCTGGATGGGATGCTCCAAGGGTTGGTGTGGACTGGTTGGTCCAAAGGGCCTGTTTCCACACTGTAGGGATTCTATGATACTCAATGTCATAGCTGCGTTAAAAAGATGAAAGAATTGTAGATGCTGTGAATCAGGAACAAAAACAAAGTTGCTGGAAAAGCTCAGCAGGTCTAGCAGCATCTGTGAAGAGAAAATCAGAGTTAACGTTTCAGGTCCAGTTCTGAGGAAGGGTCACTGGACCCGAAACGTTAACTCTGATTTTTTTCTTCACAGATGCTGCCAGACCTGCTGAGCTTTTCCAACAACTTTGTTTTTGTTATTGCTGTGTTGCCTGGAGACAAGTGTAGATTTCTCTTATAATGTAACTAAAATTCTACCTGAAATTGTTATCACCAACTACTCCATCTTCAATTAATGTAACCAACAATTCTGCCCCAAACCAATATCATCACCTCGTTCTCTCTCATCCAACATTATATAAAAAAAAATGCTTCTCATTCTCAATAGCAGAATGCTTCTATATAGAATAGACACAGTATTTATCGAAATAATAGTCACTGCACTCGAAGGAACCAGGAGTGAAACACTTTGACATTTTTGAAAAAATATAATACTGAAGAAATTGTAAAGAACGAGAACCAGAAAGAAGTAGCTAATTTGCATGCAACAAGTTCCCACAAATAGCAAAGTGATAATGACCAGATAATTTGTTTCTTTGTGTGATGCTGATTGAGAGATAAATATTGGCCAGGACACTGACGATAACTTCCCCACTATTCTTCAAATCGCTGGCATGTTCACATCGAGCTGAGAGCACAGGTAGGCTCTCACTTAGGAAAGCGCACTCCAGGCAGTACAGCACTCCCTCAACACTGCACTTTTTAAAAAAAATTTGATTTGATTTAATGTTTTGTTTTGCATGCAGTACAGCAAATCATAACATGCAAAGATCACAGGGTAATTGAACTGAGCAAGGAACACAATATTAAGGCTGCAAAGAAGGTGTATGAAAAGCAAAGATCAACATTAGATTTGGAATTTAAGAGGTCCATTCAGAAGTCTAATAACAGCAGGGAAGAAACTGTTCTTGAACCCGGTGGTATGTGTATTTAAGCTTTTGGTATCTTCTGCCTGATGGAAGAGATTGGAAGTGATTATAACCAACATGGGAGGGGTCTTTGGTGATGTTGGCTGCGTTGGTACCTAGAGTGGGTCTTGAACTCACAACCTTTGGCCTTAGAAGTGAGAGGGCTGCAAGTGACCCAGAGTAAATGATCAAGCAGCTTCTCTAACACTAAGTTTTATTTGGAATGCACATTAAAAATCTGGAGACTTCTGATTCTCAATAGACTTTTCACAGCCACTTAACAAGCTCAGCGAGATTTCACATAGAAAATCAATACTCTGCTGCACACTTGCTAATCCAGAGACAGAATTTCCATGAGGTGATCGGAATGTCAAGATAAAGCCGTTGCACACCACCATATTGCACAGTCATAGCACTGCAGTACATTGATCAGTGCCTGCTTCATTTAGTCTAACAAGGTCACAACAACCTGTCACAATTCCCTCTTCAGAAGAACAGTACTGACTGTACCAGAAACAGAAAGACTGAAACACAAAGCAATGTCAACAAGGAGATTTCTGAAGAAGGGTCCTGACCCGAAATGTCAATGTTCCCGCTCCTCTGATGCTGCCTGGCCTGCTGTGTTCCTCCAGCTCCACATTGCGTTTATCAACAAGGAAATAGTTGTGTTCGCTTTAACCATTCTCTTTTCTTAAAAAAAAACCTGATTCAGTGCCAGTTAGAACACAGTTGTGATGTTCTCCAGGGTCTGACCCCTCACTATCTATGTTAGCTACAACTCTCTGAGATTCCTTCATTCTCCAATTCTAGCCACATGTACATCCCCAACTATATGGCATGATAAGTGTTCTAATACATGTTCTTTGGTCTTGCTACTCCTTAAGAAACTTCTCACATTTTTGACTAAGCTTTTAGTAAACTATTCTAATAGATCCTTATGTGGCTCACTGTGCTTAGAGTCACAGAGTTTTTGAGTTTTTAACATTATGGGAAAAGGCCCTTCGGCCCATTATGTCCATGCCGGTTATCAAGCATTGATGTATTCTAATCCCATTTTCCAGCACCTGGCCTGTAGCCTTGTATGCTATGGTGTTTCATCTAAATACTTCTTAAGTATCTTCCTGCCTCTACTACCTTTTTAAGCAGTGAATTCCAGATACCCACCACCCTCTGGGCAAAAGTAATTTCCCTCAGAACGGGCAGATTATAAGATACAAAGTGCATTAGGATAATAGAACAGAGCGAACAATATAATGTTACAGCTGCACAAAAATTCCACAAAGAGCCAGATCAACATTAAATTTAAAATTTAAGAGGTCCATTCAGAAGTCTAATAATGATGGGGAAGAAGCTATTCTTAAATCTTTTGGGATGTGTGTTTAAGCTTTGGTATCTTCCTTCCAATGGAAGAGGCTGGAAGAGATTATAACTGGGGTGGGAGGGGTCATCTTCCTGAGGCAGTGAGAAACATTAATAGAGTCAATGGATGAAAAGTTAGCTTGTGTGATGGACTGGGGTGTGTTCACAACTGTCTGTAGTTTCTTATGGCCCTGGGCAGAGCAGTTGCTGTACCAAGCTGTGATACATCCAGATAGAATGCTTTCTATGGTTACATCTATGAAAGTTGGTAATTGATACAGTGCCACACAATAGGCTACTTAATAAGATAAGAACCCATGATGTTGTGGGCAATATATTAGCACGGACAGAGGACAGGCTAACAAAAAGAAGGCGCAAAGTTGGGAAAGGGGGGTGCATTTTCAGGATGGCAACCTGTAACTAGTAGAGTGCCAAAGGGATCAGTGATGGGGCCACAATAATTTACAATATATATTCATGACTTGGATGAAGAATGTGAATGTACTAAAGCCAAGTTTGTAGATGACACAAAAATACATGGAAAGTCAAGTATTGAGGATGACCCAAAGAGTCTGCAGATGGATATAGACAGGTTAAGTGTGTGGGCAGAAACTTGGCAGATGGAATATAATGGGGGTAAGTGTGATGTTATGTATGTTGACAGGAAGAACCAAGGAGCTGAATATATGATTTAAATAGAGAAAGCTACGGGGTCAGAGGGATTTAGGAGACCTCATCATGAATCATAAAAAGCTAGTTTCCATGTTCAGCAAATTATAGGGATGGTAAATGGCATGTTGACCTTTATTCAAAAGGAAATGGAGAATAATAGTCAGGAGGTTTTACTAAAAGTACACAATGCACTAGTCAGACCACAGCTGGAATACTGTGATCAGTTTTGGGCCCTTTATCTAAGGAAAGATATTATTGCAGAAGGCACTGAAGCTGGGTTACTCAGTGTACTCAAGCAGAAATAGACATTTTTAATCAGTTAGGAAATCAAGAGTTTTGGGGAAAAGGCAGGAAAGTAGAGTTGAGGATTATCAGATCAGTCATGGTCTCAATCAATGGTAGAGAAGTCAGTGAGCTGAATGGCCTACTTCTGCTACTACATTGTATTGTTTTATTAATGCTCTCTAAAAAACATCACTTGAACCTGCCTGAAACAAGTTTCCCTGTTGTGATGTGAAAATGTCTTTTCTCTTACTGACCAGACGTCTGTGATTTTGAAAATTCCCATCAAATCTCCTTTTGGCCTTCTGCTCACCAAGGGATAAAATGGCCCAACTGCTCCAATCTATCTTCATAGCTGAAGTTTCTTATCCCCGGAGCTTTCTCATAAACCTCTTCTACACTTTCTCCAACATCTTCATACCTTTCTTGAGATATGGTGCCTAGAACTGTACAAAATACTCCAGGTGAAGTCTAATTTATGTTTTTTTAAAATTCAGCATAACCTCCATGCTCTTGTACTCCATACTTCTATTAGTAAAGCCTGAGATATGCCATATGTTTTATTAACTGTTCTGTCAACTTGTCCTGATGCCTTTATTGACTTATGTGTCTCAACATCCAGATCTCTCTCTTCCGCACAGCATTTAGAGTAGTACCCTTTGTTTTACTCTGTCTCTCCGTATTTTTGATACCAAAATGCATCACTTTACAATTCCCCACTTTGAACTACATCTGCAGTCTACCTTCCCACTCCACCAACTTGTCAATGTCCTTTTGAAGCTCTAATCCATCGTACTCACCGTTCACAATGCTGCCAAGTTTCATATCATTCACAAACTTTGAAATTATCCCTTGTACACCAAAGTCTAGATCATCATTATATATCAGGAAACATTCAATACTCTTCTAGTCCGAAAAAATATTGTCCCTCGTAGTTTTATACATCTCAATCCAAGTCCGTTCTCAATCTCCTCTGCTCTATGGAAAACAACCTCAGTCTGTCCAATTTCTCTTCATAACTGAAATTCTCCAGCCCACACAACATCCTGGTAAATCTCTTGTGCCCGTCTCCCATGCTATGACATCCCTCCTATAACGTGGATTCCAGAACCACTCACAATACTTATGTGATGAATCATGGAGTTAGTGGAATAGACATCACATGAAAATTGGAGCATAAATTAAAGGTTTGTAGGAGAATGTGAATTAAAATCTTTCTTTTAATCAGCCAGTTAGGTATCCACATTGTTACTGGTCCCTTTACCCCATGAACTCTAACTTAGCTCACAAGTCAGTTATGCAGCACTGTATCAAACATCCACTGCATCAAAACTTCTTTTACATAACTTCTGTACTAGGTATTGAGGTAATGGTGCTCAGTGTTACAAAAGGCAAGAATTATGGAATCGACTTTAGTTATTTCCTTCAAGGAACAAGTATCAAACTCCTGACCATACATTATGGAACTAAAGAACAATAAAAATTTCAAAGCCAATTTTAGTGGGCATGGTAAACTAAAGGTAGCAAAGAAGCTTCTATTTTAAACATCGATATATTTTTTTCCAAAATATGAAGACTGACATACAATGTGCAATCTTAATCTTTCTAAATCATGCACTAGCCATCTACAAATTGGGACTATCAGCTTGGCTCAATCGGTAGTAAACTTTTCAATCCATCTTTTAATTATGAATCAATGCATTGAGATCTCTTAAATTTCTCTATTATTTGATTGAACAAAAAAATGTTTAAGTGGGATGAGATGACACAAACATAGAAAAAAATTGCATTAAAACAGAATCCTTTATGAACACATGAAGGTCCAGAACAGAACAGATAAGTGGAGAATTATTAGAAATCATTAGAAAGAAAATGTCAGTGAAGCAATGGGAAGATATTAAAAGAATGAGATAAAAGCAAAGAGATAAGATGGAGAGCAGGTTAGCACTGGAGGAAATTGAAACAAGAAATGCATTTAAATCTTCAGAACTTATTCTGACTTGAACCTCCAAAGGTGATTTCGTTCAGACATCATACCAGTCCTCAAGATCAATGTTGGTGATGATGAAATCTCAACCTGCCTCAGTTCAAAAGCAAACAAAATGCTGTGGAGCTGGAAATTGGAGAAAACAGAAAGTGTTGGAGGTCAGCAGTCAGCAATGGTGGAGAAACAAACAGAATTAACATCTCAGGTTGGAGCTGGAGGAACGCAGCAGGTCAGGCAGCATCAGAGGAGCAGGAAAGTTGACATTTCAGGTTGGGACCCTTCTTCTCCTGGCCTGCTATGTTCCTCCAGCTCCACACTGTATTGTCTCTGACTCCAGCATCTGCAGTGCTTGTTATCTCTGAGTGGCTTATAACGACTCAGGTTGACGACTTTTCATGGGAATTTTCAGACCAGGGTGAAGGATGTCAGCATTTGCAGTAGAAAAGGTAATGGATGTGTGGGGGAGGCAGGTTTAATTGAGACATTCAAGTGGCATTAGATGATTATTTGGATAGAAATGGTGTGCAGGAAGATGGGGAAAGGGCAGGAGATCAGCACTAGGTAATAGAACCAATGCAGGTATGATGGGCTGAATGGCCTCCTTCTGTGCCATACAATTCTGTTATTCTATGATAAGATGCACAGAACATCTCTTGCAGCTGCCAAGATGGATCATCAATGCAGCCTCGCTGATTCCAATCCATGGTTAGATTTTATTTCTGGTTCAGAGCATATCCAAGGTTATTTTTAAAAATAAACATGACAAAGATCATTGAATTAAGTGACATTTATTTATTTGGGCAACTGAAGAATCACACTCTTCCTTTTAGCCATTCCCTCCCTGCCCTTGAAGTGATGCTGAGTTTAATAGTCAGATCCCTCAGATTTTATTTTACTCTTCCAGCCTTTTCAGTCTTCACTCACATTCACAACTGAAACTAAAATAGAACAATGTACAGCAAACACATCAAGGAGATTTCCTTTGCTTTTCCCCTGGGAGGGCTTTATTGAGCTGTCAAAGTGGGCAATGATACAGAAGTAAAGCCAAGGGGTGCCCTCCAGCAATGAATGGCAGCCGTCAACAATATAAGTCCCTTCACCAGTGACCTGCCCAGTGGAAATGTCATCTCCGAAAAAGTTCACTGAATTTGTGTGATAGGCATCTCCATTTCCAGAACCATTGAATTCCAGTTGCCAAAGGACTACTGCTTGAGAACTGGAAAATTCACTTAGCAGCTTGCAGTAAAATAAAGAAACATCACAAGCTGCATCACAGCAAGTACTATCAAAAGAAGCATCAACTGATTTAAGGAGGAATTCAGTTCAGCGTAAGAAAGCTTGGTTGAAGAGCTAGGTCACAAGGTACACCTGACAGAGAGTGAGGTTGCGATGAGGACTGATTGAGGGAGGGAGTTGCAGTGTTTAGCAGGAGTTAGCAAGGCCAACAGTAGTGGTGTTATTAAAATCCATGAAGCTCAGCATGGGAGGAGCACTGAGATTTTAGAAGGTTGTAAAGAGGTAACAGAGGGGTGAAGTCATGGAGGGATTTGAAACCAATGAAACATCACTGCCAACATCAGCCAACAGAGAATCACCAACGGGTTTAGTTTTATTCATTGACAGGATGTGGGTCACTGTCTAGGCCAGCACTTATTCTCTGTTCCTAAGAGTCAGCCACATTGCTGTGGGTCTGGACTCACATGTCAGCCAGTCTAGTAAGGACAGCAGTTTCCTTTCCTAACCTAATGAACCAGATGGGTATTTGCAACAGTGGTTTCATGGTCACTATTAGACTCTTAATTCCAGGTTTTTAAATTGAATTCAAATTCCACCATCGATGGAGTTTGAGCCCATGTCCCTCAAGCATTATCTGGATCTTTGGATTAACTGTCTAGTGATAATACCACGAGGCCACTGTCTTCCCCAAAGAAGGATTCCAATAAAGAGAGGCTAAAACATTGAATGGTTTCAAGAAGGATCCAGATACAGTTCTTAGGGCTAAAGGAATCAAAGACTATGGGGAGAAAGGGTATTGAGTTGGATGATGATCTATGACCATATTGAAAGGTGGAGCAGGCTCATAGGGCCTTCTCTTATTTTCTGTGTTTCTATATTTAAATGGCTTACCCTGTATCCTGAGCCTGTGACCCCTGATTCTAAACTCCCGAACCAGAAGCTTCAGCAAGAAAAGACCACGTGGGAAGTTTGACATCATTCAATTCTCTGCCACAGAAAGTGGTTGAGGTCAAGGATCCAAAGAAAGCGTTAGGCCCGGACAGAGACTCCAGCCTTGCCCTTAGATCCAGTGTGAACCAATTGGCGGAGGTATTCACTGACATCTTCCAACCTCTCCCTCCTACAAGCTGAAGACCCCACCTGCTTCAAGAAGACCAATGTCATCCCAGTACCAAATAAAGCACATGCAACGTGCCTTAATGACTATCGCCCAGTGGTTCTGATCTTCATAATCATGAAGTGCTTCAAGAGGCCAGTCATGGCCCACATCAACTCTAGCCTCCCAACCCATAAGATCCCCGATTATGAAATTGTTGAATGTGGTTTTCTTCTCCTTGCTCTTATGTAGGAGATAAACAAAAAGAGACCAATCTTTATGATGGGTGAAGGGAAAGCTGAGAGAGTAGCAGGATTTGAAAGATAGTATTCACTTTCCACACTGGGACTCAGTCAAAAGTCAGCCAATGGATGTCAAGGGTTTGACGAAAACTTTCACATCTTCAACCTTCATCATCTGCCTTGCTTCAAAGCTGGTTGCATCTTAGAGTCAAAGAATTGTACAATATAGAAGAAGGCTTTCTATACTGTGCTGCCAAAAATACACTAAATTTACACTCAGCCTATGGCCTTGAAGGTTATGACACTTCAAGTGCTCAGCCAAGTACATTTCTTTTAAAGGTGGTGAGGTTTCGCACCTCTCCTACTGTCCCAGACAGTGCATTCCAGATTCCCACTACCCTCTGGGAGGAAAAAGCTTCCTCACATCACCTTCAAAAATCCTTCCTCTTGCCTTAAAATTATACCTCCTTGTTATTGACCCTTCAATTAAAGGGAACTGCTACTTTCTATCCACCCTGCCCATGCCCCACATAATCGTACATACCTCTATCAGGTCCTCCCTCAACCCTCTCTCCTCTAAAGAAAACAACACCAGCCTGTCCAGCATCTCTGCATACCTGAGATGCTCCATTCCAGGCAACATCCTGGTGAATCTCCTGTAAACACTACATCGCACCCGACTCGATGCAATCATATCCTTTCAAAAGTGCAGTGACCAGAACTGCACACAGTGCTCCAACTGTGGTCTAATCAAAGTCTTGTGCACTTCCAACTTGACCTCTCTGCTCTTATAATCTATGCCATAACTGATAAAGACAAGTATCCCACATACCTTCTTAACTACCCTGTTAACTTGCCCCATAACATTCAAGAATCTGTGGACAAGCACCCCAAGTCTCTCTGTTCCCCTGAGCTTCCTAGAGTCCTGCCTTTCATTGAATACTCCCTTGTCTTGTTACTTTGTACAAAGTTTATCACCCCACATTTTTCAGGATTGAGTTCCATCTGCCACTGATCTGCCCATCCGACCAATCCATCTAAATCCTCCTGTAATCTAAGACTTTCTTTCTCACTGCCAACAACACACCAATTTTCATGTCATCCGCAAACTTACTTTTCACATTTTCATCTACATTGTTGACATATATCTCCAGCAATAGGGGAACCCAACACAGATCGCTGAGGTACATCACTGGAAACTGGCCTCCAGTCACACAAACAAACCTCTACCACCACCCTCTGTCTGCTGTCGTTAAGCCAATTTTGGATCCAACTTGACAAGTTACTCTGGATTCCACGTGCTTTTATCTTCTTTATTAATCTCCCATGTTGGACCTTGTCAAAGTCCCTGCTGAAACATATGTACATTACATCAACTGCAATACCCTCATCCACACACTTGACTGAATCTTTTGAGGAGTTAATCAGATTTGTTAGGCACGCCCTCCCTCTGGCATGCTGACTGTCCTTGAACAATCCTTGCCTGTCTAAATGGGGATTAATTTTCCCCTTCAGAAGTTCCCCCATAAATTTCCCTACCACTCAGTGAAGCAGGGCTCCCTGTAATGGGTGGTCCAGTGTATTTCTTCCCAGCTATTAAGGTCCAAGCCAATCTTCTTCAAATCTATGGAAACATGTATTTAAGTATGACCAGAAATATCCATGGTCAAACATGCTATTAGTAGATTGGCCATGTCCCTGACTTATCAGTCTTTGGAGAGGACATTACTCTTCAGCAGGGGATTAGTTAGCTCTATTAGCTGGATAGCTCATTGGCAATGCAGGGTGATGCCAACAGTATACTCATGCTAGATGCCTGATCATCTGGATGAGTACTTAAAATATCAGGATAAATAGGCTATGAACCAAGTGAACGTAATTAGGATTAGTCTAGTTTGGTGTTTGATGGTTGGCATAGACATGGTGGGCTTAAGGTCCTGTTTCTATGCTGTATGTCTCTATGACTCTGTGAATGTGGGTTCAGTTCCTTTACCAGCTGAGGTTATCATGATATTCCTACCTTCTGAAGTTTACCTGAGGTGTGGTGAACCTCAAGTTAAAATCACCACTAACCATTTCTCTCTAACGCAAGTGCAGCCGTTGGGGCTTATGGCCATTTTACCTTCAGCGCAAGTAATTGACCTAATAAATGGTGCAGGTGATGGTCCCCTTTTAGTTTTCAATTCTGTAAGTGTTCTTGGTAAAATCTGGTCTCAATTTTCTCACTTTAGGGGAAACAGTATGAGGACAGGAAAGAAATTGGAAAGAAATATAGAGTTATAAGGATTAGGCAACACCAGCATGAAATAATTGTTGTGAAGAAGTCTAGCAAAAATGGTTTGCTCAGAAGAACTTGCATTAGCTCATAGCTCTAAAGTTGACAGACCTGAGTTTGATTCCAAAAAGGAATACTGCAAGGAAATAGTCAATTGTGTGACTGCTGTGTTTTCCTATCCAAAGCTTTGCAGTTGATCAAATGTTAAATATAAACACCCCAAAAGCTGAAACTGTGGGAAATGCACAACAGAGCCATATATATCTGAACAGAGAAGATATACACAATGATTCATTGGCGTTGGATTTGCTCTGGACGTATTGAGGACATACCAGATCAGGAATGGAAACAGAAAATGTTGAAAATGATCAGCAGATCTAGCAGCAACTCTGCAAAGAAAGATACGTCCTCCCGACCCACACCATGTAGATACTTCAGAACATGAAGAAAAATGAGAGGTGATCTGACTGAATGATATAGGATTCTAAGGTGATGCTGAGGGGAGGATTTGTCTTCCGGGGACTTCTGGATCTTGGGAGCACAATTTCAAAATAAGGAGTCTTCTGTTTAAGAAGGAAAGGGAGGATTTTTTTTGTCGCCTAAAGAATTGTTAGGCTTTAGTTTTCTCTTCCCCAGACAACAGTGGAGGCTGGATCACTGAATATGTTTGAGAGTAAGTTAGACAGATTTTTGATTGATAACGACATTGAGGGATATCGGAGGGCAGGCAGTGACATGGAGTTAAGGCCAAAATCAGATCAGTCATCATCATTTTGAATGACGGAGTAGGCTAGAGAGTGAGAGGCCTACCCAGCTCATGTTTCACATGTTCTTAACCTGAAGTCTTCTTGTCACAGAAAATAGCCACAGTCACTCTAATCTTTCCTCATAATTAGAAATCTGCATTCTGTAGTTTCAGTAGTGTGATCACATTGTACCAGAGATGCATTGACCTGAACTATGGGTACAACTAACTGTGGCCTAACCAGTCTTCATATAATATGAGCATAACCCCCTTGTTCTCATACTCTATGCCTCAGGTAATATAGAAAAGTATCCCACATGGTTTCTTAATTACCTACCTACTTAGCTGCTATCTTTAGGGATCAATGGACATGCACTCTAAGATCCCTCAGTTCCTTTACACAATCTGTTAATTCCAAGTTCATAAAACAATAATAAAGCTGATATTTCATCTTATCCAAATACAATGGCATTGAAATGATAAGATGAAGGCATGGCCATTTAGCCCAAGAAGTCTGAGTTACTGTGTATCCTCCACGTGAACAGCAGTCCTACTGATCTATTCACTTGTCCCTTTATCCTTTTTGTGCAAACACCACTTAAGTTGTTCTTTAACGCTGACATGTTTTGATCGTGACTGCATTTCCTCTCCTTACACCCTTGATACCATCACAGGAATTCAAGTCATGCAGCTTACCACTTGGTAATCACTTCATTTATGAATACAGTGCAGGAACCCTGAATGTGGTCTCGTTCAAAGTCGCGGCTTTTATTTCCAGGAACTTTATCAGGTGGAATCCTCCGCTTTATAACCAAAATGTCAGATGAGCAGTTGATTGATAGCTGCGTCATGCATCATTTTGTAAAATGGTGTTAAACATAAATGGTGTGAGCTGTGTCATTGAGAATCTGAATTCCAATTTCCTGTGTTCTGATGAAATCATGAGACTAAAGTGTGAAAAATGTGGTTGCAATGGGCATGCCTCAGCATTGTTATGACAGCATTTATGATAACGCTGTCAGATTAATTATTCCAAAATCAATTCTTTTGTGGCACATTCATTTGCAAGGTCAGATGATATTTGTAATTAATTCCTGCAACTGATCAGAGACAGTTTT
Organism: Rhincodon typus; assembly: GCF_021869965.1. Lineage (NCBI taxonomy): Eukaryota > Metazoa > Chordata > Chondrichthyes > Orectolobiformes > Rhincodontidae > Rhincodon > Rhincodon typus. The sequence continues at coordinate 11,691,443 of NC_063337.1, read as the reverse complement.
CAGAAAGATGTAATACAGCATTTTTTTACATGATGGACCTCTATAATTGTCAAGCAACACCTGTATAGTTGTTCAAAACTAATTGTGAAAGTGTGTAAATTTTGGCCCAAAACCTTACTCCCTGCTGTCTGAAATGATCTTTGAATTCGGTTCATTGACATATGTACTCACATGTGTACAAAGAAAAGTTTACAAGTTGCCACCGACAGCAACATCTGAGGTACAGATTATTAATTGAACATAGAACATAGAACAGAACAGCACAGTACAGGCCCTTCGGCCCATGATATTGTGCCGAACTTTTACCCGAAACCTAAGGTCTATCTAACCTCCACCGCTACCTTATACTATCATCCATATGCCTATCTAATAGCCGCTTAAATGCCCCTAATGAGGCCGACTCCACTACCCTCTCCGGCAACGCATTTCACGCCCCCACCACTCTCTGAGTAAAGAACCTGCCTCTGACATTTCCCTGATATCTACCTCCTTTCACTTTAAAACTATGTCCCCTCGTAAAAGCTATCTCCACCCTAGGAAAAAGTCTCTGGCTGTCTACTCTATCTATACCTCTGATCATTTTGTACACCTCTATCAAGTCACCTCTCATCCTTCGTCGTTCTAAAGAGAAAAGCCCTAGCTCTCTCAACCTTTCCTCGTAAGACCTTCCCTCCATTCCAGGCAGCATCCTGGTAAATCTCCTCTGCACCTTTTCCAATGCTTCCACATCTTTCCTGTAATGAGGTGACCAGAACTGGACACAATACTCCAGATGTGGCCGGACCAGGCTTTTGTATAGCTGGAGTATAACTTAACAGCTCTTGAACTCAATCCATCTATTAATGAAAGCTACCGCACCATACGCCTTCTTAACAACTCTATCCACCTGGGTGGCAGCTTTCAGGGAACTGTGAACATGAACCCCAAGATCCCTCTGCTCCTCCACACTGCCAAGAATCTTTCCGTTAACCCTGTATTCTGCTTTCAAGTTTGTCCTTCCAAAATGAATCACCTCATACTTTTCAGGGTTAAACTCCATCTGCCACTTCTCAGCCCAGCTCTGCATTCTATCAGTGTCCCTTTGTAACCTAGAACAGCCCTCCGCACTGTCCACAACGTGACCCACCTTCGTATCATCCGCGAACTTGCTAATCCACCCTTCCACTCCTTCATCCAAATTATTTACAAAAATCACAAATAGAAGAGGACCCAGAACTGATCCTTGTGGTACACCACTCGTAACTGAGCACCATGTTGAATATTTTCCATCCACTACCACCCTTTGTCTTCTAAGGATCAGCCAATTCCGAATCCAATCTGCCACATTTCCCCCTAGCCCATGCCTCCTTACCTTCTGCATGAGCCTACCATGGGGAACCTTATCAAACACTTTACTTAAATCCATGAATACCACAGCCACTGCTCCACCTTCATCCACGTGTTTGGTCACCTCTTCAAAGAATTCAATAAGGTTTGTGAGGCATGATCTACCCCTCACAAATCCATGCTGACTATCACGAATCAAACTGTGCCTTTCCAAGTGATCATAAATCCTGTCTTTCAGAGCCCTTTCCAATAATTTGCCCACCACTAACGTAAGACTAACTGGTCTGTAATTTCCGGGATTATCCTTGTTCCCTTTTTTGAACAAGGGAATGACGTTTGCCTCTTTCCAATCTTCCGACACTATACCCATGGACAGTGAAGACGAAAAGATCAGCGCCAAAGGCCCTGCAATCTCGTCCCTTGCTTCCCATAGAATCCTTGGATAAATCCCATCAGGCCCAGGGGACTTCTTTTTCTTCAACTTCCTCAGAATTCCGAGCACATCTTCTTTACTAACATCAACCTCCTCTAGCCTACCTGCCTGTTTCATAACATCCTTCTCTACAACTAGGTCCCTCTCAGTTGTGAATACTGAAGAAAAATATTCATTAAAGACCTCTCCTATCTCTTTAGGCTCTGTGCACAAATTTCCTTTACAATCCTTGATCGGCCCAACCCTTTCTCTGGTCATTTTCTTGTTCTGCACATACGTGTAAAAAGCCTTGGAGTTTTCCTTCATCCTATCTGCCAAGGTTTTCTCATGCCCCCTTATAGCTCTCCTAAGCCCTTTCTTCAGCTCCTTCCTGGCTAACTTGTATCCCTCTAGAGCCTTTTCCGTTCCTCTTTTCCTAAACCTTACATAAGCCTCCTCCTTCCTCTTAACCAGTCGTTCGACCTCTCTCAAGAACCATGGCTCCCTCACTCGACTGCATCTTCTCTGCCTGCTAGGGACAAACATATCGAGCACACGCAGTATACATTCCTTAAACAATCTCCACATTTCTGTGGTGCTCTTCCTTGACAGCATCTGTTCCCAATTTATGTTACCCAGTTCTTGCCTAACTGAATTGTAATTACCCTTCCCCCAATTATAAACTTTACCCTGCCGTATGTACCTATCCTCATCTATGACTATTGTGAAAGAAAAGAGTTATGATCACTACCGCTAAAATGCTATCCTACCAACAGGTCTAACACTTGGCCCGGTTCGTTGCCAAGCACCAAATCCAAAGTGGCCTCTCCTCGTGTTGGTCCATCAACAGACTGTGTCAGGAATCCTTCCTGAATGCACTAGACAAAATCCACTCCATCTAAACTATTACAACTAAAATGTTTCCAATCAATATTTGGAAAGTTGAAGTCACCCATGACTACAACCCTGTAACTTCTGCACATTTCCAGTATCTGCCTCCCAATCCGCTCCTCTACTTCTCTGCAACTATTAGGGGATCTGTAAAAAACCCCCAACAAAGTGACTGCTCCTTTCTTGTTCCTGACCTCAACCCAAACTGATTCTGTAGACATATCATTCTCAAACTGCCTTTCAGTAGCTGCTATACTAGTCCTGACTAGCAATGCCACTCCCCTACCTCCTTTCCACCCTCCCTATTTCTTTTAAAGCATCTAAATCCCGGAACTTCCAACATCCATTCCTGTCCCTGAGTTATCCAAGTTTCTGTAATGGCCACAACATCGTAGTTCCAAGTACCGACCCATGCTCTAAGTTCATCCACTTTATTTCTGATACTTCTAGCATTGAAGTATACACACCTCAAACCATCTCGGTGTCCGCAATAACATTCCATTGACCGCATTTCTTTATAAACCACCTCACTCCCTGTTGTGTCTGTTGGAAGGCCGAATACCTCATCCTCTGAATTATAAATCCGGTTCCCCACCCCCTGCCAAACTAGTTTAAACCATCCCGTACAGCTCTAGCAAACCTCCCTCCCAGGATATTTGTGCCCTTCTGGTTCAGGTGCAACCCGGCCTTACTGTACAGGTCCCACCTTCCCCAGAATATGCTCCAATTATCCACATAATGGAAGCCCTCCCTCCTACACCAGCCCTGTAGCCACGTGTTTAGCTGCACTCTCTCCCTATTTCTTACCTCGTTATCATGTGGCACTGGTAGTAATCCAGAGATAACTGCCCTGTTTGTCCTGGACTTCAGCTTCCAACTAACTCCCTGTACTCATTTTTCACATTCTCAGTCCTTTTTCTACCTATGTCATTGGTACCGATGTGTACCATGACTGCTGGTTGCTCACCCTCCCCCTTAAGGATCTTGAAGACATGATCCGAGACATCATGGACCCTGGCACCCGGGAGGCAACATACCATCCGTTCATCTCATTCGCATCCACAGAACCGCCTGTCTGTGCCTCTTACGATCGAATCCCTCACTACAATTGCTCTCCTATTCTCCCCCCTTCCCTTCTGTGCCACAAGGCCAGGCTCAGTGCCAGAGACCTATCCGCTCTGGCCTTCCCCTGGTAGGTCGTCCCCCCCAACAGTATCCAAAACGGTATACTTATTATTGAGGGGAATGGCCACAAGGGATCCCTGCAGTGTCTGCCTATTCCCTTTCCCCTTCCTGACAGTCACCCAGCTACCTTTTTCCTGTACCTTGGGTGTGACCACCTCCCTATAACTCCTCTCTACCACCCCCTCAGCCTCCCGAATGATCCGGAGTTCATCCAGGTCCAGTTCCCTAACACGGTTTTTGAGGAGCTGGAGTCTGGTGCACTTCTCGCAGGTGAAGTCAGAGCGGACACCAGCAGTGACCCTTACCTCCCACATCCTGCAAGAGGAGCATGCAACTGCCCTAGCTTCCATTCCCTCTACTGTAGATTTCCAGAAGAAGAATAAAAAAAAAGCCTTACCTTACCGAACCTCCACACAATCTTTTTTGGTTAGAGGAGGACGACGGGTGGGAGATACTACACGTGTAGTGTTTCGGGTTTAGCCAATGCCCAAATTTATCTGTTCCTTCCTGGCTCACGTTCCCTCCACAAACCTGCTGCTGAAAACAAGAGGGCCGCTTGCTGCACGATGTAAGTTTTTATACAGTGAGAAACAAAAACCACCTTACCTTCCCGTCAGCCCTCTGGTTCGCGTTGCTGCCGCTGAAAAACAAGTTCTTAGGGAAAAAAAAATAGAAAAATAAAGAAATAAAAAGTCTAGCATTACAGATCATTGGAATAAATTAGAAAACTTAAAAAAAAATAAAAAGTTCAGAATAATAGTCCTTCTAGCCCAGACCATGCTAGAGCCTAGCCTCTAGTCCATGCCAGGCCTTGACTCCAGACTGCACTGGGTTTCACCTCAAGGCTCTCGAGGCCAGAACACTGGTCTGGAATCACCTTGAGGCTGGAAGTCTACGCTGGATCGAAAGAATGCCATGCTGGTCCATCAAGAGACTGTCATGCCAGGCTGGGAGATTGCCATGCTGAGCTCTGAGATTGCCACGCCAGGCTAAAAGATCGCTACGCCAGGTCCACTGAGGCTGATAGTTTGAGTCCAAGATGGGGCCAGGTATTGGAGTCCGTGCTGAGGTTGGGAGTTCCGGACATTGCCAGGAAGAAAGTACAGAAATAAAACACAGAAGAGAGCACAAAAAGAGAAAAGAAAGAGAAGAAACAGTGGACGAGCTACTTCATCGCCATCTTGGATCTGAATATGTTGGTCAACATTGTAGGATTTTGAAATCTGATTTAACTTTAATTATAACACTCAGATCCAACAAAGTGTAAGGGCAGTAGGAGTATTCTTAAGAGGGAAATCAGGAGGTTAAAAAGCACTTATGAGATAGCCTTGGCAGATAAGGCTAAGGGTAATCCAAAGAGGTACTACAAGAATATTGAGAGCAAAAGAGCAACTAGGGAGAAAATAGGGCGTCTTAAAGATCAAAAAGGTTATCTAAGTGTGGAACCACTGGAGATGGGAGCGATTCTGAATAAATATTTTGGGTCAGTACTCAGGGAGATAAATATTGATGTCTTGAAATGGTTCACACTACAGAAGTGGAGGTTCTGGAAGTCTTAAAAAAACATAAATGTAGATAAATCCCCAGGACCTGCTCAGGTGTATCCCAGAATATTGTGAGAAGCTAGAGAAGAGATTGCAGGGCCCGAGCAGAGATATTTGTATCATTGACAGCCATGGGTGAAGTGCTGGATGTCTGGACAGAAGCTAATGCTGTGCATTCATGTAAAAAAGGCTGTAAGGAGAAGCCTGAGAACTATAGACTGGTGAGCCCGATGTCACTGGTGGGTAAGTTGTTGGAGGGTGTCCTGAGACATAGGATCTACATATATTTGGAGAGGAAAGCTCTGATTAGGGATAGACAGAAAGGCTTTGTGTGTAGGAAGTTGTGTCTCACAAACTTGATTAAGTTTTTTGAGGATGTGACCAAGAAGATAGATAGGGACAGAGTGGTAGACATTGTCTACATGGACTTTAGTAAAGCCAAGGAGGTAGGTAAGGGCAGAGCAGTAGATGTGGCCTGCATGGATTTTAGTAAAACCATGGGCAAGGTTCTGCATGGTAGACTGGTTAGATCACATAGGATTCAGGGACAGCTTGCCAAATCGATACAAAATTGACTTGATGTTAGGAGACAGATATCAAAAAAAGTTTTTAAGAAATTTTTCAAATTCCAAAAATGATATTTTGTAATAACATGATTATATTGACATAAAATGTTATTTTGAAGGTTGTATGCCTATTCTGAAACCATAGAATGGTTACAGAAGGAGGCAATTCAGCCTGTACTGTCTATTTTGCCTCTCTGCAAGAATAAGTTAACCCACCCCTTTACCTGTGTCCTCTGCCTGTAGCCCTCTACAGACAACCTGAACTTGGGTGTGATATCTCTGTCTGGAGATATGACCTTGATGAAATTATCTCCGAAACAGTGAACAAGAGAAAAGATAAATCCGTAATATAGCATAATTTAAACACCTACTGGATGTACAGCTCTGAAACGTTTAATGGAATTTACTGAAGCTGTTAAAAATACTGAACCAATTAAAAGACTAGCTAATCTTTCTTGCTGCTTTTATGTTGCAAGTCAGAGATAATTCAGTCAGGTCTCAGTCTTGTCTCAGTGATAATACTATTGCCCTACAAGCTAGAAAAGCAGAGATTAGCATCCCACTAACAGGGTTTGAGAATATATTTCAGCTTGATGCTGCAGTGCGGGGCTGCATATCAACAGAGGTACAACCTTTCAGATGTGTCTGAGAATCAAGGGGAATTTTAAATGGACGCTGTTCGCTATTGATTTAAAAGCTGTATTTACATTAATAACTGGATATACTAACAAGCCAAAAATGATGATGAAATCGCATTATCTACTGCCATGCAGGCAAAAGCATGCTGGAGTCTGGATTTATGTGTAGTTATGTGTGACTACAGTTGTGGTCTGAGCTGTTAAGTAAACCTGCAGGAGACTTTTGAGTAAACTGAAATGCAATGGCACCGTGGTAATATCACTTGGTTAGTGGTCCAGAACCCCAGGCTAATGTTTGCGGGGGAAATGGCTCAAATCCTACCACAGCAAGCATGTTTTTTTTTAAAAGAGCTGGTCTAATGGTGACGACATAGCTACTGTTGATTGTTTTGTAAAAGCCCAACTGGTTCACTAGGTCCTTCAGGAAAGGAAATCTGCTGGTCTACAGACCCACAGCAATGTGGTTGGCCCTGAGCTGCCCTTTCAATTGGCCGAGCAACCGTTGCTATCTAAGGGACAATTACGGATGGAAAATAAATGCTGGACCAGTCAGCAATTCCCACATCCCATGACTATCTACTTGACCAAACATCAGCAGAAGAATGAATACATAGTGGCCTGCACTGAGAACGTGATTTGACTTCCATGAATTTTGAGATGTCAGCCAGACAAATGCTGAACAAAGGTGGTGAGAAAATGATGTTAGTGAAGACAGCCATAAGGTCAAAATTTCAGAGGCTTTTCAGCCTATCAAATCCGCTCTAGCATTCAATGAGGTCATGGCTAATCTGTTAATTCTCAACTCCAATTTCCTGCATTTTCCTTGCTTACCTGATTGGTTAAAAATCTGTCTATCTCAGCCTTCAATGTACATAATGACCCAGCCTTGACAGCCCTCTGCAATAAAGAATGCCACGGATGCACTACCCTCTGAGAGAAGAAATTCCTCTTCATCTCTGACTTAAATGTGCGACTCCTCATTCTGACATCTGGCCGGTAAAAGGGCAGATTCCCGTTGCGCTGTCACATAGGTGTGAGGGAGAAAAGCTTAGGTTAGTGGGGATATTCAAGAGAAAAACCACTTCTGAACATTAGTTTCGACAAGGAGTAATCATCCAGATTTACATTGAAGGACGAAGGGATGAAGGTGACTTCAAAGTATGGCCGAGGAAAGTTCAGAGTTTCCAACTAGGAGAATCATGTAAAAGAAAAACAAATCTTCTCATCTGGATCATGTTCAGGTTACAATTTGTCCATGACATTGTTGCTGAGGTTGGATTGTAAACAATGATATCACAGTGATTCCTGATGGTCCAACCGAGCTTATGCAACCATTAGATATCACTTTCAACAAGATTTTCCATGTAGCATGAGGTGAAGTGGAATGATTGGACGATTGGAAAACTGAAGACATTCATTAAGGGAGGCTTCAACATCAGCAATCCTGTGCAAGTAGCTTGTGGAGCCCTGGGGTGAAATCAGACCAAGATTGCTGTGAAATCATTCAAGCAATGTGGAATATCCAATACATTGGTGATCATTTGTGGAATGAAATGGCTGATGATGACATGAATCCTGATGAAGATAATGAGGAATGCTAATGATTCAGATGATGATTGCGATGATACTATGTCTTTTGTATTTGTTCCTGTTTTTCTCTTAAGAAGAAAGATTCCAACAGAGATGCCAAGCAGTCTGCTCCAAAGCCATTAAAGTAAACAGTTTGTGTGGCCTTGTTTTTTTTTGCCAAAATTTGGAACAATGGAAGCAGCCTGAATGGGTGGGGTCAAGCTCCCATGGAACCAGGGCTTTTAGGTTTAGTTTTTCAATAGCAGTTGTTGCGGTCTTGAAGCTGTGTTTGGAAGCTACAGTACATCTCTCCCTGTTACTCTCTCTCAGTTTTGTCTTGACAGTTTTCCTCCTAGACTGGAGAATTGCATGTGAGACAATCTATTTTACTGAATTTGCTATTGCCAAGGGTATGTTTATGGGATATTATTATATTGGAACAGTTACTGTTTAGTAGCTAAATAATCTATTATTCTGCTAAGTTTTCCAATAGAGTTATTATTTTAATTTCTTCATTTTTGGTGTATTTTAACTATAGTGTATGAATAAAGTGTGTTTTGCTTCAAGACCAATCGAATTGTATCCAGAAAGCAATACATGGCACTTGCCTTTGAAGTAAGAAAAAAGCTAGGGTCTAGGCTGTCTTCTGAATATACTTTGAGGGGGTTTGGTCCAGTCCATAACAAGAACCAAAATGGAACAAGTTATTTAGTTCTGAAGACAAGGAGAAGGATAATTTTAGTGGATTTTAATATTTGATAATCTTTTCTGTACTGTGAAAAACTGAGAGAATTGTTCAAATCTCTATACTTAGCCTTAATTTTTATGATCAATTTGATCAATTTAATATGTTGAAATTAATGGTGAATCCTGTGCTCTCAGTGTCATGCCAATCGGCAGTAAGCTTCCAGCCAACTGAACCTGGGGAGGCCGTTTTATGAATTTAGCAGTTGGATTTTTGCTGCCTGCATTTGTCACTATTTTTCTCCCACTAAATCTTGATAAATAAGGTGATATAATGCGTGCTGAAATATACATCAATTGCAGATATGTCACCTGCATTAAAACTGAATTAAGACATCAGCAACGATGTTGTATGAAGGATTTCCATTAAATATTAATAGTTAACAAATTGGGTATTCATTTTCCCAAACACAGCAGTTAACCTTACTGTTTTGATTGATAGATGTGCTAAGAAAATAATAGAGTTCTCATAGTATGGACCAAGACCTCAATAAGCTTTGTGTTGTCATTGCTGACTTCTTTTTCAAGTGAATGTAATGACAATTTCATTCTGTCTACTCTGTGCCTGTAGTCACACTAACTGCTTATGCTTTCTACTGATAGCATAAAATAATATGAATTCACAATGTGCGCTTACACTGTCAGTTCATCAGGTTCCCCAGCTTAATTTGTGCTCTGACATGTTCCTTCACAAGAAATAATTACAGTGTTGGTAGAACTGGTGAGTACGATTGCTGTGAGCAGCAGCAGGTCTATGTGCCTCATACAACACTCTTGCATTTAAAGCCATTGTTACTCTGTGTCGCCACTGGAAGGTGTAGCTGACCCTATGTGTCCTTTCCAGTTGTCTGATGTCTCCTCTGAACGCTTTCAATTTGGTCAAAAGCTCTTCCCAACAATCTGAAAGAGTGCAATAATTAATAGCTGCTGCAGAACGGGCTTACGAGAAACAAGTGTTTTACAGGTGAGATACACCGAGAAGCTTGTTGTTGTTTAAAATGAATGCAGCACTGCAGCTTAGTGTGACCAGGTGGACTTCAGATATTGCATATGATGAAAAATGAACAAACAGTATCCATGCAGTGTTCTGGTCAGACTATACTCAAGTAATCTGTGTTTGCATATTTCATCACCTATACACAAGAGGAATAGTCAAGCTCTGGAGATGTTACAGAGACAAGCTTTGAGATTAATCCCTAACATGAGTGGTGTTTATTCAGGCGTAAGTATACAGACCTCTCCTGTTCCACATGTACATAAATTACTTGAATTCTGAAGTGAGTGACAAGATTCGCAAATTAACAGATGCACAACAACAAGAAGTTGTAGAAGCCAAGTATGGAATATTCCCTCCCTGGCGAGGTGTGAGCAACAGTGAGAAAGATGGAAAATTGTGGGGAGAATGAAAGAAAACAGACTCACAAAGTTGGGAAAAATGTTCCCAATTTGTCCCTCAAGCTTTAAATGTGACTTCAGAACCTCACCACTGAGAGTCATAGAAACATAGAAGTTAGGAGAAGATGTAAGCCATTCGACCCCTCATACAACTGCTTCTTCACAACAATGTCCCTGCATGGTCCATGCATACCGTCCTCCTAAACCTTTCATCAATCCAGTTGAGTACATGTAAAACCCCAGGCTCACCACATCTTTATACTCTCAAACCAACTCTCACACCACTTCAACCCTTTACACTGCAGCTCAGGCACATCTCTGGCTTACATGCTCACTTTGTGTGCAATGACACACACACTTCAGGCATCTGCACAGGATGGCTGGCTCTTAACTTGCATTCTTAGCATTTACTCACTGTGCATTTACTTGGAGGCTGCCAGTCTCTGTGCATTTCGCATTGCTTTCTTAACAGCTGCAGTTGGAAGGGAGAGATGATGGCCTACTGGTATTATTGTGGGACTACTAATCCAGAGACATAGACAACATTTTTGGGACCTGGGTTAGAATCCCACCACAGCAGATGGTGGAATTTGAATTTTAAAAAAATCTGGAATTAAGAACCTAATGATGACTGTGAATCCATTGTTGATTGTCAGGAAAGTCTCATCTGGATCACTAACGTCCTGTAGGGAAGGAAACTGCCAGCCTTACCTGGTCTGGCCTACGTGTGACTCCAGGCCTACATGTGACTCCAGACCCACAGCAGTGTGGTTGACTCTTAACTGCCCTCTGGCCAATTAGGGAAGGGAAATAAATGTTGCCTGGTTAGCAACGCCTTCATCTGTGAATGAATAAATGAAAAAAAAGTCTTCAGTGCTCCATCACAGACTGCCAACAAATGTGGCTTGCATCGCCCTTCAGCACAGAGGGAGAGGCAGGCAGCTTGTGACGGCCTGGAGCAATGAATAGTCAATCTCCAACTGGGATGGGACATTTCACTCTCTCCTACAGCACACTTCCAGCATATGCCAGCAGCCTACATGGCAAATACACTTTATGGGAGATGACAATCACTCAGGGGATAATATCACAGTCATTCATGGGGTTGTCCAGGGTCAGTCAGATGCTTGCTCCAACTAGAGTCCAATGATCGATGTCCTTGTAATCAGGGGATTGGGCCATGGGCAGTCCTGCAGGGCAAGTGCAACCAGGGATTACAAGAATGTTAGTCCAGGGGGTGGGACTATTATCATGTTATGAATCATTGAAACACTACAGCAGGGAAACAGGCCATTTGGCCCATCGAGTCCACATCAAGCCTTTCTGAAGAACATCCAACCTAGATCCACCCCCCCCCTCCTGCCATTGCCATAACCCTGCATTTCACATGGCTAATCCACCTAGCCTGCACATCCTTGGACACTATGGCCAATTTAGCACGGCCAATTCACCAGCCTGCATGTCTTTGGACTGTGAGAGGAATCCAGGGCTACCAGGAGAAACCCAGGAAGAATGTGCAATCTCCACACAGACAGTCACCTGAGGGTGAAATTGAACCTGGGTCCCTGGCATGTTGAGGCAGCAGTACTAACCACTGAGTCACCATGCTGCCCCTTATGGGTCACTTTCAGTACAGCTCACCCATTCTCTTCTACTCTTGTCTCTTATTATCACTTATTTAGCTTTCCTTTTATCCCAGCCTGCTATCCATCTCTCTCTCTGGGCTCCATCTCCACCAATCTGCTCATCACTCCCCTTCCCCCACACCTCACCCAACTTTGTCTTCAGCACAAATACTATTTTTCCTAACTCCAACAGTTCTGAAGAAGGGTCACTGGACTCAAAATGTTAACTCTGTTTTCTCTCCATATACGTTGCCAGATTTGCTGGGTTTCACCAGCAATTTCTGCTTTTGTTTCAAAAATCTCCAGCATCCGTAGTTCTTTGTTTTATTATGGTGGGTGGGTCATAGTGGTTTGCTCAGTAATCGGTAGGGGGCTAGTCAGTCCATGGAGTCCTGGGGATATCCAACTCTGGAGAATAAACTCCAATGTCCTTACTCGCTGAGGGAATGTTGGCTGTGATTGTCAACAATTCTAGACTAAAAGTTGGGATCTCAGAGTGAATAGGAAGGGACTGGGAGCTCAGGAAGGGCATTTTCAAATATGTCACAGTAACTCTGGTCCATAGATGGACAGGGTAAAGTGTGTACCAGGGCATGAGAATTTCTAAAATGGTAATACATAGAAGGGCCCAATGGAAACAGGAAAATGCTCAAAGTTCACAGGGACCAGAGAGACAGCAACACAAAAAGGAACATGAAAGATGGTGGGGTGGTATTTGTGTGTTTCTGGTGGAGCCTGTAGTGTTGTAATGAGGTCAGCCAGGTGGACCTTAAAGAATGTGAATTGCCTGATTGGGGCTGTTAGTCTGGTCCAATCAGGGAGCCCTGGCTGACAGGTATAAACAGAGGTGTCAGATATCCTGTTCACTCTGAGAGAGCTGGATCAGTGTCAAGGACTCTCCGCGTGTAAATAAAGGGTGACCTGGTGATGGGATATTGGCCTCTGGGGAGTTATTTCAGACCCTACAAGCCACTCACACTGAAACCAAGCTGGAAGATTGCCATGTCGGACTGAAAGTCGTGAGTATGAAGCCCACAAAAAATGGCTGACAAGGTGTGCAAAGAGGGAGGAGTAGGTAACTCATTTTCCCTCCAGGGTGCAGTGAAACCCTTGGAATTGAAGACCCTACTTGGGGCAATCATTGTAATCATGTTTTTTTTTAAAGTATAGTATTATGTATCCAATGATTCAGTAATGCCAACCATCTGCCTTCGATTTGCATTTCATCAGCAAGACATTCACAGTCAAAGAATGCACATTTAAAATTATGGTCTTAAACAATCATGAGCTTCACATTTTATGCACTAATTGTCTTCATGTCATGTCAGCAGAGTAAGATCATATGATCAAAAGACTTGGGAGCAGAGGTATTCCATATGGCCCATCTGGAACATCCGAGAGTTATGCAGCAAAATCTTTCATGATAATCAACCAGTTGAGAGAATATTTTTTTTGACCTTCCATCATCAGTAACCTGGCAATATTTCAGAGTATGATAGACTGCTAAGTTGCCCTGAAATGCTTTAGCATCCTATAGGACAGCTTTGAACATGTGAGAGACAGCATTTTATACAAATTTTCCCAAAGGATCAATGCACAATGAGGGAGAGTAGACATGTGATTGTACACCACTCTGCCTTGAAAGTTAGTGTGCTCCCTTCAAAAGTTGATGCATAGAATGAGCGAGATAACAAGGTGTAGAGCTGGATGAACACAGCAGGCCAAGCAGCATCAGAGGAGCAGGAAGGCTGACGCTTCGGGCCTAGACCCTTCTTCAGAAATGGGGGAGGGGAAGGGGGTTCTGAAATAAATAGGGAGAGAGGGGGAGGCAGTTAGAAGATGGATAGAGGAGAAGATAGGTGGAGAGGAGACAGACCGGTCAAAGAGGCGGGGATGGAGCCAGTAAAGGTGAGTGTAGGTGGGGAGGTAGGGAGGAGATAGGTCAGTCCAGGGAGGACGGACAGGT
>NC_063337.1:11659437-11677182 GCF_021869965.1 Rhincodon typus | reverse complement strand
GTCTGTCTCCTCTCCACCTATCTTCTCCTCTATCCATCTTCTATCCGTCTCCCCCTCTCTCCCTATTTATTTCAGAATCCCCTTCCCCTCCCCCATTTCTGAAGAAGGGTCTAGGCCCGGAAACGTCAGCCTTCCTGCTCCTCTGATGCTGCTTGGCCTGCTGTGTTCATCCAGCTCTACAGCTTGTTATCTCAGATTTCCAGCATCTGCAGTTCCTACTATCTCTGCATAGAATGAGCCTTTCCTTACCGAGATCTGTGAAGTTATCACTATTTCCAATCTGTCACTCACAAGGTGCCTGTAAATGTGAAAGTGTGGGCAGGCCAGGGTCCTACTGTGATGCCTGTGCATTCTGTTCGGTCTCAGTGTTGCCCATATTAACATGCTACACCTTATCGATGATATGATTCAAAGATCCATGCATCTGGTATTATCTGTAGTCGAGGACATCGAGGCTGGCTCAGCCTGGTGTAGCAGTAGCTGGAGGAAGGAGTTTCTCATCTCCACAACCCCATTTACCAAGAGCTTCAGAAATTGGGAAGCAAGATTTTCTTTCCTTTGGTCCATGACCTGGATGTAGAAGTTCAAACACCGCAGTATAGGTGACAGTTCCTAGCTTTAACCTTCAGGATTGGTGCATAGCTGGCACCAGAAATATATATTCCACAAGGTCTTGACAGTGCTGAGCACCTCTATCTCATTAAGAAAAGTGTCCAAAGGTCTAGATGCATGTTTAAGGAACTGAAGAGTAGAAGAATGCATGAGGAATATCACTCAGAGCAGATCAGGTACCATGAATCTCACTCAACAAAACAATCTAATAATGCTGAATCAATTGTTCATTTTAAATCAGAGATTGTAAACTTGTGTTAAGCAAAAGTATTAAGGGATATAGGCCAAAGGCCACAGATCAGCTGTGATCTCCTTGTATGGGCTTGAGGGAATGAATGGCCTACTCCTGTTCCTGTGCTTCAAACTGCAAATGGGAAACTATCACTCCAGGAATCCAGTTAAGCCAAAACATTACCCCTGTGTTTACTCCAACACAAGTTTTCATAAGTTTGAAGGTTTCTAGTAAACCATGCTTCTGCTTTCTCTGAGAGAATAAAGGTCCAGACTGTTCATCCACCAGATAACAAACTTTCCACCCTTTCCAATTTATTTTTATAGGCAGAACTGCTGATGTTGCCTAATCAAGGTTCAATATAAGTTTATCATAATTTGTTTATTTTTCAGTTATATTGCTTTAGAAATAAAACTTAATGCTTAATTTGTTTTGTTTAACCTTTGACATTTGACCCTACTTTATTAATGAGTGTATTTGTATAATTTGCCGATTGACTATTATTCTAATTTTGTGAGATCTGTATGTTTAGATTTTGTGAATTTGATTTCAAAGTTGAAATTGTTAATATAAAGTATAAATGATTGTACTCCCAGCATTGATCCTCTGGGAGCATCACTTCTACATCCCTGAGTAACCATCATTTGTCCAGTCTCTTATTTCTATATCCAATGAAGCCAGCAGTCCATTTGCTGTGTGCCTCCCACCTCTAAATTCTCTGATAATTTCATTCATTTATGTGGTACCTTATAAAAGGCTTTTAGAAAATATAAATAAGTTACATCTATTGCATTACCCTTATCTACTCTCATCATTAGCTCTGAAAATGCTGAACAAGATTGATCAAGCAAGTCTTTTGCTCTTGAAAGTCATACGAACTATTTAATATTCTATATTTGATTTCTGAACATTGTTCTCCTCTTACCTTGAGTAGGGATTCCATTATTTTTCATCTTTTATTTTCTAATTTTTTTCTAATTTTTTTCTAACTATTTTCTAATTTTAAGCAAACCTTCCTGGAATTCTTTGGGCACCAATTCTTAAAGCTTAACTGTCTATTGTCCTCCACATGATGTCTCTCTCTCTCTAAGGAGTTATTAAGATATATAGTAATGCCTGGGTTATCTCGTTCATAGAGTCTGTTCAATTGTATAAATGCAATCTCTTTCCAATGTTTCCCATCTATTTTATAGGCAGAATTGCTGATGCAGCCTAACCAAGGTTCAATACTAGTTTATCATGAAAAGTTATCAAGTTTATCTGGACCAGAGGTTTACTCACTTTAAGTATGATTAGTTTATTTAATATTGTATACAGTTATGAAATCTCAACATTAAATGTTTTTCCACCAACCTGTTTTACTGGAAAATACTGAAATAATTATTTGATACTTCTGGCATTACTCTATCAGTTTGTTTTTGGTAATATCCTGGCAATCATTAATTAATTGGCCCTATATCCATTCCAATTTCCTTCCTTTATATTTCTGTGCCTGTACTGCTTCCCTGTTATGTTTCCTTTATAATTTGGTTTCACAATTTTGCTTTGAATTCCGAATTGATCTTCGAATCTCTTCATATTCTCCCTTGCCATGTTCTCTCTGTTATTCCATGTATTTTGTGCATGTTTCTTTCATATCCTTCAATTTTCCCTTGTATTCATTCATCCACAGTGACTCATTAGTGTTTAGCTTGTTCTTGTTTTTAGCACAATGTATTTTGTCTGTACTCTGTTGAACACCATTTTAAATATTTCCCATTGCTGCTGTACAACATTGTTCATTTAAACTATTAAATTATTTGCTAAATTAAATTTTGAGAACCCAGTTGCAGAGAGAACATTTATACTCCCTTGAGTATGGAAGATTGCAGTTTGATCTAATTGATGTGTTTGAATCATAAAATCATAGAATGCCTACAGTGCGGAAGAAGGCCATTTGGCCCATCGATCCCACACCAACACCATGCCCTTTTAATGATTAAAGGGCATGATTGAGTAGTTAGAAACTGTTTCCACTGCTGTGGGAATCCAGCAAAATTGGGAATAACATCAAAATTAGTAACATAGGAAAAGGTAGAAGCCATGTAACCCTTTGAGCCATTCAACAAAATCATGAAACTTTTTCTCCATATGCTTCAATACCTCTGATTGACAAAGATCTATCAATACTAAATATTACATTAACGGTTAGTTTAATATTAATGACCAATTACAGAAGGAAGTTCCAAACATCGACAGACATTTGCGTGCTGGAGATATTTCCTAGTTTCATTCTTGTAAGGTCTGGTCTAATGTTTAGAATATGCATAGCCCTAGACTTCCCAATGCTCTTTATCACCTCAGTATACTGCTGACAGTCATCCTGGAACCAATTACCTGGTTATTGTTGCTTGTGGGACCTTTACCATGCAAACCTTCGCAGTTGTATTTGATATATGGTAACAGTAACTGCATTTAAAAATGCATTTATTTGGCTATAAAATATTTTGGAAAGTTTTGACGTTGTGACTTGTGCTATAAAAATGCAGTTCTGTTTATTTTTCACTTTCCCTTACCATTTTGCATACGTCGATGACCATGTTTTCAGCTGTTCGCATTTCTCAAGCAGAAAGCAAAAGTAAGCCCTGTGTCTTCTGTCTATTCAACATAAAATAACTTACACCAGTTTCGCCACAGAACGAACTTCTTCCCCAGTGACACAAAGTCATTCAAAGGGGATTTTTCTTTGTCCTTGGTCCGCTGCCTATGGCACAAAGAAGCAGATGTTAGAGCTGTAAGACAGTTTCCTAGTTTGCATAAAACCTTTGACAGATGTGAGTTAGGTTCCAAAATCTTCAGCTGGCTTTAAGCAAGTGATAAATAGACATTCATCGTACCTCATTATTGGATGATGAAAAATCATGTCGTGCTCCAAATGACTGTCTTAAATCAAATAAACTCAAGGCAGAAATTTAGTCAGATCCCAATAATAGCTTGTTTACATTTTATGCGTTTTAGTATTATCAGACATTATGAACTACTGGTCATGAAATGATGGATGGTATGGATTTCTCTTTCAGGAGATCTAAACTGGGAGGGAAATAAAATGTACAAAATCTGTTGCTGACTTTTTAACAGATCGTATTTAAATGGCGATCCATGCCTTCCAGAGACATCATACGCTCATCCATTCATAGGAGACAGTTCTCTTCCAGGAGGAATATATTAAGGTCTTTTTGTGATTACCTGTAATCTCAGGAAGTGAATGGATCCCCATGGCTTTCTCCAGGCAATGCCTTGGCTAATCAGAGTTGATTTGCCAACCAATCAGCACCCTCTTCTCTTTCAATCATTTGAAATTTGGCAATATTGCATTTATCCTGATGAAAGCAAGATGAAGAAAGCTTCAGCAACATATCTCTGCTATAAGACCATAAGATCATAGCGTGAAAGATCTGAAGCAGGCCATTCAGCCCAGTGAGTTTTCTCTGCCTCTCAATTAGTTTGTGACTCATCAGATGACCTTTGACTTCACTTCTATGTCGTTTTCCAATAATTTTTGATTTTCTTACTGATGAAAAACTTGTCTATCCTAGCCTTGAATGCTCATAGCAACCCAAGAGAGTGCAAACGTTCTTGCAGTCCCTTGCTCAGACAATGATGTTGTTAAAGAGGTTCTGATGTCTGTAGTGGGATTGTTGCCAAGAGTTATTCATTTGTCTCTCTAACACAACAGGAAGCTTACTATGGCAAGGCCATGCTGGAGGAAGTTCGTCAAAAGGAGAACTTCATTGGTGTTTGTTTTCCCTCCACATTCTTTGCTAGAATTTGTGTGACTCCCAACTCTGGTATTGAGATAACAAGGAGAATCAACTTGAATCCCTTTGGAATACACAATAATGACTGATTGACCCTGTCATCTTTGAACTCATCCATTGCTTCTAGATTCTGAAGCAGTCCATGTGCAAATGCAGCAAGACCTGGAAAATATAAAGGAAGGAAAATATCCAGGTATGGGCTGATAGATGGAAAGTAACAGTTGTGCCCACAAGTGCCAGGTAATGGGCATCTCCAACCAGAGAGAACCAAACCATCAACATTCAATCAGAGATAGTAGGAACTGCAGATGCTGGAGAATCTGAGATAACAAGGCGTAGAGCTGGATGAACACAGCAGGCCAAGCAGCATCAGAGGAGCAGGAAGGCTGACGTTTTGGGCCTAGACCCTTCTTCAGAAATGGGGGAGGGGAAGGGGGTTCTGAAAGAAATAGGGAGAGAGGGGGAGGCGGATAGAAGATGGACAGAGGAGAAGATAGGTGGAGAGGAGACAGACAGGTCAAGGAGGCGGGGATGGAGCCAGTAAAGATGAATGTAGGTGGGGAGATAGGGTGGAGATAGGTCAGTCCAGGGAGGATGGACAGATAGGAGAGGTACCGCCCCCTTGATCATGACCCCACCCCCGACCACCAAAACATCATCTCCCAAACCATCCACAACCTCATCACCTCTGGTGACCTCCCACCCATAGCCTCCAACTTCATCATTCCCCAACCCTGTACCGCCCGCTTCTATCTCCTTCCCAAAATCCACAAACCTGACTGTCCTGGTCGACCCATTGTCTCCGCCTGCTCCTGCCCCACCGAACTTACCTCCACCTATCTGGACTCCATTTTCTCCCCCTTGGTCCAGGAAGTCCCTACCTATGTCCGTGACACCACCCACACCCTCCACCTCCTCCAGAACTTTCAATTCCCCGGCCCCCAACACCTCATCTTTACCATGGACGTCAAGTCCCTATACACCTGCATTCCCCATGCAGATGGCCGAAAGGCCCTCCGCTTCTTCCTGTCCCGCAGGCACGACCAGTCCCCCTCCACTGACACCCTCATCCACTTAGCCGAACTCGTCCTCACCCTCAACAAATTCTCTTTCAATTCCTCCCACTTCCTACAGACAAATGGGGTGGCCATGGGTACCCGCATGGGTCCAAGCTATGCCTGCCTCTTTGTAGGTTACGTGGAACAATCCCTCTTCTGTACCTACACTGGTCCTAAACCCCCCTCTTCCTCCTTTACATTGATGACTGTATCGGCGCCGCCTCGTGCTCTCACGAGGAGCTCGAACAGTTCACCCACTTCACCAACACCTTCCACCCCAACCTTAAGTTCACCTGGACCATTTCTAATACCTCTCTCTCCTTCCTGGACCTCTCAGTCTCCATCTCTGGCAACCACCTAGAAACCAATATCCATTTCAAGCCCACCGACTCCCACATCTACCTAGAATACACCTCCTCCCACCCACCTTCCTGCAAAAATGCCATCCCCTATTCCCAATTCCTTCCCCTCTGCCGCATCTGCTCCCAGGATGAGGCATTCCACTCCCGTACATCTCAGATGTCTTCGTTTTTCAAGGACCGCAACTTCCCCCCCTCAGTGGTCGAGAATGCCCTCAACTATGTCTCCCGCATTTCTCGCAACTCATCCCTCACACCCCCTCCCCGCAATTACAACCAAAACAGAATCTCCCTCGTCCTCACGTACCACCCCACCAACCCCCGGATCCAATGCATCATCCTGCAACACTTCCGCCATCTGCAATCCGACCCCACCACCAAAGAAATTTTTCCCTCCCCACCCTTATCTGCTTTCCGGAGGGACCACTCTCTCCATGACTCCTTGTCCGCTCCACATTCCCCTCCAGCCCCAACACACCCGGCACTTTTCCCTGCAACCGCAAGACGTGCTACACTTGCCCCTACACCTCCCCGCTCACCCCCATCCCAGGCCCCAAGAAGACTTTCCACATCAAACAGATGTTCACCTGCACACCTGCTAATGTGGTATACTGTATCCACTGTTCCCGGTGTGGCCTCCTCTACATCAGGGAAACCAAGCGGAGGCTTGGGGACCGCTTTGCAGAACACCTACGCTCGGTTCGCAATAAACAATTGCACCTCCCAGTCGTGAACCATTTCAACTCCCCCTCCCATTCCTCACAAGACATATCCATCCTGGGCCTCCTGCAGTGCCACAACGATGCTACCCAAAGGTTGCAGGAACAGCAACTCATATTCCACTTGGGAAACCTGCAGCCCAATGGTATCAATGTGGATTTCACAAGCTTCAAAATCTCCCCTCCTCCACTGCATCCCAAAACCAGCCCAGCTCGTCCCCGCCTCCCTAACCTGTCCTTCCTCCCACCTATCCCCTCCTCCCATCTCAAGCCCCACCCCCATCTCCTACCTACTAACCTCATCCTGCCCCCTTGACCTGTCTGTCCTCCCTGGACTGACCTATCTCCTCCCTACCTCCCCACTTACACTCACCTTTACTGGCTCCATCCCTGCCTCTTTGACCTGTCTGTTTCCTCTCCACCTATCTTCTCCTCTATCCATCTTCTATCCACCTCCCCCTCTCTCCCTATTTCTTTTAGAACCCCCTTCCCCTCCCCCATTTCTGAAGAAGGCTCTCGGCCCGAAAAGGCAGCCTTCCTGCTCCTCTGATGCTGCTTGGCCTGCTGTGTTCGCCCAGCTCTACACCTTGTCATCAACATTCAATGACATTTTATCATTCCTTCAGTGTAGCTGGGTCAAAATCCTGGAACTCCCTTCCTAATCTCATTGTGGCTGTGCCTATGGCACGTGGATTGCAGCAAGTAAGTAACTGGCTTATAGTTACTACCTCCAGGGCATGTAGGAGAGGGTAATAAGTGCAACACCGACAATGACCACAGCCCATGAAAGAATACATCAAAGAAGAGTCCTCATTTCTCCCACGTGAGACACAGGGGCTTGAGATGGGAGGAGGGGATAGGTGGGAGGAAGGACAGGTTAGGGAGGCGGGGACGAGCTGGGCTGGTTTTGGGATGCAGTGGAGGAGGGGAGATTTTGAAGCTTGTGAAATCCATAAAAGATCTCATTGCATGATTTCAATAAGGAGCAGGAAATATTTGTCACTCTCCCTCAACACTGAAGAAGCTTGAAATCATCCAGGACAAAGCAGCCCACTTGATTGGCACCATATCCACTATCTTCCACTCCCTCCATCACCAACACTCAGTCGCAGTAGTGTATATTATCTATAAGATGCACTGCAAAAATTCACCAAAGACCCTTAAGCAGCATCTTCCAAACTCACAACCACTTCTATCTATGAGGACAAAGGCAGCAAATAAATGGGAACACGACCACCTGCAAGTACTTTCCTAAGCCACTCACTATCTTGAGTTGGAAATATATCACCATTCCATCACTGTTGCTGGGTCAAAATCTTGGAATTACCTCCCTAACTGCATTGTGGGTCAACCTACAGCATATGGACTGCAGTGACTTAAGAAAGCAACTCACTACTATCTTCTTAAGGACAACTAGGAACAGGCGATGATTACTAGCCAGCTGGTGATGCCCACATCCAGTGTGAGTAAAAAAAAAAAGATAGAAGGAATGTTATTTATGAAGCTGTTGAAGATGCATGGTCCTAGGATACTATCCTAAGGAACTCCTACATTATGCCCATGTGAAAGAGATGATTGTCCACCAAAAACCAAATCATTCCCATGATGACTTCAAATGTCTTGGCTCCATGAAGATCTTTCATCTAATTTCCATTGAGCTGAATTTTGCCAAGGTTCCTTGGTGCCACAATCAGTGAAATGCTGCCTTGATGTCAAGGGTATTCACTCACACCACCCCTCTTGACCTTAGCTCTTTAATACATGGTTGAACCGAGGCTATAATAAGGTTTGGAATGGAGAGGATTTGGAATAATTCAAACTGAGCATCAATGAGCAGGTTATTGCTGTGTAAGTGTTGCTTGATAGCACTGTTGACAATACCATCCATCACTTTATTGTTAAATGACAGGGCACAATTGAGGCTGCAATTGGGCAGGTTGGATTTATCATACTTTTTGTGAAAAGAACATTCCTGGGCAATGTTCCACATTGTCAGGTAGATGCCAGTGTTGTAACTGTACTGGAAGAACTTGGCTCAGGGCCCAGTTACTTCTGGAGCATGTCTTCAGTACTACTGTTGCAATGTTTATGTTGTACTATGTTTGCAGTATTCTGTGCTATTAACCATTTCTTACTATTTTGTGAAATGAACTGAATTGCATGAAGATTAGCATCTCTGATACTGAGGACCTCAGGAGGAGGACAAGCTGAATTGTCCCCATGGCACTTCTGGCTGAAGGTTATTACAACCAGGCCCCAGACATGGTTCCTGAAATCTTTTCAGTTCCAGGTGGTATACCCCAAATTGTTAAGGTCCCAGGTTTGCTTTTTATTATTACTCATTCATGGGATGGGGGCATCATTGGCAAAGTCAACGTTTCTTTACCCATCTTTCATTGCCTAAGCAGCTAATCAACAATCACATCAGTCTGGAATCACATGTAGACCAGACCCAGATAAGCTTTACAGTTTTTTTAAATCACTTATGAGACACAGGCATTGCTAACTGGATCCAATTTATTGCCCATCCCTAGTTGCCCTTGAGAAAGTGGTGGTGAGCTGCTTTCTTGAACCGCGACAGTCCACATGCCATAATTAGACCCACAATGCCATTAGGGTGGGAATTATAAGATTAGAATTAGAATTAGAATTAGAATGGGTTTTATTATTATGTGTTCAAAGTACAGAAGTACAGTGAAAAGTCTACAAAGTTGCCCTTCTCTGTTGCCAACTTGATGAAAACACTCCTTTATTCCTGATCACATTACACTTGGGTTAGGGATACTTATATAAGATAGCTTCATGCACACATTAACATTGCCACATAGGATTCCTCAATGGTTACATTTATCAAGAGCTTTAGTTCAAGCAAGCAGTTTTGTTAATTGCTGCTCATTTCCTGTTCACTGACTAAGAGATCCCTATTTTCCACCATTGGATTCTGATGCTCTTTCAATTTGAAAGCTACATCACAAGTAATTTCCAACCAGAGAGGAAGCCATACTGGACTTGGTATTAGGGAATGAGCCAGGACAGGTGATCAATGTTTCAGTAGGAAAGCATTTTGGGCTTAGTGACCATAACTCCATAAGATTTCGACTGGTCATTGACAAGGGCATCGGTGAGGATGCTCAATGGGGCAACAGCCAATTACATCCAAATTAAATAAGAACTGGGGAATATGGATTGGGAACAGTTATTTGAGGGCAAATTTACGTCTGGCATGTGGGAGGCTTTTAAAGACCCAGTTGATTAAAGGGCAAGACATGCATAGATCATAGATCATAGAATCCCTACAGTGTGGAAACAGGCCCTTCAGCCCATCCACACCAACTCTCAGAACATCCCACCCAGACCCATCCCCCTAATCTACACCTCCCTGAACACTATGGACAATTTAGCATGGCCAATCCACCTAGCCTGCACATCTTTGGATTGTGGGAGGAAACCAGAGCACCCAAAGGAAACCCACGCAGACACGGGGAGAACATGCAAACTCCACACAGACAGTTGCCCAAGGGTGGAATCAAACCCAGGTCCCTGGTGCTGTGAGACAACAGTGCTAACCACTAAGCACCATGTCCCTGCAAAACTGAAGGATAGGAATGGCAGGGTTTAGGAACGATGGGTGACATGGGAAATTGTGAACTTAGCCAAAAGGAAAAAGGAAGCATACAATAGGTCTAGGTATCTGCAAACTGACGAAGCCCTTGAGGAGTATAGAGAAATTAGGAAGGAACTTAAATGTGGAATTAGGAAGGCTAAAAGGGGCCATGAAATGTCTTTAGCAAACAAGGTCAAGGAGAATCCCAAGGCTTTTTATGCATATATTAGGCAAAAGAGGGTAACAAAGGAAGGAGTAGGCCCCCACTCAAGGACAAAGGAGGGAAATTTTACGGGGAGCCACAGGAAGTGGGAGAGATCCTTAAGTATTTTGTATCGGTATTTGCCGAGGAGAAGGACATGACTGATGTTGAGGTCAGGGATGAGTGTGTGAATACTCTAGAGAATGTCAATATATTGAAGGAGGAAGTTTTGGGTATCCTAAATTGCATTAAGGTAGACAAGTCCCCAGGGCCAGATGGGATCTATCCCAGGTTAATTGCAAGAGGCAAGGGAAGAAATAGCTAGGGTATTAGCAGATATCTTCACATCCTCCTTGACCGCAGGCAAGGTTCCAGAGCACTGGAGATTAGCCAATGTTGTTCTCTTGTTTAAGAAAGTAAGCAGAAATAATCCAGGAAATTATGGGCTGATGAGCATGACGTCTGTGGTGGGGAAGCTCTTGGAGAAGATACTGAAGGACAGGATATATGTACATTTGGGAGAAAATGGACTAGTTAGTGACAGGCAACATGGATTTTATGGAGAAGATCATGTCTCACCAATCTGATCGAATTTTTTGAAGAGGTGACAAAGATAATTGATGAGGGAAGAGCTGTAGATGTAGTTTATGTGGACTTTAGTAAGGCATTTGGTAAAGTCCCACATGGCAGATTGGTACAAAAACTAAAATCACATGGGATTCAGAGTGGGCTGGCTAGATGTGTACAAAACTGGCTTGGTCATAGTAGACAGCGGGTAGGAGTGGAAGGGTGTTTTTCAGAATGGAGATCGGTAACTCATGGTGTTCCGCAGGGATCAGCCATAGGTCCTGTGTTGTTTGCAGAATGTGTAAACGATCTGGAGGAAAATGTGGGTAGTCTGATTAGTAAGTTTGCAGATGGCACAAAGATTGGTGGAGTTGCTGATAGTGCCGATCACTGAAAGTATACAACAGGATATAGATAGATTGGCCACTTGGGCACAGAAATCGCAGATGGAGTTTAATCCAAACAAATGCGAGGTGATGCATTTCGGAGGATCAAATTTAGGTGTGAATTATACTGTTAATGGCAGAACCCTTAGGAACATTAATGCACAGATAGATTTGGGTATGCAGGTCAACAGTTTCTTAAAAGTGGCAACAAGGTGGCCAAAGTGACTAAGAAGGCATATGGCATGCTTGCCTTCATCGGCCAGGGCACGGAGTACAAGAGTTGGCAAACCATGTTGCAGCTATATAAAACCCTTGTCAGGCTGCATTTGGAGTATTGTGTGCAGTTTTGGTCACTTGGAAGCTTTGGAGATAGAGGAGTGAAGGTTCACCAGGATGTTGTCTGGTCTCCAGGGCTTTGACTATAAGGAAAGGTTAAAAGGACTAGGATTGTTTTCACTGGAAAGACGGCGGCAGAGAGGAGACCTGATAGAGGGCTACAAAATTATGAGAGGCATAAATAGGGTGGATAGTCAGAGGCTTTTTCCCAGGGTTGAAGTTTCAATTACAAGGGAGCGCAGGTTCAAGGTGAGAGGGGGAAAGTTTAAGGGAGGTGTGAGTTGGAAGCTTTTCACACAGGTGCTGGTAGGAGCCTGGAACGCACTGCCAGAGGAGCTGGTGGAAGCTGGCACGTTGGCGACATTTAAGAGACACCTGGATGGTTACATGAATAGGGAGGGAATAGAGGGATATGGACCGAATAAGGGCAGAAGGTTTGTTTTTTAGTTAGTCAGGGCGTGATGATCGGCACAGGCTTGTGCTGTACTTCTCCTTTGTTCTTTTGTTCTATAGCTCAGTGAGGACCACCGGGAAGAGGCTGCATTCAATACTTGCCAATCAGCTTATTGCCCCTTTTCCCAAGTAGACATCTCTGTGTTCACAGCTTTTACTTATGTAGTCACTTTAATATCGGGGTCAACTGTGGTTCAATGGGAAATATTCTCTGAGTCAATGCAACGTGGGTTCAAGTCCCGCATGAAAGACTTGAGCACAAATTCTAAGCTAACGTTTCCAGTCTTGTACTTGGGGAGTGCTAAAATGGATAAGACACAATCTTTGGAATGATTATGATAAACTGAGGCCTCGCTAACCAAAGAATTACTTTTGAAGAACAGTAGGTCGGTTTCTCAACAATCATCCCTTTAAACGATTATCTGGTCATTGCTAATTGGAGGAGTATTCTTTGTGCGAATTACCCATCAAACTTCCATTGTTACAAAACAGTTTCAAAATATGCTCCACTAGCTCCAGGCACTTTTGGAACATTCTGGAGTCTTGAAAGGCAGTACAATAATGTATGTCTTGTTAGTAAAATGTCTCAATGTGTTCTGCAAGGGAGTTGACAAAGTTCAACACTAAACCACTTCAGGAGAAATTAGGATGGGAGATTAAAAATATGATCAAGGAGGTAGGTTTTAAGGAGTGTGCTAAAGGAAACATAATGCAGAGGGGTTTAGGGTAGCAATTTTAGCTTAAGCACAGCTGCCAATAGTGGATCAATGAAGACTAGGGATGAGAAAGTGGTCAGAACTGGAGAGAGTTGTAGAGCTGAAGAAAATTACAGGGATAAGTAGGGAAGATGTCATGGAAGGTTTTGAAAGCAAGTCATAGTATTGTAGTTTGTTCACTTTTGGTAGTTGTTCCAAATGCAGAGATTCGACGCTCAGATTGGGAAATCGGGTACAACACCAGTGGGAGCATCTAAATAGTCCATCCATTAATTGAAATGGATGAAAAATCCAGACACCCAGAGATTGGGGTCTAGAGTCCCATGGAATGTGGGGAAATGGGGCGAAGTCTAGGAAAATACAAAACATCAACTCTGTTACAAATGATATGTGTCTTATCTGTTAACAGTCAACAAATGTCGTGCAGATGTTCTATATCATATTCATTTAATATTTATTCAAGGTACTTTTTACTTCTATTATGTGTTCCCTTCTACTGTGATATTTTGCTTGATACCTTTACTGAGAGAACTATCCTTTGGTCAAAATTGATCTTGATATTTTAATTGCTTCTTGCCTTTAGGGTAGTTAACCTGCTCTGAAATCTGGCATCAGTTTTCACACACATCAATTAACATCAAATGGTCACAGTACCTTCCACACTCCATGTCACTCCCAATGATAAATGACTCAACATAATCCCTGTCTAGTTATAGGTCGCGTGAGCTGCAGTCAACTGTGAGATTAAAATAAAGGCTCCAAACCAGATTCCTTCCCTTTCCACATGACCAATCTTGGGTCTTTAGGCTAAATTTTGAGGAGAAAGGCAAATGGGAAAGGACTACGTACAAATGTTAAGGTGTTGCTTTTGGAGTATTTTTTCATGGAATTTTAAATGGATTCAGCAGCCAAATTAAAATTGGATACATTGCAAATATTTAAGCTAAATACATGGTGCCAACGTAGAACTGCGAATTCCAGGCAGGCCTCCCGTGGTTTTCAATTGACTGACTGGTCAGGAAATCTTTGAAGCTTTTCCAAAACATTACACCCAGATACCTTTAGCTCAATTACAGTAGCACGATGAGTTCTACAACTCTGTAATATATAATAACATTTATGCTATCTACATTTGAACAAAAAGTATTTATCACGGCTACGGCTAAGAAATGTCAAATATTAAATTCCTCTGAATCGGAACGAGTACTACCTTGAGTCATTCTGTTCCATCATCCTTTCCTGCATATTATGGTCTACAAGATATTCGTGTTTAAAATAGATAGCTACTGATTTCCTTTGATTTTTTTTAACTAGACTACAATACCACTCCTTCTCAGGAACAAACAGTTCGAGCTGCATAAATATATTTCAGTCTCTGTGGTAAGCAGTAATCAGTACTGACAAAGGCCCTGCACTGTCTTACCCCCGTGCAAAACATCGATTATAGCTTCAGTGTGACATTTCTTTGCGATGTAACCACTCTCAAACTAGAGTTAATATATATTCGGACTGCCAATAATATTAGAACTCACACTGCCCTCTCAAACCTACACTGTGGTGATTAGATTGTTTAACCGTGGTAGAATCAAACATGGATGAAAGAAAAACCGAAAGAACTGCGGACGCTATAAATCAGAAACAAAAACAGAAATTACTGGAAAAGCTCAACAGGTCTGGCAGTATCTGTGGAGAGAAATCAGAGTTAACGTTTCAGGTAGAGTGACCCTTCCCTAGTTTGGGTCACTTGACTTAACTCTTCTTTCTCTCCATAGCCTTCTCCAAAGGTGATTAGTCAAGGATAGTGAAGAGTATGGCTTTGTCGGGGGTGGGGAGACCATGTCTGACAGATTTGATTGAGGTTTTTGAGGAGGTAGCTAGATGTGTAGATGAGGGTAATGCAGTTGATACAATCTACATGGATGTCTGTAAAGTTGGTGACAGGGTCTTGCAAAGGTGACTGGTCAAGAAAGTAAGTGCCCATGGGATCCATGGCAATTGGATAAATTTGATCCAAAATTGGCTTAGTGCCAGGAGGCAGTTAAGTTTACAAGTTGTTTTTGTGACTAAATGACTGTGTTCAGTGGTGTTCCACAGTTTCCTCAGCTGGGTCCCTTGTTGGTTGTAGTTTACATTAATGGTCTCGACATGGACACGGGAAATATGAGCAATAAGTTTGCTGATGAAACGGAAATTGATCGTGTTGTAAATAGTGAGGAGGAAAGCCTTAGGCTACAGGACAATAAAGCTGAATTGGTCAGATGGGCAGAACAGGGGCAAATGGAATTTAATCCTGAAAAGTGTGAGGTATTGCATTTTGGAAGGACTAGCAAGTTAAGAGAGCACATGATGAATGGTAGGACCCTGGGAAGCACGGACGATCAGAGGGACCTTGGTGTATTAGTTAATAGTTCGTTGGAGGTAACAGGAGAAGAGGACAGGATGGTTCATAATAACTGTGGAACAGATAACTTTATTAGTCAAGTTATTGGAATACACACGCGGGGAGGTTATGATGAAATTGTATGAAATGTTAGTTAAGTAACAGCTGGAGCACTGTGTACAGTTCTGGTCATGACACTACAGGAAGGATATGATTCCACCCAAGGGGATGCAGGAGAGATTCACGAGGATGTTGCCTGGGCTGGAGCGATGAAATTATGAAGAGAGACTAGATAGGCTGGGGTTGCTCTCCTTAGGACAAAGAAGGCTGAGGCGGTAGCTGTTTGAGGTTTATAGATAGGGCAGATAAGAGGAAAAATGTCCCCTCAGTGGAGGGATCAATAACTACAAGGCATAGGATGTTGGATATCCAGAACACATTGCCAGAAAGAGTGGTAGAAGTTGGAAGCTTCCTAGTATTTAAGACATATTTCGATTTTTTAAAAATTAATTTGTGGCCCAGGGCATTGCTGGCTGCCCAGAATTTATTGCTAGTCCCTAGTTGCCCGTGAGAAAGTTCAGGATTAACACTTAAAATACCATACAAGGCTAAGGGCCAAGTGCTGGAAAATGTGATTAGACTGGATAGGTGCATGATGACCAACATGCATATGATAGGCCATAGATCCTCTTTTGGTACTATAAAACTCTACGGCTCAATGTGTTCTGCAATTTTGACACACTGAAGGTAAAGGAATGGTGATATATTTCCAAGTCAGGATGGTGAGTAGGTCGGAGGGGAGCTTGTAGGCAATGCTGTTTCCTTGGATCTGCCCATGTCCTTCTGGATGGAATTGGTTGTGGGTTGAAAGTGCAGTCCAATCAGTATTGAAAAGTTCCCGCAATGCATCTTCTGGATAGCACACACTGCTATTGTACCTTGATGGCAAAGGGATAATGATTGTGGATATGCTACATAACAAATGGGTTGTTTTATCCTAAATGGTATCAAGTTCCTCAAGTGTGGATGGTGCTGTACTCATCCAGACAAGTAGGTGTATTCTGTCACACTCCTGCCTTGTGTCTTGTAGATGGTAGGCAGGCTTTGGGGAATCAGGCGGTGATCTTATAGCCACAGTATTTATATAATTAGTCCAGGTCAGTTTGTGGCTAATGCCAAAATATAGAATCTTGAAAATGCTGGGATTCCATGATGGTAATACCATTGAATATCAAGACGTCATGGTTAGACTTTCTGTTGTTAAAGACAGTCATTGCCTGTATTTGGTGCAAATGTTACTTGCCACTTGTCAGCCCAAGTCTGAATATTATTCGGGTCTTGGTGCATTTCAACATGGGCTGTTTCGGTATCTATGGAGTCACAAATGATGCTGAACATTGTGTAACCATAGGCAAACATCCCCACTTCTGACCTTATGATAGAGTCAAGGTCTTTGATGAAGCAGCTGAAGATGATCAAGCCTCAGATATTACTCTGAGGAACTCCTGCAGAGATGTCCTGAAGCTGAAATAATTAACCTCCAACAACCATAACCATTTTAATATGTGCAGGGCATGACACCAACCAATGGAGAGTGTGCCTCCTGATAGCCATTGGTTCCAGTTTTGCTGAGACTCGTTGATGCCACACTCAGTCAAATGCAGCCTTGAAGTCAAGGGCAGTCACTCTCACCTCGCCTCTGGAATTCAGCCCTTCTATCCTGGGTTGAACCAAAGCTGCAATGAGGTCAAGAGCTGAGTGTCCTGGTGAAATCCAAACTGAGTATCAGTGAGCAACCACAGCTGTTGCTGAGCAAGTACTGTTTGATAGCATTATTGATGAATCCTTCCATCAGTTTACTGATGAATAAGAGTAGACTGATGGATCAGTAATTGGCTGGGTTGTATTTTTCCTGCCTTTTCTGTGAAGGACATACCTGGACAATTTTCCACACTGTCAGATAGATACCAATACTGTAACTGTAATAGAGCTAGTTGACTGGGGCGTGGCCAGTTCTGGAGAACACGTCTTCAGTCCTATTGCTGGCATGGTGTCAGGGCCCATAATCTTTGTAGTATCCAGTGCCTCCAATTTGATATCACATGGAGTGAATTGTTTTGGTTGATTACTGACAAGTGTGATGCTGGGGACCACTAGAGGAGGCTGAGATGGATCATCCACTTGGCACTCTGGCTAAAGATTGTAGCAAATGCTGCAGCCTCATTTTTTGTACTAATGTTGTATCAGAGATAGTAGGAACTGCAGATGCTGGAAAATCTGAGATAACAAGGTGTAGAGCTGGATGAACACAGCAGGCCAAGCAG
>NC_063337.1:11651782-11659037 GCF_021869965.1 Rhincodon typus | reverse complement strand
CACCTCTTCAAAACACTCAATTGAGTTAGTGAGACATGATTTCCCATGCACAATGCCATGGTGACTATTCCTAATCAGCTCTTGCCTTTCCATACGCATGTAAATTCTGTCCCTCCGAATCCCCTCCAACAACTTACCCACCACTGATGTAACGTTGACCAGTCTATAGTTCCCTAGCTTTTCCTTACAGCCTTCTTAAATAATGGCAGCACATTAGCCATCCTCCTGTCTTCCGGCACCTCACCTGTCGCTATCGATGATACAAATATCTTAGCAAGGGGTCCAGTGACTATCTCCCAAGCTTCCCACAAAGTTCTGGGATACACTTGATCAGGTCCCAAGGATTTATCTACCTTTATGTGTTTCAAGACTCCTCTTCTATCATATGGACTCTTTTCAAGATGTCACTATTTAACACTATTTGATCACCACTTGGCCAAGGCTTTTCTTCCCCCAAGGGTAGCGGAATCCAAAACTAGAAAGCTGGGTTCAAGGTGAAGAGGAAAAGATTTAAAAGGTCCCTGAGGGATAACTTTTTCATGCAGTAGGTGGTGTGCGTATGGAACGAGCTGCCACAGATTGTGGTGGAGGCAGATGTAATTACAACATTTAACAGGCATCTAGATAGGTATATGAATAGGAAGCGTTTAAAGGGAGATGGGCCAAATGCTGGCAAATGAGACTAGGTCAGTTTGGAATGCCTGGTCGGCATGGACAAGTTGGACCGAAGGGTCAGTTTCCGTGCTGTATGACTGTATGACACTATAACAGTAACAGCTTTGGCTCTGAGGCAACAGCATGTGCGTTCAATAGGTCCTGCAACAGGACCAGATGGAGAAACCAAGCTGACATTCCCACTGCAGTGACACACTACAGCAGTGCCACACTGTCATTTATTGTCTTTGAAAGGAGATGTTAATCGGAAGGCCCATCCACCCTCTGAAGTGAATACCACAGATCCCTTGGCATTAATTGAAGAACAAGGATACAATGCCTGTTTGCCATTTCCAACGGTTCAAGAAGGCAGCTCACGACAGCCTTCTCTAGGATACTGAGGGATGGACAATGACCAAAGAATGCCCACATCTTGTGAAGGAATAAAAACAAAACAAGCATCTTCTCTCTAATGTTCTAGCCAATAATTAGTATACATTTTGCCTATTCTTGTGTATTTTTTCCTTTCCAGGACATTGAAAGATGCTCAAATTATTCTGATGCAATTAAGCAAAAGCTCACAGAGAATAAGAGCATGAAAGGACAACTTTTACAGTACCATCTTCAGATGGCAATTAGGGATGAGAAAAAAGATGCTGTTCTTGCCAACTACACTCATATCCCAAAAATATATTTTGGTAAAATGTTGTCTCTTCTTGGTTAAAGGATATTTGTAGTTTCCAAACTGCAGGTTTGGCCTGCCCACTGTATTCTGTGCCATTTACTTCGGTTCATTCAAAGGGTTGCCTATGGAACCCATCTTATCTGTATTCCACACCACCACTTTTAAAAAAAAATCTGATTTGTGAATTAATTGAAAATCCTAACATGCAACTTTGCCACTTTGATAAATCTAACCCTGCTGTTCTGAACCTTCCACAGCAATTGCTTTAGTGGCCTCACTGTGTGTGACAGATTTCCAAGCTAGTTTGACTGGACCTGAACACTAACATAAGAACATAAGAAAGAGGAGTAGAACTTTGCTTCAGACAAGAGCTAATGAAAATTCAACATTTCCTGATTTGTTCAGACTATGCCTATGTAATCACTATTCAACAGGCTTTTACTTGTCTTTTAATACTTGTGATGTGTTATTTTAGTCCAAACTCTGCTTCCT
Organism: Rhincodon typus; assembly: GCF_021869965.1. Classification (NCBI taxonomy): domain Eukaryota; kingdom Metazoa; phylum Chordata; class Chondrichthyes; order Orectolobiformes; family Rhincodontidae; genus Rhincodon; species Rhincodon typus. Next base: position 11,657,206 of record NC_063337.1, on the reverse strand, counting down.
TTTATAATTTATTCATACCTTTCCGAACTTGGTAGCTAAAAACTGCCTCCTACCTTGACCTGGTCTGATTAACATTGCTTGAATGAAAATGGAAGTCTTCTCAAAAGCGAAATTGATGGAGTGCATAACAACCACAATTTTTATTTGTCTGTATTTTTGATTGTGGACTGAAATGGGAAAAAAACTGTTTTATGAACCAAAATTGTGGAAGGAATCGTTGCACTTTTATAAAGCTATTTTCTGAAGCTCGTTGTAAGTCATGTTTACACTGCTGCTTTGTTTAAGCAGTGAAGGATGCTGTTTGTAGATGGGCTGGCACCAGGGCTCTCTGCACGCAGGGAAATTTGGCTCACAACAGGTTGATGATTAGTTTATGGAGTCGTAACCAATTTTGAATGCCAAAGGCCATCAGCCTGCCAACTATCTGATTGGCCCCAGGGTAGCTGAAAAGCTTGTGGGTACGAACAATACTGAGAGAAGTCTTTGGACTGCTGTAAGGGCAGATTGTGTGTCTTTCTTTTTCGTAAACAACCACAAGCCTGAAGAAAATTTACCAGTTACTGTAAGCTGTGGCCTTTAAGCAGTAATGAAGAGACTGTCAATCACCTGTACCTCACATTGAAAAGTGAAAGGAACCTGGACAACACAGGTTAAAGAACAGAACATTCTGGAAAGCAAAAAAAATAAAATCAGTGAACTCTCTGTACTGGAGCCATTGAACTGCTTCTCATTTTTTCCTTCATCCATAACACCATGATTTTTTTTTCCATTTGTGCCTGTACGATCTGCAGAGGGGATTTAAAAGAGGGTTAGAGCTTTAACTAGTAGAGTTATATGTTGACAGTTGATAGTTGTTTACCTTGTTAGAATTTACTTATTTGTAGGAAGTAGTAGTTGTTATTAAATAAAGAAACCTGGTCCATGTTTTCTATTAACTTAGATTTATTTGACAGGTAAACTGGGGAGTTTCCATAATTTGATAGAATTTCATCTTAGTGACAACTCCAGGAATAGTGGAGCTTAATTTCCAGTGGGCTATTCCAGTTAGACAGCACAAGTGTTATAAGGAGGACTTTGGGTTATATGGGAGTGAGAGGGTTAATACTGGCCATGTAAAGAAAAGGAAACAGTCAATCAATTGGATCAAGGATCACCAATATCTTTGAATGATAGTTAAAAGATTGACTAAACTAAACTTTGATAATCAATAGACATGAAGAAAACAAACAAGCAAATCACTCTACAGAATCTCATGTACCTCCTGGCCGTTGCTAACAATGTAAGCGATGTGGATTGAAACAGCATGAGGCAAAATTGGGCCAAAAATTCTCTATTTTTCAGTCATGAATTATTTCCATGGCACACCAGCTGCTGTGAATGGTGTCTGCAGCCAAAGGGCACAGTTTATGCATTAGTTAGCCTTCTGGTTAGGATTCCTCTTAGTTAGCTGTTCCCAGTTAGCAGCCATCCCACTTCTGAGTCACATTGTCATGGGTTCAAGTCCCAATCCAGAGAATAAAACACAAAAAATCCACACTCTAGTGCAGTGCTGAGGGATGGCTGCACAGTGATGAAATGGCTCTATTTGCCTCTCTGCCAATGACCCATAGCACTGATTTGAAAAGACATTAGATTAGTTCTCGAATAAAAGCAAAATACTGCAAATGCTGGGAATCTGAAACATGCAGAGAATCCTGGAGCAAGCCAATGGGTCTAGCAGCATCTGTCAGGAAAAACAAAGTCAATGTTCCAACATTTGACTGTTCTTCAGAGGTATGTTTTCGGTTCATTCTCTCCGTGGTGCCCTGGTCAATATTATTCTTCAATCAACATCATTAATACAGATTAACTGGTCACGTTGCTGTTTGTCAGAGCTCGCAGTGAACATGTTGGCTGACATATTTCCCTACATCAAATGTTGACAGTACTTCATTGACTCTACAGAGTTTTGGGCCATTCTGCCATTATGGAAGTCAGTATAACAATGCAAAGTCTTCCTTTCTTTTTTCAGTCTTCTTAAGTGCTGTGTGTGACATGAATCCAATGCCAGTGTAAATGGAGGACCCCATCGCTGGCTTCAGGCCCCCATGCATGTTTCCGAATGCAGCTATGTCCCTTCAGTTCCATACCAAACCAATCAGCCATATAAATACGTGAAGCAGGTTAAATGCCAGGAACTCTCAGGCAAATAAATCATCTCCTGACATGCTAAATTCTGTCCCCAATCCAGAAGGCACAAGTCAGGAGTGCGATGGAATATATCTCACTTGCCTGGATGAGTGCAGCTCCAACAACACTCAAGAAACTCAGCATATTCTATTTGTAGCAGCCCACTTGATTGGCCCCCTATCCACAATCACCCTCTTTCCAACCAATGCATAGTGGGAGCAGTATATATCATCTGCAAGAAGGGTCACTGAACTTAAAAAAAATTAATGCAGCTTTCTCTCCACAGATGCTGCCAGACCTGCTGAGTTTTTTTCCAGCAATTTCTGTCTTTGTGTGTTTCAGATAGAAAATGGGTCAGGGACATGGTTGAAAAATGTTATATTTGCAACCTTTTTGCTGCACTCTAACCCTCCTGTTTACATGGGGTTAAGAGCCCACCCCACGCACTCAGAATGATTCCTCCTGAATGGAAACAAATGTTTGTGATAAGCATAACGGGTTTTGACATTTCAATTATCACTAATATTAAGTTTCATCATATTTTCAAAGATCTTTCAATAACATTTACACAGTCTCAGTCTATAGAGGATATTCAAATTAAATAGAATTCCAATTAACCTAATAAAAATTATACAATGAATTCAATATAAGAGTCAATGGAGAAATGCAGAAAGATTTCAAGTAAGCAATATTCAGTAGGGATTTTAAATGATTGTTTAATGAATAAACAGTCCACGTTAATGCCGCATGTGTCTGCTCTGACAGTTATTTGAATTTTTATCGAATTCAGACGTGCTCTTTGCTTGCATTCTCCATTGTGCCAGGGAAACATAAAACAATTGCAAAGTGTTTAATCCCAATTCACTGTCGATATTTTCAAATCCTTTTGTGCTCTTATTTCCACAGTAACTTTCTTTGCAATGAAATGCCTTTCCAGTATTCTGAGACAGCAGCTCTACATTCTGACAGCTCTTTTGGAATGCTTAAAACTTCAGATTTTTTTTTAACATTCTAGGTTCTCCAAACAAAAGAAATGCTTGTTCCCTAGTCCGTTCATCATGTTAAAAAGCCCTCAGTTAAATCACTGCCCTTAATTTTCTTATCTCCACGATTCACTTGCCACCCATAGTGGGCAAGTCCCTTCTTGTTCAATGTAATTGCGACAAACCATCACACAAGATGCTTCAAAATCTGTGTGCTGTTTTGTAGGTGGGATACATTCTCTGGAGTACAAAGTAAAGCCTGACCAACAGTCTGCAAAATTAAAGCAGTTCTCCCTTGTTGGTGAATTCAAAACCTATTGGAATGAAGTCAAACTTTCCATTCAGACTTTTTATGGCCAAGTTTCTGGTTGCTAAGTCTACAACAAGGGGTCACAGTCTGATGATACACGGTAGGCCATTTAAGTGTAGAAAATAGGAACAGGTGTAAGCCATTCAGCCCTTTGAGCCTGCTCTGCCATTCAATATGATTATCTAGCTCAGCACCCTATCCTCACTTTCTGTCCATACCCTTTGGTCCCTCCAGCTCAAAGAACTATATCTAATTCCTTTTTGGAAAAATTCAATGTTTTGACCTCAACCACTGTTTTTGGCAAAGAATTCTACAGGCACATGATGATGAAATTTCTCCTCAATGTTTTAAACTGGCCTACCCTGCATCTTTGGACTGTAACCTCTGGTTGTGGACTCCCCAGTCATTGTGAATATCGTCTATTTAGATGAGGAAACATTTCTACACTCAGGATGGTCATTCTGTGGAATTTGCTACCACAGAAGGCTATAGGGGCCAGGTCACTGAGTATGTTCAAGAAAGAGATTGATAAAGGTGTTGGGTATGAAGATCTCCAAAGGGAATGGAGAGAAAGCAGAAATATGATGTTGAGATAGAGGATCAGCCACGGTCACATTGAATGACAGAGCAAGCTCAAAAGGTCTGAATGACCCACTCCTGCTCATTACTATGCTTCACATCGACATGTTTGGTGGCATTATATTACATCTTTGTGGCCATCACTTTTTGAGATGGAACTTGAATTCAGACATTCTGGCCCAGAGGTAAAGATTATAGTTCAAGCACATGACCTGTTTCCAATTTGTTCTTTGATTTACATCCTTACCTTGTGAATAATCCTTAAATTGTTCCAAAATCCCCGAACTCATGTGTCAACTGCTTCCACTCCTCGGCACTTTCGTTTAGATTTCAATCCCATTGGCCACCATTATTTCCAGAGTGTAATCCAGGTATTTTTATCCAAGCTAATTTTTATCCTCACTGTTAGGGCTGTAAACTGGCACAGTGGATTGCTTGACCTTTCGATGGGCTGTGTAATGGGTGAACAACCTTTATTACATTAATATGGATTTTATATCATTTGACCATTTGTTTAAGAAATGAATTTTAGAAATTTGTTGCACTCTCCATAATTCATTCACTTCATCAGACAGTTTTACCAGATAAATGAGAAACTGGGCATGGATATTGTGATATTGAAAAATCTAACAGACATTTATTGCAACTAAATGATATATATAAACATGTTACACACATATCTGGGCCAATTTTAAGCTATAGGTTCACAACAGAGAAGCATGTTTCCTGGACAGTGTCATGTTTCAAGTGATCTGAGGTAAGATAGAGAATGAGATATTTATAGCCTCAGATCATATGCAGTGATGATATCCCAAGCATGTCTCTTAAAGTCATCCTGACATGCTGACCCTGAGATATAACACAATGCTTGGTATCATCCATATATTCCCCATATGTGAATCTCATTGAAATGTTACATCTGTATTTCATACTTGCGCACCTTACTTTCTGCTGGCACGTTTGGCTGTATTGCAGTGTCATGGGCAGAAAGGCAGATCTACTGTATCTCCAGAGAGGCCCTAATCAAGTATATTGGAGACAAAAGATGGAGAACACAAGCAAGGAAAAACAAGAAGTAGTCAAAAGAGCCAAATCAGGAATTTGGCAGACATCTCAGAATATCCTTAAAGTATCTTTTTTGGGAGATACAAGGATTTCTATGAAAAAGAAATCTAGGACTTTATACTGTGATACAAAACAATTTTAGAATCACAGGATCCCGACAGTGTAGAAGCAAGCCACTTGGACCATCGAGTCCACACCGACCCGTAGAACAGCATCCCACCCAGACCCAAACCACTTACCCTATCCCTGTAACCCTGCATTTCCCATGGCTAATCCACCTAACCTGCACATCCCTGGACGCTAAGGGCAATTTAGCAT
>NC_063337.1:11620788-11651772 GCF_021869965.1 Rhincodon typus | reverse complement strand
CTGGACGCTAAGGGCAATTTAGCATGGCCAATCCACCTAACCTGCACGGCTTTGGACTGCAACCTTAGTTACTGCACTTGAGATTGACTGAAACAGTGTCCTGCTTTTCAATGATATTTCCTAAATCTCACTAATGAATTTTGCTATGAGTTACTCTTTCACTGCAGGAAAGTCCTTAGTCTTTACATCGTCACATCCAGAAGAGTGGAATTCTCTGGTATATTCCTCAGTCTTGAATGGATCACAAGTATATGCACTTCGTGGTCACAAGTATCTAAATTTCCACCATTGCAACAGCTCAGTTTGAGTGGAAGAAGACTAGAACTCTACAGTTTGAAGTCCTACTGTGTAAGAACTAGAGGTAGGATATTGAAATACAGTGTGAAATAACATTGGAAGAAATAATTTGGAGGACAGTATTTTTGTCAGTGGGAAGAATCAAGAGAAAATTTCAGAAGAGGACTTACCATCACAGCATTGATGAGACAGAGAGAGAAAAGTGATTGAGATGGAAAGCAAGGTTCAGGAACAGAAGTGAAAGTGGGTAGACTATCACACAATAAAATGCTCCCATCAGGTGAGAAAAGTGGCAACCTTCCTGACTGGTGAAATAGAACAGCCTTCCTGCCAGGTTGGGATAATGTTGGAATCAGTGGCTCGATCAGCCCTAATCTGAGAAGGAACAGGGCGTGGCTTGAGAGGAAGGAGGTTGCTCACTGAAAGCCACGATTCTGCCTCAATCTCTCCTGACTTCTCTCTGTCCATCTCCTGCCATCCCACAATTCCCTTCAAAATATCACCTACATACCCTGAAGTTCCTGCACCTTCATGTTGCTGTGCTTCCAGGAGCCTCAACCCCTGAGGTGATGCTGCACCTCCCAGTGGCCACTAGTTTCTGGTTGGTTGGCAACTTCTGGCAGGACGTGGCTGTCACAGGAAGTGATGCGTCAAAAAGGTCACTGGACGATCACCTATGTGCCTGACAGGCACTCGATCTGGCAGGCCTTCTCTTTAGTGGGATGGGGTGTCCGTACTCACACTTTGACAAATAAAAACTGGAAAATCTCATCTTGTGGCTCAACAGTCCAGTAAAGTAACAGACTGCTGTCTATATTTGTACAGGAAAGGAGCTCAGTTTTGAAGGAGATTTCACAGCACTGGCCTATACTTAACCTCAAATTTACCCTTTCGAATGAGATGCAGCAGTGTATTTTTCAAATCTGATCAAAGAGATTAGAGTCGAACTCTATTCTGAACCCAATTACCTGAATAGACTGATTGCAATTTACCTCAGAAGACAGCACTTTAGATTTAGATTTGCTTCTGGCAGAAATATATTGAATCACACAGGGGAATCACTGATACTTTTGTGCCTGTGTGCCACATTAATGGCATCACTCTTTCAAGCACTTTCTCTTCACGTTGTCTCAGGCCACAGAGGACTCCTTCAACTGTCTCTGGCATCAATACCCCGAAGGAACTCAGACAGAAGAGATACTGTCGAGTTGGCTAATGGCCGACAAGGATATAACTTCAATGCAGTGTTGGTGGTTGCCTTCCTTACTCACATACAAAGGCCTAGAAGACCTAGAAAACCAGCAGATTGCACCATAAAGTGTCAAGTGAATGTGGATAAAGAGGAGGTGACACTTGGTGAAAGAAAAGTAGTCTACACCCCAGAAAATAAGAAAGTGAACAGAGTACAACAGCTGGCTGAACTGACGGTGAAGAAAACATTTGAAGCAGCATGACAGATGTTTTCCAATTAACTTGTTCAAAGATATTACTGCACACCTCTGAAGCAGGTGTGATTGGAACCTGGGTCTTCTTCCCCAGAGGCAGGGACACTACCAATGCACCACAAAAGCCCTGAAGCAGCATAACAGACATTTTCTAAACAACCTATTCTGAGATAGCATTGTATATCTCTGGAGCAGGTGGGGCTTGAACCTGGGCCTTCTGGCCAAGAGATAGAGATGCTACCACTGCACCGCAACAGCCCTGAAGCAGCATTATATGTCTCCCAAGTAGTTAAATATGATATCTAAATGAAAAGAAAAGAGAATGCTGGGGAATCTCAGCAGACCAGGCAGCATCTGTGGGGAGAGAAACAGATTTAACATTTTGAGTTCATAGACTCTTCTTCAGAATGAAATATTTCTTAAGATGCTAATGAAACATTAGGACTTATTTCTGGGACATAATCTTCAAAGGTAATGAAACTATATTAAATTTGCAGAGAATCCTGATCAAACCACAAAATCAGAGTACTGTGGAAATTTCCCATCTCTGTATTATGAGAAGGACAAAGAAGAACTGAAGGGATCTTAAACAGGATTTGCAGGAATGGCACTAGAGCCAAGAGGTTACAGCTATCAGGGAATATTGAAGGCAAGGAGTCTTTGAGGCAATGAATCATTGAGTTAGATAGGACAGAGTGTTTTCAATTGTAGAGGAATCCAAGATTAATGCAAGGCTGTAGTAGAGTGGTAACGTCAGTGGACTAGTAATCGGAACCCCATGCTCATGATGTAGGGACAGGGGTTTTAACCTGGTCCATGGCAGATATTGGAACCTGGTATTAAAAGCTAGTCTAATGCTGACCATCTGAGAATTATCATTGAAACCCATTAGTTTCATGAATGCCCTTTAGGGAAAGAAATCTAGCCCACATGTGACTCCAGACCCACAGCAATATGGTTGACTCTTAAGTGCTCTCAGAAATGACCTACATAAACATTGTTGGAAGAGCAACAAATACTGACCTTGCCGATGAAATCCCGTACAAGATTTTTTTTTAATCGTGTTATATTTATGAATAATTCCAAGTGGGAAATAAGAGCTGAATCTCCCAACCTCCCACAGTGACTTTCCTGTAATTGCATTGGGAGTAAAATAGGCTGCTCATTCTGTGGAGGTGATTAGTCAGTTAAGATGTTTAAGGCCCCAATTAGAGGTGTTATGGTGGTAACACTGCAAAAGTCAGATCTCAGAGAGTGAATCCTGACTTCATAGATCACAGATTTTATTAATCAATTTGGTTACGATGGTGTTTAGTCACTGAATCTATTTTAAAAAGCTGCCGACGTTCTTTTAATAAAACAACACAAATTTACACCAATGAAAAAAAGGAAAAGAAACATTATATATTGATCTAACAATTTCTAAGTTGTTTTTTATTCATTCACAGGATGATGGTATCGCTAACCAGGCAGCATTTCTTGCCCATCCCTAATTGCCCAGAGGACAGTTAAGAGTCAACCACATTGCTGTGGGTCTGGAGTCGCATGTAGGCCAGACCAGGTAAGGATGGTAGATTTCCTTCCCTAAAAGACGTTAGTGAACCAGATGGGTTTTTCCAACAATCAACAACGGATTCACGGTCATCATGAGACTCTTAATTCCAGATATTTGTTGAATTCAAATTCCACCATCTGCCATGGCGGGATTTGAACCTGGGTCCCAGGTTCAAATAAATAACAAAAGGAAAGATTCAACACTTTTCTTCATAGGTGTTCAGTCCCATGAAGTATCAGTCCTATCTTTACTCTCTTACCTTTTTAAAAAAATTCATTCATGGGATGTGGGCATCACAGGCTAGGCCAGCATTTATTGTCCATCCCAAATTGGACAGAGAGTAATTAAGAGTCAACCACATTGCTTTGGGTCTGGAGTCACATGTAGGCCAGGATGGCATATTTCCTTCTCTAAAGAAGATAAGTGGACCAGATAGTTATTTTTTCCCCCTGACAACTCAAATTCCACCACCCACCATGATGGGATTTGAACCCAATTCTGAGATCATTACCAGGGTCTCTGGATTAGTAACCGAAACAAAAACAGAATTGCTGGAAAAACTCAGCAGGTCTGACAGCATTTGTGAAGAGAAATCAGAGTTAACGTTACAGGTCCGGTGACCCTTCCTCAGAATCTCTTGATTAATAGGCTAGTATTATGGACCAAACCAAACCCCTCAAAATATATAAAGGGCATATCCTAGGCTCTAACTTTTATCCTACTTAAAGGCAAGTGTAAGATGCTGTGTTCCAGATATAGAACATAGAACATATAACAGTACAGCACAGTACAGGCCCTTTGGCCCACGATGTTGTGCCAACCTATTATCCTACTCTAAGATCAAACTACCCTGTACCCTACATTTTACTATCATCCATGTGCCTATCCAAGAGTTACTTAAATGTCCCTAATGTATCCGACTCCACTACCACTGCTGGCAGCGCATTCCACGCACCCACCACTGTCTGTGTAAAGAACCTACCTCTGACATCTCCCCTATACCTTCCTCCAATCACCTTAAAATTATGCCCCCTCATAATAGTTATTTCCGCCCTGGGAAAAAGTCTCTGGCTATCCACTCTATCTATGCCTCTTATCATCTTGTATTGTACACTTCTGTCAAGTCCCCTTTCACCCTTCTTCGCTCCAATGAGAAAAGCCCTAGCCCCCTCAACTTTCCTCATAAGACCTGCCCTCCAATCTAGGCAGCATCTTGGTAAATCTCCTCTGCACCCTCTCTAAAGCTTCCACATCTTTCCTATAATGAGGCGACCAGAACTGAATACAATATTCCTGTGGTCGAACCAGAGTTTTATAGAGCTGCAGCATAACTTCGCAGCTTTTAAACTCAATTCCCCTCCAATGAAAGCCAACACACCATATGCCTTCTTTACAACCCTATCAACCTGGGGTAGCAACTTTGAGGGACCTACGGACATAGATCCCAAGATCCAAGATCCGTCTGTTCCTCCACACTGCCAAGAATCCTGCCATTAGCCCTGTATTCTGCATTTAATATTCGACCTTCCAAAATGAATCACTTCACACTTTTCTGGTTTGAATTCCATCTGCCACTTCTTTGCCCAGCTCTGCATCCTGTCAATGTCCTGTTGCAACCTATGACGGCCCTCCACACTATCCACAACTCCGCCAACCCTTGTGTCATCAGCAAACTTACTAACCCACTCTTCCACTTCCTCATCCAAGTCATTTATTAAGATCACAAAGAGCAGAGATCCCAGAACAGATCCCTGCGGAACACTGAGCTCCAGGCTGAATACTTTCCATCTACCAGCACGCTCTGTCTTTGACTGTCATTCAATTGGTCAAACTACTAGTCTTTAAGCAAAACACACTTTATTCTTATACTACAGTTAAAATACAAACAAAAAATGAATTAGCATAACTTTAACTCTAGTAGAAAACTTAATAAAAATAATATATTATTTAACTATTATTCATCAGCTGCTCCAATAGCAACATCTCATAAACACAACCTTGGCAAAGGCAAATTCAGCAACACAGATTTCCCTCACATATGATCTTCTCCAGTCTAGGTAAAAGGAAAAAAATGAAAGCATGAATCTAGCAGCTAAGAGACCACAGCTTTTTACAGCAGCAGAGTGAGAGACCTGTATTCTAGCATCTTCAACTCCCACAAAGCTCAACTTCAACAACCGAAAGCAAAAAAGGAACTAAAACCCAGGATTTTTGTGAGTCTGGCTCTATCCACTCATGCTTCTTTTGTCTACCTTTTAAAAAATGCAAAGCTTTCCATGGAGGATACGCCTTGGCACCAGGTATACAACACCCCTTTTCGAGAGTAACAGGACAGAACAAATCCCTCTTAAAGGCACATATCTTCTCACTAACAATAATTCATCTAGGCCATCATTTCCCCTTACCACTAAAAGTGTTCTTTCTAGCCCTTCTCCTTTTCTGCTGAAAGAGTTTCAGACTTCTTTCAATCTCTAATTAAAAACTGAAAGAACTGCAGATGCTGTAAATCATGAACAAAAGGAAAAGCTCAGCAGGTCTGGCAGCATCTGTGAAGAAATGCAGATCATTACAAATGCTGCCAGACCTGCTGAGCTTTTCCAGCAACTTTGTTTTTGTTCTTTCAATCTCTGCTACTCTGGATACCTCTTTCCAATTCCGACAGCCTGGATATTTCTGCTAATTGTCACACCTGGAGACTTCTACAAAGTGGGAAAAGAAACCCTGCCCTTCTACTAAAATGGTTTCACATCTTCTTCTGAACTCTACTGACTGGTGTATCCTGACCATCCGTTTCTGTATCATAAATGTCAACTTTGTAAATATTCAGAAACTAATAGCTCCATTTTATTTAAATCGCACAGTTTCTTGGAAAAGCTGTTTTAAGTTCACTGCTCAAAACGACTCTCTGAACCTGGCTAAAAAATAGTCGTCTTCAGAATGATTAAAAATAGTTGAATGGCAAACCTAAAGGCTTTGTGTCTTAATTCAGAATAAGGTAGATGAGCTAACGGCTCAAAATGGGGTAAATGGATACGCTCTCACAGTTGTTACAGAGAAGTGGCTATAAGCCAATCAGAACTGGAAACTTAGCACCCAGGGATATGTGACCTTTCAGAAAGGCAGGAGGGAAGGAAAAGATGTTAATAAAAGACGAAATGTGAGAAATAATTGAGGCTCAGCATGATGGTAGGGTCCATTTATGTGTAGGTAAATAACAGCCAACGAAAGTAGACGTTGGTAGGATCAGTGTATAGACCTCCAAACAGTAGCCACATTGTAGGCAAGAGTATAAATTAACAAATAATAGGTGTGTGTGAAAGGGATACAGCAATAATTATATGTGATTTTAATCGTCATGCAATTGCACTGGAGGGGAAGCAAAGGGGATTCGCAAGGATGTTCTATGGTATCTTCTCCTATGTCCTTAACCCAACACTGTCACGCTGGGCCTTGTTATCACATGGGCTGCTACCACCACCATCTCATTGTCAACTACTAATGGTCCTAATTAGCAGCTATTGATTCCCTCAGGCTAACCTTGAACCATTCTTTGTCTGTCCAATTGTTGTTCTGTCTCTCTGGGCTCCACTTCCACTTATTTATTCCTGTCCCCTCCCCATCTTCAGTATATATACCAACATTTTCCAAGCTGCAATCAGTTCTGAAGGAATGTCACTGGACCTGAAACATTAATTTTGTTTTCTTTCCACAGATGATGTCAGACCTGTTGAGTTTTCCCAGCAATTTCTGTTTTTGTTTCTGATTTCCATCATCCGCAGTTCTTTGTTTTTTTTTGTTGTTTTTTTAACCAGGATATTGCCTGGGATGCATCATTTTAACTATGAGGAGAAACTAGATAAGCTCAAGTTGTTTTCTTAAGAGCAGAAAAGCTGAGAGAGGGGACCTGTTTGATGCATATAATATTATGAAGGACGAGGACAGAGTGGATAGGAAGCAGGAAGGATCAATAATGAAGAGGCATAATTTTAAGGTAAAGGACAGGAGGTTTATAGATGATTGGGAAGAAGAAATTTTAACCTGGATTGTGGTGGGAAACCAGAATACACTGCTTGGGAGGGCAGGAAATCTCTCAATCTTTAAAAAAAGTATTTTCAAGGCTGGGGGCTTAGTGCTGAGAAGTGGGATTGGTGTAGATGGGTCAGTATTGACTTGGTGGGCTGAAGAGCCTCTTCACTGCTAAGTGATTCTATGACTCTATGATGATGACCCCATGACTTTTAAGGGCAGTTGGAGCTTCAGTCTAACACCTTACCTGAGCGTTGACATCTCCAACTGTGCAATATAAGAATGTCCTCATGATCTCCACTAGGCTCGTCTGATGGTTCTGCTAGCTCGCACTGAGTAGCTAAACAGGAAAGGCTTCAGTTATTGGCCGATGCGCAGTTCATTGATGGCAACCAAGGGAGCAACTATGCAAAACAACGGAGCAATTGTGTCACGCTTATGCACAGGGCTCGAGATTGAAGAGAACAAAATTGGCCAGAGTTTACGTTCCTATTTGTTATCCGCTGAGCCACAGCTGCTATTCTAACTATATGCCGGGGGCTTAATATGAGAAGCCATAACAATTTCATCAGAATTGATAGTTCACTTTTAAGCACAGGTCACCTTTACCAGATTTCAGCTTGTGGTAATTGAATATTAAAAACATTGGAAGCAATATGCAAAAAAAAATCATTTAAGCATCCAAACCATCTTCTTGTTTACTAAACATGATGGAAATCTGAAATGAAAACAAAAATTGCTGGAATTAGTCAGCAGGTCTTTCGACCCTTTAGAACTGAAATGAGAAGGAATTTCCTCAGCCAGAGGGTGGTGAATCTATGGAACTCATTGCTGCAGATGTCTGTGGAGGACAAATCATTGAGTGTATTCAGCTTGTTCACTATCTACAAGGCACAAGTCAGGAGCGTGATGCAAAACTAACAATATTCAAAGAGTTTGACACCAACCAGAACAAAGCATCCACTCAATCCACGATCGATGCTCAGTCGCAGCAGTGTGTATCATTGACAAGGTGCACTGCAGCAATTCACCAAGGCTCCTTAGATAGTACCTTCCAAACATTTTGATGTTTCCATCTAGAAAGACAAGGGCATCAGAAACATTGGAAAATCACCACCTGCAAGTTCCCGTTCAAGCCACTCACCATCCTGACTTGAAAATATATCGCCGTTTCTTTATAGTGTCACTTGACCAATATCCTGGAACCTTCTTCCAAAAGGCATTTCTACAACATATGGACGGTAGCAATTCAAGTGGGCAGCTCACCACTACCTTCTCACGTTCAACTATTCATGGGCATTAAAAACACTGAGTCAGTCAGTAATGCCCACAGTCCATACAGAAATAAAAAGGTCTAATTTACTGGTATTCTAATAAGAATACACTGCATATATACAAAATAGAACATAAAAGGAAAGGCATCCTATGGCCTTTATCAAAATCTTTCCTACCAACAACAATGACTGCACCTCAAAAAGTACTTAATTGGCTGTTCATTCCTCAACTGGTTGATAGCTTTCTCACCTCCGACTCAGAGGGTCATGGATTCAAGACTCACTGACTCGGCTTGACCACAATCTAGATTCTTGTGAGTGAACATTGGCAAAGTTTATTAAACATAATTATTTACAAGTTTGCATCAACATCCTGGAGCTCCATCCATAACAGCATCTCTACACCCCATGGACTGCAGCAGTTCAAAAATGTGGCTCACCACCACCTTCTTCAGGGCAATTAGGCATGGGCAATAAATGGTGATCGAGCCAGTGACAACCACACACCAAGAACAAATAAAAAAGTAACAAGAAGCATCGTAAAAGAGGACACCTTTCTGGAACCTTACAGGAAAGGCTACAGGTCCATGACATCACTATGACATTGCTCTTCTTGCACATGCTCAGTAGTTAACCTTGGAGTAAATGTATGATTAACCCTTTACTCAGCTGCAACATACAATACAGAGGGAGTTCTGAACTGATTGGGATGCAATCTCTCATGTGAGATATTAAACTGAAAGCAGATCTTCCCTCTCATCAAGATGTAAAAGACTCGATTTCACAATTTTTCAAGAAGGGCCGGGGAGGGCCAGTCCATGTGTCCCAGACAGTACTTATCCCTCAGTCTGTATCTCTAAAGCAGATTATCAGGCAAGTGTCCCAGAGTGAAACAGGCTCAGCGAATACTGGAGAATCTCAACAGGGCTGACAACATCTATGGGGAGAGAAAAAGAGTTAACGCTTTGAGTCTGGTATAACTGTTACTTCAGAACACTAATCTGTGTTAGCTTGCAAGGTGCAAACTGGTTACCATGCTTTCTACATTTTGACTGTAAATGTTGAGTCTTATAGTCACAGAGAAATTCAACACCTGAAACAAACCCTTTGGTCCAACCAGTCTGTGCTAACTATAATCATAAACTAAACTAGTCCCACCTGCCTGCGCTTGGCCCGTATCCCTCCAAACCTTTCATTTGTGTACTTATCTAAACGTCTTTTAAATGATGTAATTGTACCAGCATTCACCACTTCCTCTGGAAGTTCATTCAACACACGAACCACTTTCTATGTAAAAACAAAAGTTGCCCCTCGTACCTTTTTAAAATCTCTCTCCTTTTGTCTTAAAAATATGCCCCCTAGCCTTGAAATCCCCCAACCTAGGGAAAAGACACCTGCCATTCACCTTATCAATACCCCTCATTATTTTACAAACCTATATAAGGTCACCCCTCAATCTCCTACACTCGAGTGAAAAAGTCCCAGTCTATCCAGTCTCCCCTTATAATTCAATCCCTCCATTCCTGACAACATCCTGAGAAATCTCTTCTGAAGTCTCTCCAGTTTAATAATATCCTTCCTTTACCAGGGCAAACAGAACTGGACACAGTACTCCAGAAGAGCCTCACCAACGTTCTTCAAAGGTCAGGGCTTGTGATGTGCTTGAGACATTCTTGAGAGATGTTATATTTGAAAGGTTATGTTCCTTCCCACTGTGTGCCACAATTCACAAAGATCAAAGATGTGAAGAGTTAACATCCCCTGTGCCTTTTGAGTCTAATATTGTAATCCTTGTTTTTTCCCCTCTAACATTTCCTGTGGGGATATGGCAACAAATCAGCAGCAAAGCTGAAGGCTACTCACAGAACAAGCTGGTGTCGGAACCACTCAGTGTCAACCGCAAAAAACTGTTCTCCCCACGGAACCTCACAATCAGTATTCATAAACCTCACAGTTGCACTTAATGTTAATGGTTAATGGGCTGATAATGCTATCCTCTCTATAGCAGCAACCCTTCAAGAACGAGGCTGCTATAAACTGCAATGTTGACTCATTAGATCTGGCAGTAGATAGCTTAGGAGGCGACATATGACCCAATCCATTTCACGTGAGCCTCTGATTGCATTTGACTTTTGGAGAATACTCTTTGGTAGGCAGAATGTGGCTCAGCCGTTGATATTATGTATCGCCTGAGCAATACCACAGCACAAATAGGCTCTGCAAAAAAATCAGAATGTGACTGATTGGTAACCAGGGTGGCACAGTGGTTAGCACTGGTGCCTCACAGAGCTGGGACACAGGTTCGATCCCAATCTTTTACGACCGTTTGTGTGGAGTTTGTACATTCTCCCTGTGTCTGTAGGCGTTTCTCCAGATGCTCTGGTTTCCTCCTACAGTCCAAAGATGCGCAGGTTAGGTGACTTGCCCATAGTGTCCAGGGATATTGTAGGCTAGGTGGATTAGCCATGGGAAAAATGCAGGCTTACAGAGGTAGGGTAAGGGTCTGGCTGGGATGGTCTTCAGAGGGGTGGTATGGACTTGATGGGCCTAATGGCCTGCTTCCACACTGTAGGGATTCTAGGATCATAAGACCTAAATTGACCATATGAAGTGCCAGAAACAGTAACAGTAAGAACTGTTTCTGCATTTGTATCCTCAGTTTTGCAGAATATTGCATTTTTCTGGGGGGAAAGAATGCAACATTTCAGAGGCATCTGGATGGTTACATGAATAGGGAGGGAATAGAGGAATACGGACTGAATAAAGGCAGAAGGTTTGTTTTTAGTCTGGTCAAGGCATGATGATCGGCACAGGCTTGGAGGGCCGAAGGGCCTGTTCCTGTGCCGTACTTCTCTTTTGTTCTTTTTGTTCTTTTGTAACCAGAGATGGAGAGAATAGAGAATAAAAGCCTGACTTTCCAAAGCAATACAGCGGAAGAGACAAAAGTTCCAATTTTAACTCAAGGATAAAAGTCAGTATAGCTGTGGCTGTGGGCCCTTGAAAATGCTACACCCTGTTGAATAAGTGGTAATTAGGTTTTTAATGGATTATTGAATTCACAAATACTGCTGAACAGTCTCACAGGTTTTCGAATATTTGGGAATTTTCTCATATATTCATGAATTGCATATTAGTTTCTAGTGACTTATTGACAAGACTTTGTTTCAATAAATTGCTCCAAAGACGTGTTATCTGAAAGGCAAATTTATAATATAATTAACTGGACATAAAGCTGTCTTGAATATTTTGGAAATAACCCTGCAAAATAAAACATCCTGGCTTAATTGGCGACAATATTTCATTTGCAACGAACAGGCTGCTTGGATGGAGATAGCAAATTTGCAACACTTTCAGAGCGAGGGTAAGAACATAGAACATAGAACATAGGACCTTACATCGCAGTGCAGGCCCTTCGGCCCTCGATGTTGTGCCGACCTGTGAAACCAATCTGAAGACCATCTAACCTAAACTATTCCATTATCATCCATATGTTTATCCAATGACCATTTAAATGCCCTTAAAGTTGGCGAGTCTACTACTTTGCAGGCAGGGCATTCCACGCTCTTACTACTCTCTGAGTAAAGAACCTACCTCTGACATCTGTCCTATATCTATCACCCCTCAATTTAAAGCTATGTCCCCTCATGCTAGCCATCACCATCCGAGGAAAAAGGCTCCCACTGTCCACCCTATCTAATCCTCTGATCATCTTGTATGTCTCTGTTAAGTCACCTCTTAACCTTCTTCTCTCTAACGAAAACAGCCTCAAGTCCCTCAGCCTTTCCTCATAAGACTTTTCCTCCATACCAGGCAACATCCTGGTAAATCTCCTCTGCACCCTTTCCAATGCTTCCACATCCTTCCTATAATGCGGTGACCAGAACTGTACGCAATACTCCAAGTGCGGCCGCACCAGAGTTTTGTACAGCTGCAACATGACCTCATGGTTCCGAAACTCAATCCCTCTACCAATAAAACCTAACATACTGTACGCCTTCTTAACAACGTTATCAACCTGGGTGGCAACTTTCAGTGATCTATGCACATGGACACCGGGATCTTTCTGCTCATCCACACTACCAAGAATCTTACCATTAGCCCAGTACTCTGTATTCCTGTTACTCCTTCCAAAGTGAATCACCTCACACTTTTCCGCATTAAATTCCATTTGCCACCTCTCAGCCCAGCTCTGCAGCTTATCTATGTCCCTCTGCAACCTGCAACGTCCTTCCGCACTATCCACAACTCCACCGACTTTGGTGTCATCCGCAAATTTACTAACCCATCCTTCTACGCCCTCATCCAGGTCATTTATAAAAATGACAAACAGCAGTGGCCCCAAAACACATCCTTGAGGTACACCACTAGTAACTGAACTCCAGGATGAACATTTCCCATCAACCACCACCCTCTGTCTTCTTACAGCTAGCCAATTTCTGATCCAAACCGCTAAATCACCCTCAATCCCATGCCTCCGTATTTTCTGCAATAGCCTACCATGGAGAACCTTATCAAATGCTTTACTGAAATCCAAATACACCACATCAACCGCTTTACCCTCATCCACCTGTTTGGTCACCTTCTCAAAGAACTCAATAAGGTTTGTGAGGCACGACCTACCCTTCACAAAACCGTGTTGACTATCCCTAATCAAATTATTCCTTTCTAGATGATTATAAATCCTATCTCTTATAATCCTTTCCAACACTTTACCCACAACCGAAGTAAGGCTCACTGGTCTATAATTACCAGGGTTGTCTCTACTCCCCTTCTTGAACAAGTGGACAACATTTGCTAGTCTCCAGTCTTCTGACGCTATTCCTGAAGACAATGACGACATAAATATCAAAGCCAAAGGCTCTGCAATCTCCTCTCTAGCTTCCCAGAGAATCCTAGGATAAATCCCATCCGGCCCAGGGGACTTATCTATTTTCACACCTTCCAGAATTGCTAACACCTCCTCCTTATGAAACTCAATCCCGTCTAGTCTAATAGCCTGTATCTCAGTATTCTCCTCGACTACATTGTCTTTTTGTCTTTTTCCTGTGTGAACAACATTGTCTTTTTCCTGTGTGATATTGGCTTTGAAATATTGGATATTGAAATATTGAAATATTGGCTTTGAACACAGTGAGTCCAGGATAACTTGTGTAATTCCCTCTTTCTCTATAATAACTCCCACAAAAGTTTGTGTGTTGTAAATACACCTGTAGACCTTATCACTCTCAGTGCAGGGTTCTTAAAGAAGAATTTTAAATCTATATCATTATCGCCAGAAAAGTGCTTCCACAGGTGCCATAACTGATCCAGGAAGACACCCAGGGCTAACAGCTGATGTACAAATTGACTATAGATATGGATCAACATTTGGACAATTTGTGATTTTTTAATCCCTGAATTTAACTGTTACTTAACCAAAGTGCTTTCAAGTTAACACTCTGAAGAGTTTTTTTTTCCAGATTTGGAGGTTGCTTTGGTATGAATGATTTTTAAGGGGTTAGTCATGCACAGTTGCACAGGTTAAACCACTTGTTAATAAACTTTTCATGTTTGCTTGAGTGAATTTTTGTCTGGTTCTTCATTTGTTCCTCAAGAAATCGGGCTGAGTTATTCCTGAAACTGAGCTACCTATGGCCTGATACGTACAAAATTATCAACATCACCTCTCTTTTTAATGGCACACTTTGTTGCAACCAGTGGAGGAGTGAGATAAGGAAAGGAATCAGTCCACCCCTTCAATTTGGTCAAATTAACAAACAAAAGAGAAAACTTTTCCAGTGGCAGAAGGTTCAGTGACCTGAGGATGCAGGTTTAGCGTGATTCATAGAATCCTTATAAGGATATTATTAGAATCCATAGAAGTAATTCATTGAGTCCACAATGCCCCTTTGATGAGCATTCCACCCAGACCCAACACCCAACCCCCATCCCCAATCCTATCCTTGTAGTCCTGCTTTTCCCATAACTAATCCATAAAGCTTGCACAGCCCTGGACACTATGGGCAATTTGCCACGGCCAATCTACTTAACCTGCACATCTTTGGACTGTGGGAGGAAACTGGATCACCCAGAGGAAACCCATGCAGACACAGGGAGAACATGCAAACGCCACACAGACAGTCACCCAAGGCAGGGATTGAACCCAGGGCCCTGGAACAGTGAGGCGGCAGTGCTAACCACTAAGCCCCCATTCCCTGAAAGCTGAACCTCAAAGCAATAAGCAGAAACTTTTGTTGAGATGTTTTGATCAGGAATACACTGATTGGCTGGTGAAAGCTGATTCAATTGTAATGTCCAAAAGAGAATTACTGAAATACTTGAAGAGGTGCATGCAGTGCTGAGCAGAAAGAGGAGCAAAGTGATATTAAATAGATGAATCCAACAAATACTTGCAAAAGGGGGCTAATTAACTCCCTCTGTGGTGTAAAATTATGTGGGGTTGAAGGACTGAATCTTACATTTGTTTCGTTAAGTGTCAGTTTTGTTGAGTTTCACAGAGATTGCCCACTGAGATCTCACATCATACCTTACCAAATGTGTCTCACAGATTCCTACCCTGCCCCTAAGGCAACCCTTAGACACATTCTAAACCCCTTCTCATCACTCATCATTTCCAACACTGTCACTCACAGGGTATCCACCATACAGCAAGATGTATACTCGCTTGACTGAGGATTACTGACCAGACAGGAAAACTGTCAGAAATCAAAACAGTAAGTGTTGCAGAAACTCAACAGATGGGACAGCATCTGTGAAGAGTGAAGCAGAGCTAACATTTTGAGTCCAATATGACTTTTTTGGAACTGAAACGAACTGGAAAGTAATGTTTTTTTATATTGTAAGCAGGGCGAGAAGAGGAGCAAATGGAAAAGATTGTGAGACTACACACAGCAAAAGACAAAGGCAGTAATATGGTGGTAAAGGAGTGCTAGGGATGTAAAATAGCTGCAAAAGAGAGCTGTGATAAGGAGAAAATGGGTCTGTTCTGCTGAGAGCAAAGCCAACAGGGCATAAACTGGAAGGAACCAGGACAACGAGGCAGAGGTAAGAAAAATGGAGGAAAGAGATACATAATCTAAATTCTAGATTTCAATATTGAGTCCTAGAGTCTGTATGATGCTTAATTAGAAAATGAGTTGTTATTCTGCCAGTACACATTGACCTTTATTAGAACTGTGTAGCTAGTACAGAATAGAAATGCAAGCTTGGGAGCAAGGTGGTTCTTTGAAATGATAAGCAACTGGAAGCTCTGATAAAAGCCTTCTGGAAATCGAGGTGGAGACATCCACTAATTCTTCATCTCCATTGCTTAATATTTCCTCAAAGAGCTCTAATAATTTCATCAAACATGATTTTCCTTTCATAAAGCCTTGTTCACTCTGCCTGATTGCATTAGAATTTTCGAAGTGCCCTGCTTTAACCTTCTCAATAATAGTAAAACTGGCAAAGTCACCATATTCCTACTAGACATGGGGCTGCTCTCCCATTAGGGAGGCAATTGGTGGTGGATTAGAATCATAGAATCTCTACAGTGTGGAAACAGGCCCTTTGGCCCAACAAGTCCACGCCAACCCTGAGAGCATCCCACCCAGACCCATCCTGTATAACCCAACTAATCTACACATCCCTGAACACTACGGGCAATTTAGCATGGCCAATCCACCTAACCTGCATATCTTTGGACTGAGAATCACCACATCTCTGGCAAGGGTAGAGGTTAAGAAGGAGAGTTCTTCATTGTAACTTCAGCCAGTGAAGAAAGTGAACCCACATAGTTGCCATTACTCTATGTTGTAAACCAGCTATCCATCCAACTGAGCTAACCAATTGTCTAATAATAGCAACAAAAACAGAAATGCTCAGCAGGTCTGGCAGCATCTGTAAGAAAAAAAATCAGAGTTAATGCTTTGGGTCCAGCGACCCTGCTTCAGAAATAAACAGAGAATGATCTGAAAAAGACAGTGAATTAAAAGGAGTAGATTCAATGTCAAATCAGGTGCAGACACACAAATAAGTCAGCAAGATCAGACTAAGAGGGAGTAAAAGAAAGGACAACAAAGATAAAGGTGGATAAATGGGACTTTGAAATTTGAAATAGTTTAATACACCAATAATTCACAACCTGAGTGAACGAGGATCAACACTTTTATTTGGACAGTTTCTGGGCAAGAGAATTTTATTTTTATGAATTAGCAATTATTATATCTTTAAAAGTGTCCTGATGTTAGTAATTTCTAGGTTTTTTTTAATACCATACTTAATGGCCACTACATTTTTGAACTCTATTGAAAGAAATATTGGATATTTAATGCAATATAACAATTTCCTGAAACTCATGGTAAATTGACATTTTTAACAAGGCTTACAATGGAGTGTAAACCATACAGCAACATGTTGTCATTTGCAACTCACATGGTAGGTCTTCGTAGTCACAAGTTCTTGGTCAATTTGCATATGAATGTGTAACAATTTGCACACGTATGTGTCCTTCAGATATCAGTATGCTTCCACTAAGTTCTGGGCCATATTTGCATTGCTGACCATGAGCAATAAAAAAAGTACTTTAGCAAAGGAAATCACGTCATTTTACTGCATTTTTGAATTCAGTTGAAAGTAAAATTGGATAATTAATGCACTAATAATTTTTACTACAACAAAATCAGAAATTGCAGGAGAAACTCAGCAGCTCTGACAGCATCTGTAGAGAGAAAATGGAGTTGATGTTTTGAGTACAGTGCTGTTCTGAAGAAAGGTCGCTAGACTTGAAACATTACTTTATTTCTCCTGCAAGATGGCAGCGGAGTGGCAGTACAGAATTCAGGCTGTTGAGTCCAGGGCTCATCTGCTTCTGTCTACTTTTTCTATTAGCTTTTACTTCTGGTTATTTTCTCCTTTTTTTTGCATTTTACAGTGTCTTTGGCCGGGCATCGATGAGAGCAAGAGCAGAATGGCAGCAACGGGTTGCGGCATTTTCCAGGATTTGGTAGCGGCAGTGGGAGCAAGTTCTGGGAGACTGTGCCATCAGCAGGACTGAGATTCAAGGCTTCAGGGAAGGAGGCTTACTAACTTTATGGAGAAAAGACTTTTAGGTCTGGGCACTTTCCCCTTTCTTCTTGGCACATTTTTTTTCTATTTCTGCTATTTTTAACATTCTGGTTTTTGTATCTGAGATAGTTTTTTTCTAATTTAGGTTTTTTGTTTACCTAAGATAGTACCAGAGAATAGCGTACACGTGACAATAAAACCTAGTTCTAATTCTAATGTAGGAGTAGAAGTAGACAATCCAGCCCATTGAGTCTGTTTCACCATTCAATGGGATTCAGCCATGACATCAACTCCTTCTGTGTAGAGTTTGCACGTTCTCCCCGCGTCTGCGTGGGTTTCCTCCGTGTGCCTCAATTTCCTCCCACAGTCCAAAGATGTGCAGGTTAGGTGGATTGGCCATGCTAAATTGTCGCATAGTGTCCAGGGGTGTGCAGGCTCTCAAAGAAGAAAGTCATCCGAATCCCTGTATCATAAATGGATGAACCCCTTCTCTGAAATTACACCCTCTTGTTCAAGACCCTCCCCCAAGGGGAAGCAATCTCTTTGCGTCTAACCTGTCAAGCCACCTAAGAATCTTGTATGTATCAATAAGGACCCCTCTCATTCTTTTAAAATCCAATGAGGGCAGGCCCAATCTGCTCGACATCTCCTACGAGAGAGTCCCTCCATGCTTGGTGAACCTTCTCTGGACTGCTGCCGATGAGCAGTATATCTTTCCTTAGATAAGTGGCCCAAAACTGCTCATATATCTCAACTGAAGTCTGACTAGTGGCTGTATGGTTTTAGCAAAACCTTTCTATTTTTATGTTCCATTCACTTTGAATAAAGACAAAAACACCGATTGCTTTCCTTGTTACCCACTGGATACTGGATTTTGATAGTATTTGATAATAGAATCCAAATATTTAATGTTATAATTTACCAGCCCCCAGAATCTTGAGTACTCACACCAGACTTTGGTCTTCTTCAGATTTGTAAGAATTAATTCACAAGACCTATCTAAGTCAATATTTATTGACAATTCCCAATTGTCACTGAGATTAATGTCATTTTTTTTGGAGGCAGTTCACAGCAGTAAAGGAAAATATATCCCACTAAAGGTAAACTGGTCAAAGCTTGGCAATAATAACATATAATTAAATGGCCATAACCATAGCTCAGCAAAAATAACATTGAAATACAAAGATCACAAAGCTGCATTGCTATCAGTTATGAATACATAATGCAGCTGCAAGTACATCCAAAGGCCAAAATGTATTGATTGGTGAAGTAGCATATAGTGAAGGGGACTGTCAGAGAATGCAGCAGAATATAGATAGATTGGAGAGTTGGGCGGAGAAGTGGCAGATGGAGTTCAATCCAGGCAAATGTGAGGTGATGCATTTTGGAAGATCCAATTCAAGAATGAACTATGTGGTAAATGGAAAAGCCCTGGGGAAAATTGATGCACAGAGAGATCTGGATGTTCAGGTCCATTGTACCCTGAAGGTGGCAACACAGGTCGATAGAGTGGTCAAGAAGGCATACGGCATGCTTTCATCCATCGGATGAGGTATTGAGTAAAAGAGTTGGCAGGTCATGTTACAGCTGTATAGGACTTTGGTTCGACCACATTTGGAATACTGCGTACAGTTCTGGTTGCCACATTACCAAAAGGATGTGGATGTTTTGGAGAGGGTGCAGAGGAGGTTCACCAGGATGTTGCCTGGTACGGAGGGTGCTAGCTATGAAGAGTGGTTGAGTAGATTAGGATTATTTACATTAGAAAGACAGAGGTTGAGGGGGTACCTGATTGAGGTCTACAAAATCATGAGAGGTTTAGACAGAATGGATAGCAAGAAGCTTTTTCCCAGAGTGGGGGACTCAATTACTAGGGGTCACGATTTCAAGGTGAGAGGAGAAAAGTTTAAGGGAGATATGTGTGGAAAGTTCTTTACGCAGAGGGTGGTGGGTGCCTGGAACGCATTGCCAGCAGAGGTGGTAGAGGCGGGCATGATAGCGTCATTTAAGATGTATCTAGACAGGTACATGAATGGGCAGGGAGCAAAGGGATACAGATCCTTGGAAAATAGGCAATAGGTTTAGATAGTTGATCTGGATCGGCGCAGGCTTGGAGGGCTGAAGGGCCTGTTCCTGTGCTGTAATTTTCTTTGTTCTTTGTTCTATTCAGCTTTCCCTCTGTCCCATGCTCAGTTTTCTAGTTATTTCCAGCCCAATTGCAACATTAGATCTTGCTCTCGTGCAAACATGTGAGACAATATTCCACAAACCCTCCCTGCAATCATTACTTGTAGAAAGAAACAAGTTCCTCTCTGCGTCATTGAGCAATTTAAAGCCTCATAACTGGTTGGGGCTTCTGAGGCTTGGACTAGAGGTATTTGCTCAACCAGAGAAAGCTGATATCTGGTGTATAAGGGGTTAACAACTACTGTGCTAATTGTTAGAGCACACCAACAGTGACGTCAGATGATGACAGTCTACATGTACTTGGAAGGTGAGTGAAGAAGATTTTAATGGAGTCCTACTGAAGTCTTTCTCTGTAAATGGTGTTTGTTAATTCAGATCAGTGTAGTTTCTTCTAACAAAGGCACGCAGACCCAGCCATGATAATGATTCAGTTTTATAAAATATACAGCACAGAAGAAGGCCATTCAGCCCACTGAAGCCAATATGAAAGCTAGTACATTCTCAGGGATGTCTAGGTATAATTTCAACATAAATTCTCAATGTCATGTTCAGTTGCTGATTCTAACTGTGAATACATTGCAACAAAAACAAAGTGCCTTATTGGAAATAAAGCAGTTAGTAATGACATGAATTGAATTGAATTAACATAGAAACATAGAAGATAGGAACAAGAGGAGGCTATTCAGCCCTTTGAGCCTGCTCTGCCATTTAGCACGATCATGGCTGATCATTCAACTCAATGTCCGAATCCTGATTTCTCCCATAACATTTAATCCCATTTGATCCTAGTGCTATATCTAGTCACCTCTTGAATACATTCAATGTTTTGGCATCAACTACTTCCTGTGCTAATGAATTCCACAGGCTCACCATTCTTTGGATGAAGAAATGTCTCTTCATCTCTGCTCTAAATGGTCTGTCCCAAATCCTCAGACTGTGACACCTGGTTCTGGACACACCCACCATCGGGAACACCCTCCCTGCATCTACCCTGTCTAGTCCTGTTAGAATTTTACAAGTCTCTATGAGATACCCCCTCATTCGTCTGAACTCTAGCAAAAACAATCCTAACCTAGTCAATCTCTCCTCATACGTCAGACCCGCCATCCCTGGAACCAGCCTGGTAAACCTTCGCTGCACTCCCTTGAGAGCAAGAGCATTCTTCCTCAGAAAAGGAACCAAAATTGCGCACAATATTCCAGGTGTAGCCTCACCAAGGCCCTGTATAACTGCAAAAACACATCCCTGCTCCTGTACTCAAAACGTCTTGCAATGAAGGCCAACATACTATTTGCCTTCTTTACCGCCTGCTGCACCTGCATGCTTACCTTCAGCAACTGGTGCACAGGGACACCCAGATCCCACTGCACACTCCCCTCTCCCAATTTACAGCCATTTAGGTAGTAATCTGCCTTCTTGTTTTTGCTTCCAAAGTGAATAACTTCACATTTATGCAAATTATACTGCACTCATCCAACCTATTGAAATCATGCTGAAGGATCTCTGCATCCTCCTCACAGCTCACCCTCCCACCCAACTTGGTATCATGTGCAAACTTGGAGATGTTACATTTTGTTCCCTTATCCAAATCATTAAATATATTGTGAATAGCTGGGTCCCAGCACTGATCCCTGTGACACCTCACTAGTTACTGCCTGCCAATTTGAAAAGAATCCATTAATTCCTAATCTTTGTTTCCTCTCTGCCAACCAGTTTCCTATCCATCTGTCCCCCAATTCGATGAGCTTTAATCTTGCGTAATAATCTCTTATGTGAGACTTTGTTGAATTGAATTGAATTGAATCATTTCTTGTCACGTGTAATCAATGTAAAAATACAGTGAAAAAGTGTGTACTTTCACCATACATACATGGTGTGATTCATATTAATGTAGAATAAGATAAGAAAAAAGCGATAGCTTAAGAGCATCCAACTTTCCTTTCCACTGCCGCAGTCCCATTCCGGGCTTTCCAGCCCTCACCGTGCCTCCACCAGAGTCTTGCTCTGAGTTTTGCAGGCCTTGCTATGCCTCCGCCAGCGTCCCACTCTGGACTACCTCACTGACCCACTCTCGCTGGCCCGTTCTTGATCCACCATTGCTGCAGGACACAAACTGCGCGTTCAGCTCCGGCTACATGGTTCCTGGTCATGACCCAGCTCCTTCCCAATTCCTTAGGTAGGTAGTTAAAAGGGATGGGAGGAGGAATAGAATTACTACAGAGGGAGAGAGAAGAAGGGAGAAAAAAGAAAGGAAGGACAAAGAAAGAAAGAAAAAGAGAACTGTGGGCAGAGTGAAACTCTGAACGG
Source organism: Rhincodon typus (assembly GCF_021869965.1). Classification (NCBI taxonomy): domain Eukaryota; kingdom Metazoa; phylum Chordata; class Chondrichthyes; order Orectolobiformes; family Rhincodontidae; genus Rhincodon; species Rhincodon typus. Next base: position 11,629,636 of record NC_063337.1, on the reverse strand, counting down.
TGCGACTTACCCTGCCACCATCTTGAGACTATGAAAAGCACGATTTAAAATGCAGATTTTTGTTTTGCGTGTCAGTTATGCATACTGTCACTGACGATAACCCAACAAGTCATCTTCAGCCATTTATGTGGAACACTCTCACTAAATCACTTGGTTTATAAATGTAACCCCTGCAGCCATTGCAATTTCATGCTTGTCTTTTGAGAACACAGAACCACATTAACTGCTACAGTACTAGTAAGACTGCAGCACATTTTCATCCTTGGCTTAGCCCAGTGTTGCTGTTGTTTATTTATTATGCTCACTTTTGAAATTGAGTCTTAAAACGGATTTAGTCTATTGCTACATTGCAGTTCAATGTCATTGTTCTTTGTGAGTGGAGCTTTAAGATAGAATCACCTTTACTGAACAACTCCTTGCAGAGGTGAAAGAATTTAATTTAACTCTGACAAAATAGAACCAGTCTGCTGTAGAACTGATTTATTCCAGGACAAGTGAGGATGAGCCACTAGGCTCTCCAAGCTGCGTGTGTTCCTACCTTTGGGCTCACACACCAAGTTCACTATTCCCAGATGTTCTTGTTATCTTTATGTTCTCAACTTTAAACATTCACAAACTATTTTTCTTTATCTTTAAACTAAAACATATGAACTGAGACTGCTCTCCTTTTTATATGTTTTAGGAATAAACCAAGTATGATAGTTTTTGCAGTCTGTTATAAACCAGTTCGCAAATGCAAACAAAAGAAAATCCCATAAGATAATCATATTGCATTCAGTTTCCTTGATTTTGGAAGCAATCATTCAATCTCAAAAATTGCTTGGGAGATTTTTTTTTAAACTGAATGCACGCAGTCAAAAACAGTGGTTTGTATTTCAGTCAACAGCAAAGTGAAGAAGTGAAGGAGTTACCACTGACTTCAAAGAAAGTGGCACAAAATGTTTCTGTTGTGAAAATGCGCCTTTTAGAGATTCATAGAGTTCTACAGCATGGAAACAGACCCTTTGGTTCAACTAGTCCAGGCTGACCATTTTCTCAAACTAAATTAGTCCCACTTGCCCGTATTTCGCCCATATCCCTCCAAACCTTTTCTATTCATGTACTTATCCAAATGCCTTTTAAATGTTGTAAGTGTAGCAGCTCTACCACTTCCTCTGGCAGCTAATTCCATTCACACACCAGTCTCTGTGTAAAAAAGTTGCCCATCGCATCTTTTTTAAAACTTTCTCCTCTCACTTGAAAAATATGCACCCTAGTTTTGAACTCCCCCACCCTAGAGAAAAGACCTAGCTATTCATCTTATCTATGCCCCTCATGATATTATAACTGTCCATAAGGTCACCCCTCAAACACCTGCACTCCAGGCAAAAGAACCCAGCCTATCCAGTCTATTTTTATAACTCAAACCCTCCATTCCCAGCAATATCCTAGTAAATCATTTCTGACCCCTCTCTAATTTAACAATGTCCTTCCTATAGCAGGGTGACCAGACTGCACACAGTACTCCAGAAGAGGCCACACCAACATCCTGTACAACCTCAGCACGATGCCCCAAATGCTATACTCAAAGGTCTGAGCAATGAAAGCAAGTGTGTTAAATCATTTCTTATCTGCCTGGTCTACCTGTGGTGCAAATTTTGAAGAATAATGTACCTGAACCCCTAGGTCTCTCTGTTCTATAATATTACTGAGGGCCATACCATTAATTGTATAAGTCCTGTCCTTGTTTGTTTTATCAAAATGTGATACCTTGCATTTGTCCAAATTAAACTCCACCTGTCACTCCTCAGCCCATTGACCCAATTGATCAAGATCTCTTTCCCAAAATTATTTTGATTCTAGCATCAAGTCAAGGGGATAACCAGCATTCCAACTACTATGAAGTCATTAAACAGGATAAGCATCCAATAATATTGAAGTATTTTCATGGATAGCAAGCCAGGAAGTAAATTCATTGATTGTCCTTCAACTCCAAGTAACTCTTACAGAAAGCAAAATAATTAGTTGATTGGTAGTATAGAACTTTATTGCTGCTGAAAAAAGCATAGTTTATCATAGCTTTTCATCTTTCACTCCTCAGGACATTCACAAGAAATACTATTGTAAAGGGAAACAATATTTTAAACTGTATGAGAAGAGAGCGCTATTTGGTTGACAAGTCAATTCAGATTAGCAGGCATATTACCACAGGCATATTACCACAGGCATATTACCACAGCTGAATGACAACTCACTATTAACTGCTAAGCTTTGTTCAAATTTAAACCAGGCAGGTTTATTTTGATTGATCAATTCTTTGCTCTGAGGAGTAGTAAAAGGAATGGCTATTGTCCAGTTTGCTATGTTGAAATAGACATATGTGCATAAATGTTCTTTCTGCCTGTAATGAACATGGCCCTGTGCATGATTATATATAGCTTCCAGTGCAGTTAAGTGTGCCAAATGGAGAGACTGACTGTTAATCTTAAATTTGTTGTTCATGAATTACTTAGCAATTTTTTTTTTATTTGTTCATAGGATGTCAGCATCACTGATGAAGTCACCATTTATTGCCCATCCTTATTGGTCCTTGAGAAGATAATGGTGAGATGCCTTCTTGAACCGTTGCAGTCCTTGGAGTGTAGGGTCATTGTAGTTAGCAAGGGACAGCCAGGATTTTGACCTGAAGAAATGGCAATATATTTCCAAGTCAGGATGGTGTGTGGCTTTGAGGCAGTGGGGCGGGGTGCTTGAAGCTGGTGGCATTCCCATGTATCTGCTGTCCTTGTCCTTCTAGATGGTAAAAGTTGTGGGTTTGGAAAGCACTGTTGGAAGAGCTATTGCAAGTTATTGTAGTGTATTTTGTAGATGTTAAACACCACTTCCACTGCACATTGGTGATGACAGGAATCAAAGTTGAAGTTTGTAAGTGTGTTGCCAGTCAAACAAAATGCCTTGTCCACGTTGATGTTGATCTTGAGTGTTGATGGATCTACATGCTTCTTAGCATACTTGATGCCCTCTCCTGGGTCCAAATCAAGGTGTGCCACAGCTTGCAAGAATTCATTTGATTCTCCTTAGTGTTCACGTTGTGTTATAAGGGGATGGTTAGCTCAGTTGGCTAGCTAGCTAGTTTTCAATACGGTGTTAATACCAACAGCATGGGTTCAATTCCCACACTAGCTAAGGTTATCATGAACAGTTCTTCTTCTAAAACACTCTTTCACCTGAGATAGTAAGAACTGCTGATGCTGGAATCTGAGATAACGCAGTGTGGAGCTGGAGGAGCACAGCAGGCCAGGCAGCATCAGAGGAGCAAGAAAGCTGACGTTTCAAGTTGGGACCCTTCTTCAGAGCATTTCTAAAAAAGGGTCCTGACCCGAAACATCAGCGTTCCTGCTCCTCTGATGCTTCCTGGCCTATTGTGTTCCTCCAGCTCCACACTGTGTTATCTCCTCTCACCTGAGATGTGCTGGCTCTCAGAGTAAACTACCACCAGTCATCTCTCTAATAAAACCTTGATAATGTTCTTGGAACCTGGGTTTGAATCCTGCCAGGGCAGATTGTGGAATTTGAATTCAATAAAAAATCCGGAATTAATGTTTTATTCTTGACCATGAAACTATGGTCAATTGTTGGAAAAATCCATCTGGTTCATTAATGTCCTTTAGGGAAGGAAATCTGCCATCCTTACCTGGTCTGGCCTAAATGTGACTCTAGACCCACAGCAATGTGGTTGTCTCTTAACTGCCTTCTGGGCAATTTGGGATGGGCATTAAATGCTAGCCTGGCTAGCGACACCTTCATCCCGTGAATGAATTAAAACAAAGATGAGGAAACAACTCAATGGACCACTAGGACTAAGCTAATGTTGCCTTTATTTTGTTTGAACGTCCTCAACCTGAGAAGATTGGGCTTCAATTAGATAGTTTATGAACATTTGCAAGACTTTCTGAGGAAATGGTGTCATATTGTCATGGAACCAAACCTGAGTTCAAATCCCACAATTGTAACTGGTAGAATTTACATTTAATAATCAACCTGGAATTATAAGTTCATCTCAACAATGGCGATGTCTTGGCGTCTTTCTATTAGCACCCAGGTAAGTGAGCCTCAACTCACGAATGTTGGCACCCAGCTCAAGAATGGGCTTTACTACATTCTTGCGTAATGACCACAACTTTTGAATGTGTTGTCCATCCGCAATATTGTCTTGTGGGAGGTTTTTGTTGTTGACAGTGAAGCAAGACCCAAGCTGTCCACTCAATCTATCACTTCTCAAAGAATCAACATCACCTTATTTATTGTTTCAGTACAGTTTTGCTGCTAAACCCAGGGCTTGCCAATGACAGAATTTTGACACAAACTCAGCACTGCACTGGCTCTAGTCAGTCAGAACCTTCAAGCAAGGCAGATGCCTGCAGTAAATTAAACTTAACTGGCCATCACAAAGTCATTGTCAAGGGCAAATCCATTTACCTGCAGGGCTGGCAGTGAGAATTGACATTTGTATACAAGCTTTACTTTCACTTCACATAGTGTCAATCAATACAAAGAAATATCAACCACCCCCCACAGAAACAAATGGGGACATTAATCAGATCTCAACGTGTTGATAGGTTTAAATGAAAAGGGATGATAGGAGGCTCATTTGGAATATTAACACTTGACTGAGCTGGCAAGATAAATGGTCTATTTTATGCTGTAAATGTATTCTAATATTCTGTAATTAAAAAGAAAATCAATGTGCTCTGCCTTTACAATAAAATCATGTATGACCTAGAACAGAAGAGGCTATTCAGCCCATCGTGCTTGCTGTTTCTTTTAAAAGCCAACCATAATGACCTGGATAGGGCACTTTTGCCTTGACCTGCAGAAGATAGAAGGCACCAATGTTGAAATGATGCAGTGCAGCAGATAGCTCACCAAAGCATTTGGATGAAAGTGTTAACTTATCAGTTTTAAATGGAAGAGAAAGTAAAGTCATGCAAGGGCAATATCAGCTCAGCTCCATTCTACCCTCACTATACAGCTCTCCTATTATTTTATTCCCATTGAGGTAAACTTGGTGTTATCAGAATCTCAGAAAACATCAAACCTCATCTTCTGTTAGGCTTAGCTTTCATTTTCTTCACTTGTTCTAGGTTATTCACCACGTCATGTCTGCTGCCTTCGTATAGTATTAGCCTATCAAACAGTCATCCTTTGCAATAATTCTAAAAGCCATGAAGTTTTCTGAGTTTATTTTTGTTTTCTATTCATTAATGAATTGTGACATTGCTGGTTGCACCAGAATTTATTGCCTGTCCCTACTTTCCCTCGAGAATGGTAGTGGTGAGTTGTTTTCTTGAACCGTTGCAGTTCACTTGTTGTAAATAGACCCACAATGCCCTTACGGAGAGAATTCCAGGATTTTAACCCAGTGACAGTGAAAGATTGGCAATATATTTCCAACTCAGGATGGTGAGTGGCTTGGAAAGGAACTTTCATGTGGTGGTATTCCATATATCTGCTGCTTTTTCTTCTAGATAGAATGGATCATGGGTTTGGAAGGTGCTGACTGAAGATCTTTGGTGAACGTCTGCAGTGCTTACTGTAGATAGTACACACTGCTGCTACTGAGAGTGGGTGGTGAAGAGATGTGGATATTTGTTGATGTGGTGCCAATCAAGTCATTGGTTCGTCTTGGATGGTGTCAAGCTGCTTGAGCATTGTTGGAGCTACACTCATCCAGGAAAATGGGGAGTATTCCATCACACTCCTGACTCCTGCCTTGTGAATGTTGGACATAATTGGGGAAACAGGAGGCAAGTTATCACCACAGGATTCCCAGCCCCTGAGATTCTCTTGTAGCCATTGTATTTATATGGCTAGCCCAGTTCAATGTTTGGTTTGAACCGTGAAGAATCATAATGTTATTGCGGCACAAGAGGCCATTAAGCTCCTTTGAGTTTGCTCTAGCTTCTGTTGACCAATCCAATTAGTCTCATTTCTTTTGCTGTATCCCCGCAGTCTTGAAAGTTTAATTCCCTCAAATGACAATCCAATTTTCTTTTGAATCCATTGATCATCTCGATTTCCAGCACCTTGCAGTCAGCAAGTTCCTGGTCAGTAACACTCACTGCATTTAAAAAAAAATGCACTTTTTCACATTCCTCCAGCATCTGCTTGCCAGAAATATTAAATATGTGTCCCCATAGTCATTGTTTCATCAGCTAATGGGAGCAGTCTTTCTTTGCCCACAATATCAAATCTGTCCTAATCTTATGCACATCTATGAGACTTCCCTCCTTTACCTCCTTTACTCCAAGGAGAACAGTAAATCCAATCTAAAATGTAGCTTAATTCCCTCATCCCTCTTACATTCTAATAAATCTCCTCTGTACTCTCTTAAGGACCTTCACATCCTTTCTAAAGTGTGGTAACCCAAAACACGTAAACCTTAAACCTAACCAGCACTTTATGATAGCTGCTCAAAATTACCTATTAAATATAACCTGCATTTTATCACCTGCTAATCAATTTTGTCCTTTCCGAATACAAAACGAGTCTTACAGCATATAAATATGTAATACAGCATCAAGTTGCTTCTCAAATGAATCCAGTGATTTGACATTATTCATTGTTTCTGGCAATGAGCTCCAGCAGTCAATCACAGTTGATCTGATGACTGGCAATTCTAGAGCATTCTTTCAGAAACTTTCATTGCTGAATAATGTTATTTCCAGAAAATTGAACATTTATGCGCACAAAGTACCAATTAATAAACCACTTCGCAAATCTGCACTGACTCACATCAATGCAGGATAATACTAATGAAAATAATGAGCAGCTTTAATAAACTATGGGCTCCAAGGGTTAAACTATGAGTAAAACAGATCAAGGTTTTATTTGTTCTTAATCAATCAGTTTATACACCTTAAGACACATCTCCAGGGTAGGGGAGACTTGAACCCAGATCCACATTATTTCGCAGAGATAGTAAGAACTGCCGGTGCTGGAGTCAGAGATAACACAGTGTGGAGCTGGAGGGACACAGCAGGCTAGGAAGCATCAGAGGAGCAGGAAAGCTGATTTTCAAAAATTTTCTGAAGGGTCCCAGTCTGAAACATCAGCTTTCCTGCTCCTCTGAAGCTGCCTGACCTGCTGTGTTCCTCCAGCTCCACACTGTGTTATCTCCACATTATCTCTGCACTGTTTCATTTCCTAGTATTTAGAAGGCTAATAGGTAATATGACCAAAGTATTCCAGATACTAAGGTGATTTTGGTGACTCTAGGGCCAGATAGCTTAGATCGAAAACTATAGCCAGATTGTTCAGGAGTGAAATCAGTAAAAGCTTCTTCATGAAAGGATAATAAAAACAAATTGGACTTGTGTTCCACAAACAGCATTGACTCCAGATTGATTATTAGTGTTAAAACTAGGATTAATACTTTTTTTGGGGCCCACGTTCTGAAGGAACTATGGAGAAAAGGGAGATATCTGGAGTTAGGTCACTGAACAGCTGTGATCTTATTGAATGGTGGAACAGGCTTCAGGACTGGGGTGGCACAGTGGCTCAGTGGTTAGCACTGCTGCCTCACAGGACCAGGGACTCAGGTTGATTCCACCCTCAGGCGACTGTCTGTGTGGAGTTTGCATATTCTCCCCACGTTTGCATGGGTTTCCTCCAGGCACTCTGGTTTCCTCTCACAGTCCAAAAATGTGCAGGCTAGGTGGATTGGCCATGCTAAATTGTCCATAGTGCCCAGGGGTGTTTGGGTTAGACATGGGAAATTAGGGGAATGAGTCTGGGTGGGAAGCTCTTCAGAGGGGCACTGTGGACTTGTTGGGCCAAATGGCCTGTATCCACACTGTAGGGATTCTATGAATTAAATGGCCTATTCCCTTAATTCTGTTCCATGGTTGCTATATTTCTAATGCATTTTTAAATCTATAATTGGGTTACTCCCAATAGATCATTGTCATTTGGTGAATTTGAAAACTGCCCTGATTCTGAGAGCTATGGCATTTTTGGGCAACACTACATAACTCTTCTATTAATCTTACACCACTTTTAACTTTGCTTCTTAGCTACCATTAGCCCACGTTTTCTTTGGATGTAGAAACATTTCAAAGTCTGTGTTAATTTCTTAAATGTTTCCCTTTGGCTTTCTACTAGTATACATTGTATTCTTTTTTTAATCTATCTTAAACCACACATCCGTCAAACTTGAATAATTTGCTTCATTCAGATATTACATCTTAGTAGCAAATTTAATTGCATTCAAATTCACATTCAAATTCAAAATAATACTCTACCATATTAAGATCACTCTTCCCAAGAGGCACTTTCAACATTAACTTACTCATTAACGAAATCTTGTCTCATTTCATAGTGTTAGATCTAACATATCATTTTCCTTCCTTGGGTCCTTTAAATAATAATCAAAAAGCAATTACCTTGAATGCACATTACAAATTTCAAAATGTTATTGCAGACTTGGTATGCCTTGTCTATCTAAGATTAAATTCTCTATGATTATTGTATTAACTTTGGTCTGTGCACCTCTAATTTCCTGATTGATATCCCATCCCATATGACAACTACTCTAATACCACCAAGTTTGTTTTCTGGTTCTTGTCAGTTCCTAGCTTCACCAAATTGATTTTGATTTTCCAAGCTAGGACATTTTCTCTCTTCTGCCTCTATTGTTGCCTTAATCTCCAGGGTAGAAACTCCTTTTTTCAATTTTTGTAACTATTCTTCTGCAATGGTTATTAGTTAAAACAATTAATTTCTGCTGTACTAATTTGTCCATTTTGTTGTAAATTCTTTGCTCACTGGGAAAAAAAGATAACAAGGTGTAGAGCTGGATGAACACAGC
>NC_063337.1:11581837-11600788 GCF_021869965.1 Rhincodon typus | reverse complement strand
TGCTGCTTGGCCTGCTGTGTTCATCCAGCCCTGCACCTTGTTGTCTCAGATTCTCCAGCATCTGCAGTTCCTACTATCCCTGAACTACCTGTTGCCTGCCACTTCAATGCACTCCCCTGCTCCCTGGCCAACATCTCTGTCTCTGGCTTGCTACAGTGTTTCAGTGAAGCCCAATGCAAGCTGGGAGAACAACACCTGATTTTCCGCTTGGGGACCCTCCAGACTCAATATTGAATTCAATAATTTTAGGGCCTAAACTCTCCCATGTCCCAGCCCCCCACCCTACACACCAGGCCTTGTTACCACATAGCCTGCCATTACACACCCCCTGTTGTTAGTCACTAACAGTCCCCATTAACAACTATTCACCCTCCCAGCCTGATTGTTAGCAACTCCTTTGTCTGTTCAACTGTCTTTCTCTCTCTTCGGGCTCTATCCTATCGCTTACTTCCTACCGCACTCACCTCCCTATTTTCTGCATATAAACTGACGTTTTCCCAGCCAATATCAGTTCTGAGGAAGAGTCACCGGACCCAAAATGTAAACTCTGTTTTCTCCTTCACAGATGCTGCCAGACCTGCTGAGCTTTTCCAGCAACTTTGTTTTTGTTCCTGATTTACAGCATCCACATTTCTTTTGATTTTTATAAAATATCTATTATCTCAGTTGACACCATAGAGCAGCAATGAGGGAGTACTGCACTGTTTGAGCTGTCATCTTTCATGTGAGATGAACTCCCCAGTTCTTCTTCAAAAGAGTATCCTAGGAATCAGTTTTACGGAGAGAAAGCAAACAGGGCAGCAATGTAATAGGAATTGGAAGAAGTGGCTGTTACAGGACTAAGGGGAAAGAACAGTGGAGTGCAACCAACCTCAAAAAGGACTGGCATAGATGCAATAGCTCAAATGTCTTCTTCCTGCACTGCATCATTCTTTGATTTTTCTTCATTCAGTCATGGGGCATGAGCATCGCTGGCTGGAACAGCACTTATTACCCATCTTGAGAAGGTGATGGTGAGCTGCCTTTTAGAGCCACTGCAGTCCATGTGCTGTAGATAGACCCACAATGCTATTGGAGGGAGTTGCATGAGCTTGTCACAACAACACTGCAGGGATGGCAATATATGTCCAAATCAGAATGGCAGCATTATACTGTGAACATTTGAGCAGAAAGTGCAGCATTCTCTGAGTACTGCACGGTAACGTCAGCCTTGATCTTGTGAGCTCGTCTCTGGGATGGTATAACAATCCCAAAACGTTCTGATTCAGAGACAGGAGTACCATCCACAGCTTCTACATTGCCAACATGATGATGTCATTTGAATTTACCTAAGAATAATCTGAAATAGAGAGCTGACCTAATAACGATCATGTAACCACTCTCAATTTTCATAAAAATCTATCTGGTTCACTAATGTCCTTCAGTGAAGGAAATCTTTATCTGGTCTGGCCTCCATGTGGCTTCAGATCCACCCCAATGTGGTTGATTCTTAACTGCCCTCTGGGCAATGGAGGATGGGCAATAAATGCTGGCCTAGCCAATGATGCCCACATCTGATGAACAAATTGTTCAAACAGTAAATTCTTGGTTCCTGTTGGACAATATGCAGCTCTATCAAGAGTTAAAGTAAGTAAAAGGTTATAATATTTCTGTATAATTCTCAGTGATAGGATCTCCTGCTTATAGGCTCAATGACCTTTAGAGTTTATATTAACTATGTGCAATTGCAGTGAAAAAATCCCACATAGAAACAATAGCCCGCAGGTTCTATCCAATAATTTAAAAAAAATTATACAATAGTTATTTGATGGAGCGCAACACCATTCTATATTCTTGTGCTGTCCTGTGCAGCAAGGAGTGGAAAACAATGTTTACGTATTTTAGAATGTAAAATAGTTCTTCCTTGTGTCTTCGCATTAGGGAGGCTTCACATCACTGTTGTGACCCAAGGGTTGCTGGTTTCATATAAATGATTAATGAGCTGGTTTCCATCCAGACTCAACTTTTGTTGAAAAAGGAGCCTTTGCCCTTACATCTATTCTATTCCTGTCACCTACTTTTGGGTATGGCAGAATAAGAACAACCTTTAGCAAATAAATATACCGCACAATGTAATACCAAGCCACAAGGACAATGAATTTGTCAGGGTCAATCCATATTCTATTGCCGAGTTGGCTGATCCCAGCTGTTGAAGACATTGAGGAGATTTCATCACAATGGTTGGTGCTGAGGACAGGAAAAAAAATCTCCAGCATTTATCCTCCAACTTTGACCCCTCCCTTAAATAAGGACAGTATCAGGACTGTGACCAAATCACTCATTGCTCTGACCCACAACCAAGGCTGCATTGTAAGGCTGTGAGTAGCAGGTGGTAGCAGGAAGCCATTGGGTCAGCACTGCAACACCATCAAATCCACCTCCAACATTAGGAAAGGTCTCTCCTGAAATCTCCCTCCCACTGCTTTAAAGTACAATTAACAGGCAATTGACCTCGTTAAAGGCCCAGTCGTCAGGGATTTCCCAATGTCCACCCCATCTCTTGTTAGGTACAAGAAAAAAACACTAGGATTGAGTCATGTCAGCGATGAGTTGGCAGCACTAGAGTAGGTAGGAAAACCTGCTTGTGGGGCTAGAGTAGCAGCAGAGGTGATGGTGGCACCATTTTCATGTATACAGACAGCATGGGTTCAATTCCTGCAGCAGTTGAGTTTACCTTGAAGGACTCTCCTTCTCAACCTTGCCGCTCAGCTGACGTGTGCTAACCTTCAGGTTAAACTCACCACCAGTCGCCTCTCTCTAAGGAGTGAACAGTCCTATGGTCCTCTGAGGCTATGGTGACTTTAAAAAAAAAACTTTATTTATTCACTCTGCCTGAATGAATAAGGGGAGATGGAGAAAGGGCAGGGGGCCTTTACCTTGGTTGGTGCTGGTTGACCTCTGGTTCATCATAGAATCATAGAATCCCCACAGTGTGGAAACAGGCCCTTCGGCCCAACAAGTCCACACCAACCCACACAGCATCCCACCCAGACCCATCCCCCTAATCTACACATCCCTGAACACTATGGGCAATTTAGCATGGCCAATCCACCTAACCTGCACATCTTTGGACTGTGGGAGGAAACCAGAGCACCCGATGGAAACCCACACAGACAAGGGGAGAACGTGCAAACTCCACACAGGCAGTCACCCGAGGGTGGAATCAAACCTGGGTCCCTGGCGCTGTGAGGCAGCAGTGCTAACCAGTGTGTCACCGTGCTCCCCATATTTTAAATTGTATGCCCTAGTTCTAGTCTCTTCCACAAGGGGAAACATCCTTTCAACATCCATCCTGTCAAGTCCTGTCAGGATGATATATGTTTTAACAAGATCACCTCCCATTCTTCTCAATGCCAATGGATATAGGTCCAATCTGTCCAATATTTCCTCTTAAAATAACACCTAATCTCACCAGTCCAGGAATCAGTTGAGTGAACATTTTCTACATGGCTTCCAATGGAATTATATTCTCTCTTAAATGAAGCAACAACGTACCCTTGAAATGTCATCACTGTGGTAAGGTACTCAAGTATCAAAATGGACAATTCATTAGGAGAAGCAAGACAGACCTCATAGATTGCTTAACAAAAAACCGATAGACCTGCTGATGCTGGAAATCAGAAACAAAAACAGAAATTACTGGAAAAACTCATCTGTGGAGAGAAATCAGAGTTAACATTTTTGGTCAAGTGACCCTTCTTTAGAAATCAGAAGTTCTGAAGAAGGGTCACTGGACTCAAAACATTAATTCTGCTTGCTCTCCACAGATATGAACAGACTTGTTGAGTTTTTCCAGCAATTTCTGTATTTTGTTGTAAATAGATTGCTTCTCTGTTGCCCCTAAAATCCTAGCTGCTATGAGTCTGTATTGGCTATGCTGCTACATTAATGCAAGCTTTAACCATAATCAGAGAAAAAATGACCAAAGCAATTGAATAATATAAGCTGCATAGATTCTAAAATGTGAAGCCTTCCTTGTCTTCAATCTCTATTATTATTTCCATTCATAAGTCTTTATAAAAGATACAGACTTTCACCTTGGTGCAATAATCCTATCTTAACATGGGAGAGATCTTCATATTGTTCTAAAATCATGCATTAGGACCTGTTTGAAATCAGTTTCGGATTTGGGAGTCTATATGTTTAGGGAGTGTTTCTGTAAAAGTAACAACTTATGTAGAAGTCCAGAGTGTCAGAGAGAGAGCACCGCAGGGATGTGAAAAACGAGTTTGTTAAGACGTGGTGAGAATACTCACTAGACCCACAGAGAGAAACTCCACCATGAAACTCCACAAAACTGACAATTAGCCAAAAGATATTCAGATTCAGGCCCTTGAATCAGCCCTGCCTATGGGATTTTATTTAGACAACAAATAACTCCACCCATCAATACTGACTCTCAGCCCAAAAGTACCATTATTTTGAAATTCTCACATTTGTTTTCAAATTTCTCTCTATCTCCGTTACCTTCTCCAGTCCTACAGTCCTTCAAGAGATCAGCACTCCTACAATTCTGTCCTCTTGCACTACCCTAGTTTTCACCACTGTGCCATTGGTAGTAGTGTTTTCACCTGCCCAAGCTGTTAGCTCTGGAAATTCCTCCCAAAACCTGTCAGCTTTTACATTGTGATTACAATGGATGTAAATGGGAAGATAAAACGGAGAAAGTCCATCAGCCTGAATGGCCTAATCTTTTTTCCCCACACTAGCCTCCCCCAAATATCTCATCTAACTGTCAGCCTATCATTCTATTTCAATGCCCCTCACGTGTTTAGCCACCTTTTTTAGGCTATTTGTTGCAACTATTTCTTGTAAAATTGAAATCCTCATTCTTAGAACACACTGGGTAAATGATTTGTTTGCAACTTCCCTATTGGCTTATTCCATCTGCCCTAATGTCCCCTGAAGTGGTTTAGTTCCAAACTTTGTGTAAAATTGCTCGTGTGAATAATCTTGAGTCATTAAAGATTGAGCATAAATGCAAATTGTTGTCAATTAAAGAAAACTGCAATGTTTTGATTCTTCATACAATGTTCATCAGCTACTTCCCTCAGACAATCGAACTGTAGTCACATTTCTCCAGTCAACCTTTCTCAATGTCATAATTTCCCATGAGATAGTAGACGAAGGAACTGTCTCCTGGTATGGAAATTCCAGAATTTGAAATATTGTCCTCTACAGAAGTAAAGCGGCAGGATTTTCTTATCAATGTAAAAGGAAAATTGGACAGCTTGCAATAGCATGGCTTTTCACAAGTCATTGCTGAGATTATCATGTAAATCTTTATAGAACTTGTATTGCATTCCACCCTGCTAGATTAATGAAGCATTTAAAATAAATACACGAACTTCCCATTAGCGTAGCCATGAGGGATTTGCTATGAGTAAGGTAAACAGTTGTCTACAGTAACCAATACCATCCAGACTCTACTCTGTGCTGCTGATTATTACAAAAGAACATATTACAGATCTTGAAAGAAAACAAGACATTCAGTTATATAACATGCTCAGCAGGTCTGGCAGCATCTGTGAAGGATAAAACAGAGTTAACATTTCAGGTCCGGTGACCCTTCCTCAGAACTCTGTAACGAAATGTTAACTCTGTTTTTTTCTTCACAGATGCTGCCAGACCAGCTGAGCTTTTCCAGCAACTTTGTTTTTGTTCCTGATTTACAAAGCTGCAGTTCTTTCAGTTTTCATTCAGTTATGTAACACTTTCATGACCTCAGGATGCACAAAAGAGTTTTGCACCTAATATCATCAAATTGAAATACACAGTATGCAACAGCCAATCTTCACACAGAAAAATCCCACAAAAAATGTCATAATTAGTCAGATAATCTCCCTTTTAGGTTTGGTTGAGAGATGATGAGAGATGTGAGGGGGTCATATAGCAGAATGAATATATGAGTCAGGGCAGAAGCAAGCCTCTAATCCGCTTTGCCTTCACTAAGATCATGGCTGATCTGCTTGTAAATTCAAATCCACAACCCTACATACCCGCTGATAACCTTTCACCCTGTTGCTAACGAGAATTTATCAACATCTGCCTTAAAAATATTTAAGTTCTTTGCTGCCACTGTCTTTCCAGAAAAAAAGTTACACAGACTCGTGGCCCTCTAAGAGAACAAAGATTTCTCCTAATATCTGTTTTAAAGAGGTTTTTGAATAGTGACCTCTGGTTCTAGATTCTTCTACGAGAGGAAATATCCTCTCTGCATCTACCTTGTCAAGACCCAGGATTTTATATGTTGCAGTCAAGTCAACTCTTACTCTTCAACACTCCAATAGATACAAGGATAGCCTGTGCAACTTTTCTTCATAAGACAAACGACACTTTCCAGTTATTACTCAAGCAAATCTTCAGTCAACTATGTCTAATGCATTTACATTCTTCCTTAAAAAAGGTGACCAATATTTCTGATGCAGTCTTACCAATGCCTGTATAATTGAAACATAACCTCCCTACTTTTGTATTCAATTATCTTTGTTATAAACGATAACATTTTACTAGTTTTCCTGATTACTTGATGTAGCTGCATACTAATGTTTTATGTTTCGTGCACTTGGACACCCACATCCCTGTGCATCTCAGAGCTCTACAACCTCTCAGCATTTAGATAAAATGCTTCTTTTTTTCTAAGTTTTCCTACCAAAATGGACATTTTCAGAGTCTCCCACATTATACTCTATTTTCCAGCTCAATTAACCTATCAATACAGTTTTGTAAATTCCATGTGATGTCTTCACAACTTAGTTTCCTACCTATCTTTGTGTCATCATCAAATTCCATCCCCTCATTTAAGCATTAATATAAATTATAAAGGTTAATATCATGGCACACTATTATGCACACCACTTGTTACATCTTCCCAACCTGAAAAAGACCCATTTACATGTTTTGCTTCCTGTTAGTGAGCCAATATTCTATCCATATCAATATATTATCCTCTGAACCATGAGCTTTCCCATTTTCCACGATAACCTTTGGTGTGGCACCTAATGTCATGGCATCTATAGTTCAGCTGATAATTCCTCAAATATAATGCCCCTTAATTTATTGCCTATAACAGAGCTCCAACAATGACTCCATTTCAAGGGGTGAAAATTGTTGTAACCCCTTGGGGAATGGTGGTGGGGAGGGCAAGGAGAAGACCTATAAGAGGGTTTGGAAGGTCAACTATTACTATCTCGGAGCTGAAAGTTAGGGCCCCAACCCCCATTTTGGAAATGCCCCAACCTTCAATGTTATAGGAGATGGTTTGCTTTGTGCATTGATGCAAACCTCTTCCTTATTGATAGGATTATAAACCATTGCATTGCATACAGTGAGGAAATGTTCCCATTTATGACAACTTAATTACATTTATTCCAAGTTACTGACCAAAAACCATTCAACCCAATTATTTATACTCCACGTACATTTTCCAGCAACCAAATTCATCAAACCTTATCACTATATCTCAAGCTCTTCTTAAATACATTCAGGTTTTCACCTCAATGACTTTGCATGGTAGGAAATTCCACATGGTAATCATGCTCTGAATAAAGTTGTTTTCCTGTATGTTAATTGGATTCATTTGTAAACAGCAAATCCTTGAAATTATCCAGAACACTGCTTCAACAGCTTAGGTTAGGCATTTGATCAAAGAAACAGAAATACTGAAAATACTCAGTAAGCCATGCAGTATCTATGGAGAAGAAACAGAGTTAATTGTTTCAGATTGTTGACCTTTCATTAGAGATGGAACAGAGGGTCATAGAAACGGGTTTTAGCCCCTCGAGTATGTTCCATCATTCAATGATAGTGTTACTTATCTGTTATCTAACTCCATAACTGCATTTGTTGGCTTTGGTTAACAAAAATCTGTCAAACTCAGATTTTAAAATTCACAGTTGATCAAATGCTGGAAAAGGTTAGAGATGTAACAAGATGTAACACAGTCAAGGAATAGTCCCATGAAAGAGAATTGCAAGGAAAACAAATTCAAGAGCTCCCTGGATGATAAAAGAGGTAGCGATTAAGATGAAGGAGAAAAAGCTGTCTTTATGATGGATGTCAGGTAAATAAGACAACTGAGAATCAGGCTGAATATAGAAAGTTTAGACAGGAAGTGTAAAAAAGAGAGAATCAAAGAGAATATGACAAGAGACTGGTATGATATAAGGTGTGCAATTTATATATATATAAATATCTTTTAATACAATTTATTTTGGATTTTTGGATTTTAACTAATAGAATATGGTTTTCTATATGTCTGAAGAAGTTTAAATGATTAGTTTGGAAATAGACCTGTAGCCTTCATAATTTTTAAAATCAGTCTGAGAGACTTAGAGGCTAATAGGAATTTGTTTATATTGGGAGAGTTTATGAAGAAAGTAAATAAACAGTGTATTGCATTGACTTTCAAATAGAAGATATTGGAATTTGTGGAGGATTTAGGGGTGACACCCATGGCTTGAAATAAGGGTTTGGGGTTTCAGTTGGTCAATTTTGTATAAGTCTTGGCTAAAGCTGGATTGTAAAGCAGTTGCTTCTGAGAAAAAAGGCAATTTAACGTTATTTAGAAATAGGTTACCTTAATGTAAGAAGCTAGTTTAAAGTTTCCAGGTCAGAAGTGTTTGGTTCAAACCCTAAAAGAGTTAACTGAAGCTGAGAAAATCTGAACTCAGTTGTATAAAGGCTCCACAAAGAGGCTGTCAGATTCTCAAGTCATGGAATTGAAAACAGTTATATTTAACCATTTTAATGTGAAAGACAAGAGAATTCTCTCTGGCGTGAGTACGGCAAAAAGAATGTTTTTGAAACTAATGAGATTGTATTTGAATGTGTATTTCAAAATCTTTAACTTAAATTTAACTTTAAATACCTTGGCTTATTCTACTTTATTCTTCGCTTCTTCTATGTAATAAACATTTTTTAAAACTTGAATTGACAACATTATATGTTTGTGTTTGAATGAAAGTACACCTTGATAAAACAAGGAATCAAATATAATCTATCAAGCCAGATTTCAGTAATAACATCAGCTGAGATTGCAACACTGGCAATTCTTGAAACTGGGAATTTGGAAGTCTCCTACAGGCATAAAAAGAGTAAAAATGGAGAAGTGGGACTAATTACAGACTAACAGATGATGGGAGCACAGTTGAATTATTAAAGGTATACTCCGTATCTGTCTTTACCAAGGAAAAATCTATACCCTCTCATGCTTGTTCTTTTTATGTGCAGGGCTAGCTTCTCAGAGTTGGAGGTTTTTTGGAGGTTCCAGGATGTAGAGGAATTGTCTGTCAGAAGTCCAAAAATCCTGGGAAATCCCTACAGAGCTAGTACATCAGGCCATCTGGCGAATGCCATAGTGCATCTTGGAGGTACATCCAGGCTCTAACAATCTGGAGATCAAAAGATCTGGATCAAATATTGCCCAAATGAAAAGGAGACTTGAACCTAGTCTGTGTGGTTGTCAGACTTAATGTGCAATGAAGTATATTCTCTACATATTTGAACGTTTTTGGGCTTATAGTTAATATTGCAACAAGCATCTCTAGTAGAATCCAAGTGTTGCTGTTCATGTTTAACTTCTCTATCAAAATTACAAGAGTGTTTGAATATCAAAAATAAGAGGTAGCTGTATTAGAGGCTGTGAAATGTTCTGTTCTTTTGTAACCCTCCCCCTTTTCCAATGAATTGACATTCAGATAATAATCTGTCTTCCTCTTTACTAAAGGTGATTGCCTCACATTTATCAACATTATACTTCATCTGCTACGCATTTGCCCACTCGCTCAATTTGTCCAAATGAAGCACAAAATAGGCACAGAGCATAGGTAATGTTGTGAGTTTTGGAAATAAGATGAGAAATCTCTCTAGACCTCATGGAGAGAAACCTTTCATGAAAACAGGCAAAATTGACACTTAACTGGTTTGTGTTAAATTTCAGCCCGTGTTTCCGCTTTCTTAACACACAAAATACAAAATGTGAGTTAAATTGAAATTTGTAAATTGTTCCTAACAAATGTCAAAAGGTTGAATGGCTATTATTTGTCCCTGGATATTCTTGCTGTTTAACAAATCCTTTTCAATAAGACATGTAGAATGTACTTAGGTTCTTATTTATATGCAAATATCAATGATTTCAAAAAAACCCTTTGAATTGTGATAAACGTCAAGAAATGTGTGAAATACGATTCATAAAATGTGACAAGTTTCTGAATAATATCTTCAAATCAGAGTTTCCTTTGGTTTAACCCATTCATGGGATGTGGGCGTCACTGGCCACACCAACATTTAATATCCATTGGTAGGATCATAGAAACATAGAATCCCTACATTGTGGAAACAGGCCACCCGGCCCAACAAATCCACACCGACCCTCCGAAGAGCATCCCATCCAGACCCAGCCCCCCACCACATCCCTGAAACCCTGCATTTCCCATGGCTAACTCACCTAACCTACACAACTTGGCCAATTTAGCATTGCCAATCCATCTAACCTGCACATCTTTGGAATGTGGGTGGAAACCGGAGCACCCAGGGGAAACCCACGCAGGCACAGGGAGAAGGTACAAACTCTACACAGACAGTCGCCCGAGAGAGGAATTGTCTGGCACTGTGTCATTCCTTGAGAAGCTGGTGGTGAGTTAAATTGTTAAACCCACATAGTTTCCTGTAAGTTTCCTGATTGGATATACGCTGTGGAAAGGTAAATCTATGATCAATAAATCATCATAGCGGTTGTTGTGTGTCTAGAGTCTACTAGTGATAAATGGATGACAATCACTACTGGTTCTCAGAAGGACCTGATGTACCACTGACACATTGACTAACCAAAAGACCAATATGAGTCCCACTTTTGTATAGAGGTTGGCATGGTAGACTTTTATAAATGCCTTTAATGTAAGAAAAAGTGCTTCACATGTTGTTTAGGAACAAAATATGACACTGTCCCATATTAGGCAGATAATCAAAAGTTTGGTCAAAGTGATAAGCGTAGAATCGGGTTTGATGATTACGTAAATAGGTCTGTGAGATTAGCAGGAATGTTACTATCACCTCAAAGGTTAAGTGTTAGAGTTCTAGTAAGAAGTCTAGTAAGAAGTACATTCCAAAACCTCCTCTTCTATAGCCTTACTGTCGTGTACATTGTAATGATACACATACATTCATATTTCCTCAGTCTGGTCTGAGCTCTTATCAACACATGATGATGCCATACATGAAACATTTACCAAATCTCTTAAAAGGAGGAGGGAGAGGCAGAGAGTCACATAGCCCAGACGGCTGAAGGCACGGCCACCAATTGTGGCGTGATGAAAATTGGGAGAATAGAACTTAATATTTAAATGCAGCATTCACTTACTTATAAGTGGAGTAGTTTAAACCTTGTCGAGGAGTGAGGGGGAAGGGAACCCAGCAAGTCTCCATCACTTCAAAACTGGAAAGTTTTGAGAGATGTAATAAGGTTGACATATGGTTATGAGTTCACTGCTATAAGTGCTTACCATTCCTGTGCAATATAAAGAAGCTCCTTCTGATGCTGAAAACTGTATTGGAGTCAACTGCAGAGATCAGGCTCAGTCCACAGTGTCTTTCTCCAAGTGATGCTTCTGTTATGTGGCTAATCAGAAGGCCCACTTAATTAAAACATTCATGCTGTAATCTTTGTCACATACTTGGAACCTCCCTCCCCAATTATTCTTACAAAAGACAATCATCAGTTCCTTTCCTGAGACTATAGTAGTTGTGTTATGGAATCACTCCCAGAGTAGACAGGTCTGACCCACTCAGCTATTATAAAGTTACCCATTCAGTCTGCAGTCACTTTCTCTATGTGGAGTCAACAAAAAGTGTGTGTAAATAGCAGTAAAATAAGTAAGCATTGAACACAGACTATATGTACAGTTGTGATGTTGTGGTCCTGTAAATAGTATTACAAACAAACTTCAGATATCTGACTCAAAAAAATGCCTGACTGTCTCTGGTCGGTAATGTGGAGCAACTGGTAAACCATAGCTGACATCAACATTTAATGATAGGAACTGAACTCATCTTTCAGATAAGGTCAGAAATCACACAACACCAGGTTAAACAGGTTTATTTGAAGACACAAGCTTTTGGAGACTTACTCCATCTTCAGGTGTTACTGAGAGGGGTAGTATCAGACACAGAATTTATAAGTAAAAGATCAAAGGGTCAACCATTGATGAGGATGTACTAAACAAATGTAAGATGCTGTTCAATCTTTAATCAGTTAGAAGGTTTTAATTGATTAATATATGTACGTAAATCCCCGAATTCCTTTCACCAGTCCAACACCGGTACCTCCACGTCATGGCATCTTTCAGATAGTCACTTTATAGCTTTCTGGTCTCAATATTCAGTTCAACAACTTCAAGCCAAAACCCCCATCCCACGTTTTGCTTCTTTATCTTTCCTCATTTTGTCTTTCTGTCAACAGCACACACAATCTGGGCACATCTCTTGTTTCTTTGTTATTTCTGTGCTTCATTTCCATTCCTTTTGGCCCTGAGGGATTAAGGTTTCTATCTCTCTTATCTTCTATCCTGTCACAGATCTTCCTTTGGTCCTTAAATCCCACCCAGCCCTTGCTCAAAACCTATGAAATTTCTAACATTTCCCAGTCCTGTTGAAAATAACAGACCTGAAACATTTACTTTGTTTCTCGCACTCTCCGTACAGGTGCTGCCATAACCTGCTCAAATTTGTCTCCACCATTTGCTGCTTTCATTTCAGATTTCCAGCATCTGGAGTATTCTGCTTTTCAACATAGTTATCCATGCATTTTCAAGATGTTAATGAACACAGTATTAATTGCCACCTCCAGGAATCTATTTTATATCTCCACAATATCATTTGGGAACAATAAATCCCTTTAGTCCAAAGTCTTGCTTGAGGCCTATCAATTACTTATCAGCCTCTATATTCTGTCCCTACAATCTCAATAATAACCTGCTGCATCTGGATTAACAACTGCACCCCCCCAGCTGTTTATACGGTTGATCACACACCCAATCAATTTTCTTTTCTCCTATGAAACCCATTGCCATTCTGTCACTTTGTCTTTGTAAATCAGAGTATACATTGTCTCTGAGACTGCCACCAATGTGCTTTTGCAGGGATGCTTCAAAGAATTCTGTATAATCATTCCAAGCCTTGCCTCACCCATTACCGATGGTCATTTTTTTTGCAGGCTAGGATTCATCGCTGGCCATCCCCTGATCCCAGGACGACATCTGTTCGAGTTTCTGCCTTAGGTCTTCCTGTGTGATGGGTTCCAAATGTCTCTTGGTTCCCCTGATGTTTGAAATTATCACACTCCAATATTGGAAAATTGAGTTTATTTTGTTTATTATTTACCATGCTGCTTTGTAGAAACAAACTCTTTTCAGGTTCTCATGCAGCACACCATATGATTCTCTTGTGCAGCCGTGATTGTGCTCCCCCCCACCCCGAACACTTGCACACTTATAAATACATTATCTGACCAGAGTGAACAAAACAGCTGGAGAATGAGCATACATCAGTACTTTTGCTCAATTTCTTATCAATCTAAACGATATATCTCCACCAGTCTTAATTCAATATACCCTGGTATATTGATACCAGGAAAGAAAGCTTCCAATTTTGATTCTGAGCAGAATTTGAGAATAATGAATACAACATTAATACGCTTCACACAGACTTGAGATTAGATGTAAATTTCTTACCCCCATGAGATGTGAAGATGAACAGTACAGCACCACCTAAAGACGCAAGTGCTGTGCAATCTACAAGAGGTACTGCAGTAATTCGTCACAGTCTGATGAAGGAGATCCAGTCAGTCACAGTGGCAACTCCATTAAAGTTGATTTTGCAGGGATTTTGCCTGAATGCAGTACATGGCTTCATCAGGGGTTACCTCCATCATTCAGTGGAAAGTCTTGTGTGTTTCACTGATCCTTTGAACTATCATGTTGGGAGCTCTGTGTTCCTCAGGGAAGCATTTATTTTGGCAAGAACTGAGGGGACGGTGCCAGACATAGCATCATTCCTAAAAGTTCTCACCAGCAGAGCAAATGAAGAAAGGCAGTGTGCTTCATTAGCTGTGAAAATAGAAGAAGGATGCGGTAGCAAAGTTGTGTGGTCATTGCGCTTTGACATATTACCAACATCTGGCTACTAACCCATCAAGTACGTGTAAATGATAATGGCATCTACAAGATTCACACTTTAATAAAGTCACACAACAGACTAGTGTTCCGGGGACTGATATGTGAACCTGGGAATCCTTAGTCAAGAATCTACAAATTGGCGAGAACTGCATGATAGCCCTTGGACAACTGGACAGGGACAGAGGTGCCTTTAGGCAGCAGCATCAGTGATTGAGCAGCCCTCTTCAGAATTCCCTCCACTCATCCCAAAGGAGAGAATGGATGGGAAAGGCACCCTAAAGAAATAGGCTGTCACTGCCGTAGGATCACCATCTTTGTGGTCAAAGAAAGAAAACTCTACACATTGTATCTTGAAATCCCAGAATCACAGAATTTTTACAATGCAGAAGAAGGCCATTCAGCCCATCATGTTTGCACCTACTCTTTAAACTAGCATAATTACCTAAAGCCAATCTCTTACTTTACCCATACCCTGGCGCACCATTTCCATCAAATAATCATCTAATGCCCTCTTGAATGCCTCAATTCAACCTCTCTCCACTACATTTCCTGCGTGAAAAAGATTTTTCTCACATCACCCTTGTTTCCATTACACATAATTTTATATCTATGTCCTCTTATTTTTGTTCCTTTGAATTTAATCACCTTCTTTTATGTTGGCCATGAAGACCTCATCAAAATGAGAGAAAAAAAATTTCCAAATTTCCTTAACATTGTCATCTGAATCAAAGGTCAAGGCATAAGCACTCAAGTGTATAGGTAAAGTATCATGAGCCTTTCATTTACACAGTCACTGCTCCGGCATTGCATTAAATTTCCTATTCTGGCAGACAAAGCCAATTGGAAGGTGCTGCCTAAGGAACCTTGGCGAATTACTGCAGTGCCTCTTGAAGATTGCACAACACTTGTCTCTTAAGGTGGTGCTGTACTGTTCATCTTCACATCTCATGGCAGTAAGAAATGCACATCTAATCCCAAGTCTGCAAGGGGCTTATTAATGTTGTACTCAAAATTCTCAAATTCTGCTCAGAATCAAAAATATACCAGGGAATTTTAAATTGAAAGTGGTGCAGATATGTCATTCATACTGATAAGAAATTGAACAATAATGCTGATTTATGCTCATTCTGTAGCTCTTTTGTTCACTCTGGTCAGATAATGTATTTATTTTACGTTATCATATACAGTAGAGTATCATTACAAGGCATCTTGAGATGGCGTGCTTTTTACTTTTGCTTATCATTTATCAGAAAATTTCTTGAATGCTCTATAACAGGAGGCTAATATAATTGAAATGAATAAGAGATAGAATGTGATAAATCATTAGACTAATTAAAAATTAGTCCTTGAGTGGTGCTCAAAATTATCTTTCAAAAGATTGTAGACTCGAATTTACTGTTGGTCAACGTATTAAAAAGGAAAACGTTATGCATCTGGTTAGAAAGAAAGAGGTAGCAATTATACAGCATGCATACAGGACATTACAAAAAACTTCACAGCCAATTAGTTACTTTGGGCATGCAATAACTATTGCTGTTTAGGAAAATACACCAATCAATTTGCACACAGCCAGATCCTACAAGCAGTAAATTTTTTTAAAAATACAATTTGCCCATAGATTTCAGTTTAGGGAAGAATGTTAGTCAAGACTACAGGTGGAACACCTAGTCTTTTTTTTTCTAATATTATATTGGATTTCCTATATGCATTTGCATTTCCTTTTATTTGTACGGTCAGGCATTTATTTCTGATCCCCAATTACCCTTCAGGAAATGGTGATAAGCCGGCTTTGTAAATACAATGGGATGGCTTGTCAAGCTATTTCAGAGGACAGTTAAGGACCAATTATATTACTACAGATTGTATGAGGATGGAAAATTTCCTTCTGCATAAAACATGAGTAAATTATTAAGTTTTCTTATAAAGAAAACCTGTTCCGAAGGAGAGTCACAACAGACTTGGAATATTGACTCTTTTTCTCTCTCCACAGATGCTGCCAAACCTACTGAGCTTCTCTAGCAGCCTCTGTGTTTGTTTCCTCAGAATGATTCACTGATGCCAGATGAGATAATGGGTCAATGAAACTGTGCTTCACAGCTTGAGGTGACAGACTTACTTTCAGTTGTTTCAGCGGCGGGAGTCCGGGAGGAAGCGCGAGGGCAGCCTGGGAAGGTAAGCTTTTTGATTATTACCTCGCGTGACTCCATTTTTGGAGTGAGTAAGTGAGGTAATATATTTGGGCGGTTGCTTTACACGAAACACTACCTAGGTAGTGTCTCCCACCCATCCTCCTCCTCTAACCAAAAAAAAACGTTCTGAGCACTGATTTGGTAAGGCTACTAGTTTCTTTTTTAATAGTCTGTTTGGGAATTCAGAACAGTGAGAATGGATGTTAGGGCAGTTGCATGCTCCTCCTGTAGACTGTGGGAGGTAAGGGTCACCACTAGTGTCCCCACTGACTTTCATCTGCGGGAAGTGCACCCAACTCCAGCTCCTCGGAAACCGCGTTAGGGAACTGGAGCTGGAGCTGGATGAACTTCGGATCATTCGGGAGGCTGAGGGGGTAATTGAGAGGAGTTACAGGGAGGTAGTCACACCTCAGGTACAGGAAGAAAGTAGATGGGTTACAGTCAGGGGACAGAAAGGGAACAGGCGGACAGTGCAGGGATTCCCTGTGGCCGTTCCCCTCAAAAACGAGTATACCATTTTGGATACTGTTGGGGGGGACGACTTACCCAGGGGTAAGCCAGGCGTTACAGGTCTCTGGCACAGAGTCTGTCCCTGCTGCTCAGAAGGGAAGGGGGGAGAGGAAGAGAGCATTAGTCATTGGGGACTCCATAGTTAGGGGGACAGATAGGAGATTCTGTGGGAACGAGAGAGACTCGCGGTTGGTGTGTTGCCTCCCAGGTGCCAGGGTCCGTGATGTCTCGGATCGTGTTTTCGGGATCCTTAAGGGGGAGGGGGAGCAGCCCCAAGTCGTGGCCCACATAGGCACCAACAACATAGGTAGGAAAAGGGATGGGGATGTAAGGCAGAAATTCAAGGAGCTAGGGTGGAAGCTTAGAGATAGAACAAACAGAGTTGTTATCTCTGGTTTGTTACCCGTGCCACGTGCTAGCGAGGCGAGGAATAGGGAGAGAGAGCAGTTGAACACGTAGCTACAGGGATGATGCAGGAGGGAGGGATTCAGATACCTGGATAATTGGGGCTAATTCTGGGGTAGGTGGGACCTCTACAAACGGGATGGTCTACACCTGAACCAGAGGGGTACCAATATCCTGGGGGGGAGATTTGCTAATGCTCTTTGGGAGGGTTTAAACTAATTCAGCAGGGGGATGGGAACCTGAATTGTAGCTCCAGTGTACAGGAGGTTGAGAGTAGAGAGGTCATGAATAAGGTTTCACAGTCGCAGGAGTGTACCGGCAGGCAGGAAGGTGGTTTGAAGTGTGTCTACTTCAATGCCAGGAGCATCCGGAATAAGGTGGGTGAACTTGCAGCATGGGTTGGTACCTGGGACTTCGATGTTGTGGCCATTTCGGAGACATGGATAGAGCAGGGACAGGAATGGTTGTTGCAGGTTCCGGGGTTTAGATGTTTCAGTAAGATCAGGGAAGGTGGTAAAAGAGGGGGAGGTGTGGCATTGTTAGTCAAGGACAGTATTACGGTGGCAGAAAGGACGTTTGATGAGGACTCGTCTTCTGAGGTAGTGTGGGCTGAGGTGAGAAACAGGAAAGGAGAGGTCACCCTGTTGGGAGTTTTCTATAGGCCTCTGAAAAGTTCCAGAGATGTAGAGGAAAGGATTGCAAAGATGATTCTGGATAGGAGCGAAAGTAACAGGGTAGTTGTTATGGGGGACTTTAACTTTCCAGATATTAACTGGAAACGCTATAGTTCGAGTATTTTAGATGGGTCAGTTTTTGTCCAATGTGTGCAGGAGAGTTTCCTGACACAGTGTGTAGATAGGCCAACAAGAGGCGAGGCCACATTGGATTTGGTACTGGGTAATGAACCACGCCAGGTGTTAGATTTGGAGGTAGATGAGCACTTTGGTGACCATAATTCGGTTACAGTTACTTTAGTGATGGAAAGGTTTAGGTATATACCACAGGGCAAGAGTTATAGCTGGGGGAAAGGCAATTATGAGGCGATGAGGCAAGATTTAGGATGCATAGGATGGAGAAGGAAACTGCAGGGGCTGGACACAATTGAAATGTGGAGCTTGTTCAAGGAACAGCTACTGTGTGTCCTTGAGAAGTATGTACCTGTCAGGCAGGGAGGAAGTGGTCGAGCGAGGGAACCGTGGTTTACTAAAGAAGTTGAATCTCTTGTCAAGAGGAAGAAGGAGGCTTATGTAGAGATGAGGCGTGAAGGCTCAGTTAGGGCGCTTGAGAGTTACAAGTTAGCCAGGAAGGACCTAAAGACAGAGCTAAGAAGAGCCAGGAGGGGACATGAGAAGTCTTTAGCAGGTAGGATCAAGGAAAACCCTAAAGCTTTCTATAGGTATGTCAGGAATAAAAGAATGACTAGAGTAAGATTAGGGCCAGTCAAAGACAGTAGTGGGAAGTTGTGCATGGAGTCTGAAGAGATAGGAGAGGCGCAAAATGAATATTTTTCGTCAGTATTCACACAGGAAAAAGACAATGTTGTCGAGGAGAATACTGAGATACAGGCTATTAGACTAGACGGAATTGAGGTTCATAAGGAGGAGGTGTTAGCAATTCTGGAAGGTGTGAAAATAGAT
>NC_063337.1:11552055-11576837 GCF_021869965.1 Rhincodon typus | reverse complement strand
CCAATCAAAGACCATTTAATGCATATTTTCTGATTTCTGCTAATCAGCTAATCTTCTATCCATATGTTCATCTTTTACCCCCTTCAGCATGAGCTTTTATTTTCCATAATTATTTTTGATGCGGCAGCTTACCAATTGCCTTCTGGAAATCCAAGTATTGTACGTGTACAGACTCCTCTTTATCTACAGCACATTACTGCTTCAACAAACTCCAACAAATTGGGAAGACACAATTTCCTTTTAATGAAGCCATCATGGCTGTTCTTGATTACTTTGAGCTTTTCTAAGTGCCCCGCTATAACTTCTTTACTGATCAATTCTAATATCTTCCCCATGACAGTCATCAAGCTAACTGGCTTATTGTTTCCTGTTCTCTGCCTCCCTCCGTTCTTGAATACAAGAGTTATATTTGATACTTTCCAGTCTGATGGAACTTCTGTTGAATCTCGTAAATTTTGGAAAATGAACACCAACACATCCACTACGTCATTCGCAACCTTTTGTAAGGGCCAAGAATGACGTCAATCTGGAAAGATGTCAGTTCATAGCTCCATCAGTTTGTTTAATACCACTTCCACATATTTCTACAACATAAAGAACACCAGAGAGTTGAAAATATCTGCATGCTTTATAGTCAAGATATCTCACTTTTCAGCATGCATGTCTTGACATCAGCATTCTCAAAGTAGCAACTAACTACAATTTGCAGATATATGAACTTTTTATTTTTCTGCATTTTTGTACATGGACTGAAATTCAAAAAAGGACTGCTTTAAAACAAAGAACTGAGAGAAGAATAGCTGTACCTTTCAAAAACAAGTGACTAAAACTCATTGTAAGTCATGTTTACACTGTTGCTTTGCAAGCAGTGGAGGAAGGTGTAAAAGACAATTGCCTGACCATAGGGGTGTGTGTACAAAGTGAGTTTCAGCCAGAAACAGGCTGTTGATTGGTGTGTGGAGTTGTGACTAGCTGCCGGATGGCAAAGGTTATCAACTTGATAGAAACTCTCAAATAGTTCCTGGGTATTTGAACAGATTGTAGTAATGAACAAAAGAGTGTAAGACACCTTTGGAGCTCTAAAATGTCAAGCTTTGGCTCTTTCACTCTCCAGTAAAATAGTTGAAGCTAAAAAAAACATTGATTTCTTCAGTTCCTGTCAGCTGTTACTTTCAACCAAGAAATCAGAGACTTCATAAATTGTGAAGCAACTGTGCCTGCACGAATAAGTAAAAGAATTTAAAGGAGAAGATCAGAGGACTGAAGGATGTAAGAAACAAAAGGAACATCCCTTTAAATCCTGATGATTGGTGCTATTAATATTGTTTCCCCGGTATTTTTTATCTCTCCACCAATAACTCCAATGTTTTTTGTATTTTTCCATGTGTATGTAGAGAGATTTTAGAAGAAGGTTAGAATTTTAACTAGTAGTGTTATATGTCAATAGTTCACAATTGTAAAACTATGTTTAGAATCTATTTATTTTAGATAAATGTTAGTTATTGTTGATTACAGAAACCTGGTCTACTCTTCCAATTAGCCTACATCCACTAGACAAGCAAGCCGTGGACTCTGCGTACATTGATAACAGTTTTTAACTTTTGTGACAACTCAAGGAATAGCAGGAATTGATCTTCAGCACACTACTCTCATCAGTTTTAACACAGAGAACAGGTAAAGAGATTAGCTCATGCCAAGTCTGTTCAAAGAGAAACCAGTCAAATAGCAACCAGCCCAGGAACAAATAGCCATTGAACAATCAGTAAAAGATTTTAGGAACTGCTGATGCTGGAGTCTGAGATAACAAGGTGTAGAGCTGAATGAACACAGCAGGCCAGGCAGCATCAGGGGAGCAGGAAAGCTGACGTTTCAGGTCTGGATCCGAAATGTCAGCCTTCCTGCTGCTCCGATGCTGCCTGGCCTGCTGTGTTCATCGAGCTCCACACTTTGTTATGTCAGTAGAAGATTTTGTTGGGTCTCCAAAATTCATGCCAGACCCTAAAAAGAAGAAAAAATTGACGAGTTTACTGACATATGCCAAACCAGATTTGGTTCATACTTTCAACGGGAAGAAAATCACAACTATACAGGAGTGTTAGAAATAATTCCCAGTCTTATCATCATTGGAGGTCATGTTAAATGTAATTATATACATGAATGTACAAATGTTAACTAGGGGGAAAAAAAATCTCGAGGGAGATGATTTCTAAACCAATGGTTCTAAAAGGGCTAATGTTAGAGATTGCATTAAGCATCATTGAATCTGATATGTCTTAAGGACTTGGGTGGAAAAAGGCAGAACACCTTAGGTTTGTGGGGGATGAAGATCTATATCCAAAGCCCTACCAAAAGTCTTAGTAACCGTGTCTAACTTACTAAAGCAACCATTACCTGATTGCTATCATGCAATGAATGTGTCTTGTTAAGACAAGAACCACTTTATATTAAGACTTTATGACAATACTATGGCTTTAAGAATTTATTTTGCCCTTTTTTAAAAGAAAGGTTTTAAGACAGAGGTGAAGAGATGACTAATGGAAACTCATAAAGTAAACAGCTTGTGAGATCTTGGTGTGTTTTAAAAGTTGGATTATTAGAAGTAGCCTGAATGGGTGTGGTGAAGCTCCCACATAACCAGGATTTTTCATTTCTTTGTTTTTCAGTGGCAGTTGTTGCTGGGTCTGTTGCTGCAGTACATCGCTCCCTGCTACACTGTCTCAGAGTTCTTTTGATGTTTGTTTCTCCTTGGTTGCTGGAGATGCATGTGAGACAATCTGTTTTCTGAATTTGCCTTTAGCTAATGTGTGCTTATGGAATGTTACTGTATTGGAAGTTACTGTTTAGTAGTTAACTAATCTATTACTATGTGAAGTTTTCCAATAAAGTTACAGCTAAATCAATTCTTTTCTTTTATTCTTTTCTTTTGTTGTATTTTAACTCGAGCATATGAATAAATTG
The DNA here is from genome assembly GCF_021869965.1 of Rhincodon typus. Classification (NCBI taxonomy): domain Eukaryota; kingdom Metazoa; phylum Chordata; class Chondrichthyes; order Orectolobiformes; family Rhincodontidae; genus Rhincodon; species Rhincodon typus. The sequence goes on along the minus strand of NC_063337.1, from coordinate 11,573,879 downwards.
TGTTTTAGAGTCATCGAGTCATAGAGATGTCTTGCTTAATGTTGAGTAGTTTGGCCAATTGAATTGCATCTGGAATGCAGCACCTACACCTACCTTTAAAATAAGAAACGCTAGGGGCTAGGCTACCTTAATATATTTGAAGGGCGTCTGATCTGGCTCATAACATCTTACTGGTAGTTTTCTTCTTCCATTGTAAATGAAGTGGGCCCTTAGACTCATCAAAGGGAAAAGGAGGAGAAGCAGGAACTTACCTCAACCACTAGTGGTTGGAATGACTGGACATATCACACGGTGAACTGAAATGCAGACTACAACAAACTCGATTAATATTTTCCATTTGTGATAAAAATTGATTTTTTTTCCAACACCATTTCATCCTGGAAAGTCCTAATGCAGCATAACAGCTTCTGGTTGAAAAAATATCTTTATAAGAATGTATTCTTTCACTTGATGTGGGTGTTACTAGCTAAGCATTACTTGCCTGCCCTTAAACACCCTAAAGAAGACGGTGCTAAGGTGCTTTCCTGAACGTATGCAGATGTCTGGTGTCAGTACGCGCACACACACACACACACAGACACACACACACACACACACAGACACACACACACACACATGCACGCACACACACATGCACGCACGCACACACGCACAGAGACACACACAGACACAGACATACACACACACACACACACACACACACAGACACAGACACACACTCGCACACAGACACACATACACACAGAGACACACACTCGCACACAGACACACACACAGACACACACACACTTACACAAACACACAGACACACACACACACTCACACCACACACACACAAACTCACAGACACAGACACACACACACTTACACACACACAAACTCACACACACACTCACACACAGACAGACACACACACGCAGGCACACACACAGGCACACACAGACACACATACACATGCAGAAAGTCACACACACACACACACACACAGACACACACACACTTACACAAACACACAGACACACAGACACACACACACACTCACACCACACACACACAAACTCACACACACAGGCACAGACACACACACACTTACACACACACAAACTCACACACACACTCACACACACACAGGCACACACACACACAGGTACACACAGACACACATACACATGCAGAAAGTCTCACACACACACACACACATACACACACACATATACACACTGCTGATGGGATAAAAGTTCGATGATTTAGAGCTAGCGACACTGAAGGAGTGGCAATATATTTCCAAATCAGAAGTGTTGAGTGCCTTGGAGGGAAAACTTGCAAATGGTGTTGTTTCCATGTACCTGTTGCCCTTGTCCCTCAAGCTAGCAAAGATTGCTGGTTTGAAAGGTGCTGATAAAGGAGCCTTGGCGAGTTTGGGCAGTGTCTTTTATGCACCTTAACACCATACTGCTCTCTTTCTGTATACCTGTGGACTTATTTAGTGGTGAGAAGTCACTTTATTTCTTTCTTAAATATATTCAGTGGTGGATGAATGTCAGTCAAGAGGTCTGCTTTTGACTAAATGGTATCAGGTTTCTTGAATATTATTGGAGCTGCACTCATCCAGCTGGCAAGTATTGCATCACACACCTAACCAGTGCCTCGTAGGTGGTGGACAAGATTTGAGGAGTCAAGAGGTGAGTTACATAGAAACATATAAGAAAGGAGTAGGAGTAGGCCATTCAACCCCTCGAATCTGCTCTCGAATCATGCGATCAACAAGCTCAATACCCTAATCCAACACTCCCCCTACATCCCTCGATGCCTTTAGCCACAAGAGCTATATTTAATGTAGCATATAACGTTTTAGCCTCAACCACTTCCCATGGTAGTGAAGTCCACAGGTTCACACTCTCTGGGTGAAGAGATTTCTTCTCACCTCGGTCCTAAAACGTTTATCCCTTATTCTTAAGCTATGGCCCCTGGTTCTGCACTTCCACACCATCAGGAACTTTCTTCCCGCATCTAACCTGTCTAGTCATGTTAGACATTTATAGGTTTCTATGAGGACACCACCCCCCTCCATTCTTCTAAATTCAACTGAATAAAATTCAAATGGACTCAGTCTCTCTACGCGCATCAGTTCTGCCAGCCAAGCAATCAATTTGGTAAATTTTCACTGCACTCCTTCTATAAGAAGAACACCCCTCCTCAGGTAAGGAGGCCAAACCTGCACTCAATATTCCAGGAGTTGCTCATTGTAGAATTCCTAGTCTCTGCAGAATTTACAGCAGAATCTCTCTGGCTTACAACCGATGCCCCACATTGCACGGCAGTTCAGTTCCTCATATTATCCTTTGCGAGGTATACAATTTGGCTTTAATTTCTAGCCTGATGAATTGAACTGCTCTGATACTTGTTTTCCTTGGGTTCTGAAATCATTTTCTTGCAACTCAGTTACCAAGTGTGAAAGAAGTGAAATTATCGTTAAGTCGTGAGAAGTGTTTGTAGTATTTTGTGAGGTTGTGTTTTGCGTGCGCGCGTGTGTGTGTGAGAGAGAGAGACATTGCTTCTCTCAGAGAGTAAGCAATCAACCAGAAAGGAACGTTCACATCCAGCAATGCTCCATGAAAGCTATTATCGTTCTCTCATCGTGTCTGATGTGAATTTCAATTCTCTCATCACTGCGAAATACACTGCCCAGCTGTATCCACAGACTGCACCAATCATCCCTCCTGCTTTCTGCCATCATGACAATTGCTCTCTCCAGTGTTAACTCTTAACACAGCCACAATGGGATACACTAGGTGCTCGTGGTTTGAATTTTAAATTTCATGCTCAGGTGAAAGTCACGGATGAACAGTGTGGCAGCGTTTGAAAGTGCGAGACAGGGAAAGAATGGAAGAATTAACTAGGAAGAAGCAACAAAAGGGAGCAACAGGGAGTTCCTGTGGTGATCTGCGTTGGTGTTGAACATGTAGCTCGAGCCATTCATTCCACCTTGACTTTCTCATGGGCACTCTGTGAATCTTTATACAGGAACCTGCTGCACTTCCAGAGCCTCCCAGGGAACTGGTGGGGTGCTTGTGTGGCAGGTGGTCAGGATCCTTGTGCAGGGGAGGGACTGGGGGCCATAGTGGGGCAAAGCAGGAGTTTCAGGGATGTGGAATGCAGGGAGGTCAAGGGATTCAGAGCCCAGGTAGGGAACCAGCAATAGGTCTCCGAGGAATGGAGGTTTCGTGGAGGAGCAGCTAGAGGATTTTGGAGTGGGAAGTGATTTCTGAGTTATTGGAGTTACTCGAAGACCTTGACAAGGAGAAGTTTAGGCCAGAGGACGATTCCAAGGCCTTCAAATCTTGTGGGGTTGCAGAATGTTTGACTGGTAGGTTTTGATGCAGCAAGTATACTGGACACTGAAGGTAGGTTGAAAGGCCCTTTCTTTAGTTGGTGGATCTCCTGAAGCCTATTAAACAAGAGGCACAGGGACTCAGTATAACATTTCAATCATTAAACCTCTTCCTGGCACTGGGTTGGCTGCCCACCCAAACACTGCACCCTATACCATATCACACCCACCCTTCCTCCACTGAAACCAGAGAGGGTGGGTTGGAGGTGATTCAGGATGAGGATGCAGAGTTTTAACACTTCAGCCAACAGTTTTTTGGGGTTCATATTCTGCTTGCAGAGTCTGAAGCAACAGGCCAGGTTGGTAAAGTGCCAGGTGGGTAGGAATAAGGTCCTAGGTAAGTAGGGTCTCAGGTAGGTAGGCTGTTATGTCGGTAGGCAGTGAGGTATCAAGGAGGTGAGGTACCAAGTGGGGAATGTTACCAACACAGGAGTTGGCCATTCAGTCCCTCATACTTGCAGCAGCTTACTGAAAGCGCAATCCACGTAGTCCTGGCTTGCCAGTAATCTTTATTTCTCTTTCAAATGTTTAATCGTCTTTGTTTTTAAAAACTGTGATGGTGTCTGCTGATTCTGCTAAGTACTCAAAAGTCCTAAAAACTGTATGCATTAAAAAAAATTCTTGCTTATCTAAGTAATGCAATACAAAATTAAATGCAACTGACCACATATTAAATAAAGCAGGGGTCACGGGGGAGGTTTTGCGACACGGTCAGTAGTGACTGTGCCACGGAGCCACCAGTTCCAGGTTTGAGTCCCATGCCAGACCACAGAAAGCACATTTGTAACATGGGTAAATTGGTTGAGTATCAGCCTGTTAATCCTTCCAATTTGGTTTTAACAGGCAGAGCTTCCTGGTCAGCTATGCTCGGTGCGAAGTGGTGCCCATCCATAACATAGCCTCTGGTGACAGAGGATGTGTTGTTTCTCCGATATGGAAAAAGGCCTTTCAACTCTTCAACATGACATTCGCCATTCAACATGACATTGACCAATCCAATATGTGAGCACCATGTGAGTGGGCTTTCTCCCCGCACCCCTCGAAGCCTTTAAGATCTAAAAATTTAAAGGGCATGACATGTCGCGGGAAAGAAATCCATGGAAACTGGCACCAGGCTGAGATGACGAGGAATTTCTTCTCCCAGAGGGTTTGGAAAACTCTTTGGCACAGAGCTGTGGAGGCAGAGTCCTTCTATACATTTAAGGCTGAGATAGATAGATTCTTGTTCAGTTGGGGAATCAAGAGTTATGGGGAAAAGGGCAGGAAAGTGGACATAAGGAATGTCGGAACTGCCATAGAACATAGAACATAGAACAGTACAGCACAGTACAGGCCCTTCGGCCCACGATGTTGTGCTGAACTTTTACCCTAATCCTAAGGTCTATCTAACCTCCACCCCTACCTCATCCATATACCTATCTAATAGCCGCTTAAATGCCCCTAATGAGGCCGACTCCACTACCCTCTCCAGCAATGCATTCCATACCCCTACCACTCTCTGAGTAAAGAACCTATCTTTGACGTCTCCCCTATAACTACCTCCACTCACTTTAAAACTATACCCCCTCATAATAGCTACCTCCACCCTAGGAAAAAGTCTCTGTCTGTCTACTCTATCTATACCTCTGATCATTTTGTATACCTCTATCAAGTCACCTCTCATCCTTCATCGTTCTAAAGAGAAAAGCCCTAGCTCTCTCAACCTTTCCTTGTAAGGCCTTCCCTCCATTCCAGGCAACATCCTGGTAAATCTCCTCTGCACCTTTTCCAACTCTTCCACATCTTTCCTGTAATGAGGCGATCAGAACTGTACACAATACTCCAGATGTGGCCGAACCAGGCTTTTGTATAGCTGGAGCATAACTTCACGGCTCTTGAACTCAATCCGTCTATTAATGAAAGCTAACACACCATACGCCTTCTTAACAACTCTATCCACCTGGGTGGCAGCTTTCAGGGAACTGTGGACATGAACCCCAATATCCCTCTGCTCCTCCACACTGCCAAGAATTTTTCTGTTAACCCTGTATTCTGCTTTCAAATTTGTCCTTTCAAAATGAATCACCTCACACTTTTCAGGGTTAAACTCCATCTGCCACTTCTCAGCCCAGCTCTGCATCCTATCAATGTCCCTTTGTAACCTCGAACAGTCCTCCACACTGTCCACAACGCGACCCACCTTTGTATCGTCCGTGAACTTGCTAATCCACCCTTCCATTCCTTCATCCAAATCATTTACAAAAATCACAAATAGAAGAGGACGCAATACAGATCCTTGTGGTACGCCACTCGTAACTGAGCACCATGTTGAATATTTTCCATCCACTACCACTCTTTGTCTTCTAAGGATCAGCCAATTCTGAATCCAATCTGCCACATTTCCCCCTATCCCATGCCTCCTTACCTTCTGCATGAGCCTACCATGGGGAACCTTATCAAACACCTTACTTAAATCCATGTATACCACATCCACTGCTCTACCTTCATCCACGTGTTTGGTCACTTCTTCAAACAATTCAATAAGGTTTGTGAGGCATGATCTACCCCTCACAAATCCATACTGACTATCACGAATCAAACTGTGCCTATCCAAGTGATCACAAATCCTATGTCTCAGAGCCCTTTCCAATAATTTGCTCGACACTGACATAAGACTAACTGGCCTGTAATTTCTGGGGTTATCCTAATTCCCTTTTTTGAACAAGGGAATGACGTTTGCCTCTCTCCAATCTTCCAGCACTATACCAGTGGACAGCGAGGACGAAAAGATCATTGCCAAAGGCCCTGCGATCTCTTCCCTCGCTTCCCATAGAATCCTTGGATAAATCCCATCAGGCCCGGGGGACTTCTCTATCTTCAAGTTCCTCAAAATTCCTAGTACATCTTCCTTACTAACATCAACCTCCTCTAGCCTACCAGCCTGTTTCACATTGTCCTCCTCTACAACTAGGTCCCTCTCAGTTGTGAATACCGAAGAAAAGTATTCATTAAGGACTTCTCCTATCTCTTTAGGCTCTGTGCACAAATTCCCTTTACAGTCCTTGATCAGCCCTACCCTTTCTCTGGTCATTCTCTTATTCCACACGTACGTGTAAAAAGCCTTGGAGTTTTCTTTGATCCTGTCTGCCACGGTTTTCTCATGCCCCCTTATAGCTCTCCTAAGCCCTTTCTTCAGCTCTTCCTGGCTAACTTGTATCCCTCTAGAGCCTTTTCCATTCCTTGTTTCCTAAACCTTATATAATCATCCTTCTTCCTCTTAACCAGGCGTTCGACCTAAATTGAGAACCAAGGCTCCCTCACTTGACCGCATCTTCTCTGCCTGCTAGGGACAAAAATATCGAGCACACACAGTATGCATTCCTTAAACAATCTCCACATTTCAATAGTGCTCTTCCCTGACAGCATCTGTTCCCATTTTATGTTACCCAGTTCTTGCCGAACAGAATGGTAATTACCCTTCCCCCAATTATAAACCTTACCCTGCTGTATGTACCTATCCTTTTCCATGACTATTGTAAAAGTAACAGAGTTATGATCGCTACCACTAAAATGCTCTCCTACCAACAGGTCTAACACTTGGCCTGGTTCATTGCCAAACACCAAATCCAAAGTGGCCTCTTCTTGTTTTGGTCTATCTACGCATTGTGTCAGGAATCCTTCCTGAATGCACTAGACAAAATCCACTCCATCTAAACTATTACAACTAAAAAGTTTCCAATCAATATTTGGAAAGTTGAAGTCACACATAACTACAACCCTGTGACTTCTGCACCTTTCCAGTATCTTCCTTCCAATCTGCTCCTCCACTTCTCTGCAACTATTAGGGGGTCTGTAAAAAAATCCCCAACAAAGTGACTGCTCCTTTCTTGTTCCTGACCTCAACCCAAACTGACTCTGTAGACATATCATTCTCGAACTGTCTTTCAGTAGCTGCTATACTCGCCCTGACTAGCAATGCCACTCCCCCACCTCTTTTACCAGCCTCCCTATTTCTTTTAAAGCATCTAAATCCCGGAACTTCTCACAACCATTCCTGTCCCTGAGTTATCCAAGTTTCTGTAATGGCCACAACATCGTAGTTCCAAGTACCAACCCATGCTCTAAGTTCATCCGCCTTATTTCTGATACTTCTAGTGTTGAAGTATACACACCTCAAACCATCCCTGTGTCCACAATTATGCTCCATCGATCACATTTCTGTATTAACAACCTCACTCCCTGATCCTATTGAATGGCAGAGCAGGCTCGAGGGGCCAAATGGTCTGCTCCTGCTCCTATTTCTCACGGTTTTATGATCTAAGCATCTGTTTGGTGTGTTTCTTGTGCAATTAGGTAAGAAAAAAAGTCAGAAAACTATTTCTAAATATTTTGGTTCTGAAGATGCTGCATGTTTAAAATCAGGTGATTCTTTACTCCTGTATAACTCAGCCCATCCAGGTGGTTTGTTGCTGAGTCCTGAGAATCAGTAACAATATAATCTTCAGACTGCGTTGTTTTAGCTGATTTCAGCCATGGCAGGGCAGTGTAGGAAACACATTCCTGGGCACCAGGTCTAATTCAGGGACCTGCACACTCAATCCAGTCCTTCTCCAGGCTGGCCTGTCCTGTTCAAAAGAACATGGTTCGCAACTCTGATTCAGGCAGAATCAGGCTCCGTTGGGTTCGTCCACAAACACTGCCCAAGATGGGCAATTGTTACAGGGTCAGAGATCAGCTGGTGCCCGCAGACTTCAAGAATTATCGATGTTGAGCAGAAGACAGCAAAGAGACGAGAAAACAATATAATCAGGTCGAAAAGAAAATCTTGAAAACGAAAAGACAATACCAGAAAGTGAGCAATGTGGGCAGAGAATTGGAAGACATTGATTTACAGTGAATGGCAATAGAACCAAAGGTGGCAGGAGGGAAAAAAAACCTTCATACAGCATGTGGTTAGGATCTGGAGTATACAGTCTGAGAATATGGTGGAGGCAGAGTCATTTATGCCCTTCAAAAGGGGGTTACATTACTGTCAGAAAAACGTTTTGCGGTGCTACAGGAAATGAGTAGGAGTGTGGGACTAGTTGCGTTACTCTTGCAAAGAATGGGCAGTGATGGATAAAGCCAAAATATGTGCTTTAATTGTTCCATAATTCTGTGACATGAAATGCATAATATCTCTCACACGTGTGAATATGCTGGAGAACTTCACATGAAAAAGGGAATGCTTTGCCCAAGCTTTTAAACTTTCCAAATACCTTCGAATATGGCTTCGTGTCAAATTTTGGTCATTTGTTCTTTGAAGCAACAAGTGACATTTAACCACTTTAAGGCTGGTGTATAAATTCAGGTTGTTGTTGGCATTATTAGGCAAGAGGAAAGATGAATTAAGAAAAAGACAAGAAAATAGTTAAGGGATTGTTAGAGACCTTTGATGGAAGTCAAATGGGTTTGAGACTAAAATCCAAAAGTCATGATCCTGAAGCTGAAAACATCAGCTTCCAATCAATATATATTATGTTACATACATACACTATACCTATAAGATTATGTTCACTATACACTGCTATGTCATTGTAATTATTATATAACTCCAATAAAGTTGGCATAAAAGTGACCAACTTTAAATTTCAAGAATAACGTGCAATTTGCAAATGGGTAATAATAACAGTGACAACAATCACCTCATGTATGTTGCCATGCAATAAGGTGTTGAATGCAATCACATTGCTGACTATGTGCAGCCAAAATTCTTGTATTATTAAGCTGAGTGTGATTGAAACAGCAGGGAATAGGAGGATAAATGAAGTGATGGAAAGCAATCAGTGAAATAGTCCTCCTTAAATTTAGATCTGGGATACATACTGTGTATGACATTCCGCTGTGTCTTCTGTAAGAAGTTTACGAGATACTGCATACCCTCATATTTTATCCTCGTAGCCTCTGCGCTTATTCAATCCTTGCCTCTTACACATTCTGAATTTCCTTTGCCACGGGCGGTATTTGCATTTTTAATGGTTTGGACCCAACTTTCTGGAATTTCTCCCTCAATATCGCTGCTTCTTTTTTGTCTTTTAACGTGTTTGCTCAAATTTACATCTTTGATCACATTTTGTCCTAATATGGATTGCTGTTAAAGTTTGTCTGACTGCTCTCCTGAGAAGCATTTTAGGACAATTTGGTATGTGTATGATGCTATATAAATGTAAGCTGTTCTTGTTGAGGGATTGTTTCTAAGGAGTTGCTAGGAAGCTGGTCCTAGGCACTGGAGGATATCATGAAACTGTGAGGATGACCCTCAAAGTTCAAAATTGGCATAAAGAATAAAATTGGATCAATGTCTCAGATGCAGAAAGACCTGTACATTTTGTTTTTCTGTAACTACACCTCAGTTACTTTGTTGTTTATATTTTCAATTTTATTTAGGGATGCATCACAGTGCTGCTATCTGAACATGCATTCATTTTGTAGGACCTAAGGGATATCAACCTATTTTAAAGAGCTTTTCTCTTTCTATTTTTCCCCACTCATTTCTTCAAAACGTTAACCCTGGTTGGGGCTGACCACCCTCAGTATCATATCTAGATCATCTTCTTCAGATATAAACTGTAGTGATTGGAACGAGGTGGATCTTGTTGACTATCACATCCTTGATTGGAGTTGTTAGCCTGGGCCAATCAGAGACCAATATAAACAGGGGATTCATAACCTCAGTTCAGGGACTTGCACACATAAATAAAGCATAACTTGATGGCAGGATATCGGCCTTTGTGCAGTTATTTCATGAACCAAGTTAGACTGGAAAATATTAGCCTGGGAAATCCTAACTGATCTTCTTTCTTCTTGCTTAACTTCTACCATTACCCATTAGATTACCATAACTTTACTTATTTGTTCATGGGACTTGAGAATTGTTTTCTAAGCCCTTTATTACCCATCCCTAATTGTCCTTGAGAGAGTGGTTGTGAGCTGCCTTAATGTCAATAATGTGGGAAGGGTACCCATGGTTTTGTTAAGGGAGAGTTTCTGGATATCAACACAGCAATAGTGATGGGACAGCAATATATTTCCAAGTCTAGATGGTGTGTCCATAGAAGGGAACTTGCAGTTGGTGGCATTCCCTTACAACTCCAGTCCTTGTCCTTCTTGGTGGTGTAGTTTGTGACATTTGCGTTACGATACAGCCTTTCACAACCATTGGTCATCCCAAAGTCCACTTCGGCCAACAAAGTACTTTTATAGAATAGCCATTGTCATAGTATAGGAAATACGACAGCCAACTTGTATACAGCAATTCCTACAAACAGCAATGTGGTGTTGGCTGAGGAATAAATATTAGCTAGACCAACAGGAATAATTCCCTTGCTTTTCATCAAAATGATACAATGTGATCTTTACATCCAAGTTAAGTTGGCTTGATGACTGGTTTGGGATGCTGAGTGATGCCAACAGTATGGGTTCAATTCCTGCACCAGCTATGGCTACCATGACGGATTCTCCTTTTCAAACTCTCCCTTCACCTAAGTGGTGACCCTCAGGTTAAACCACCATCAGTCATCCCCCTCTAATGAGCCAGCAGCCCTGTTGTCTGATAGGACTATGGCAACTTTACCGTTATTATATCTACCTGAAAAAGTAGTAAGAACCGTGGTCTAATGTCTCATCTAACAGTGCAACACCCACCCAGCAGTGCACTAGAGTGCTTGTCTGGATTTTTTTGTATTCATCTTAAAGTCATAGAGTCATACAGCACAGAAACAGACCCTTCGGTCCAACCAGTCTATGCCGAATATAATCACAAACTAAACTAGTGCCTGCTCCTGGCCAATATCCCTCCAAACCTTTCCTATTCATGTACATATCTAAGTGTTATTCAAACATTGTAACTGTGCCCACATCCACCACTTTCCTGAGTATAAGAGTTGGGAAGTCGTGTTGAGGTCATAGAGGACATTGGTGAGGCCTCTCCTGGCATATTGTGTGCATTTCTGGTCGCCCTGTTATAACAAGGATGTTATTAAGCTAGAGAGGGTTCAGAGAGATTTACCAGGATGTTGCCAGGTATGGAGAGTTTGAGTTATAAAGAAAGGCTGGATAGGCTGGGAGTTTTTTCGATGGAGCATAGGAGGTTGAGAGGTGACCCTACAGAGGTCATAAAATCATGAGGGGTACAGATTGGGTTAATGGTAGGTGTCTATTCCCTAAGATGGGGGGATTTCAAGACTAGGGGACATATTTTTAGGGCAAGAGGAGAGAGATTTAAAAAAGACGAGAGGCAAATTTTTTACACAGAGAGTGTTTTGTGTCCTGTTAATTATTTAATAAAAGCAATCTTCATTAAGTATTCCAACACTGAACTAATGGCAAAGAATGGTGCTAGGTATGAAAAAAACACTTACGATAATTTTTGCCAGTTTTTCATCTCCCCTCCTGAACACATTAATGAGCAACTGAGCTACAGATCCATGGATGTGCCACTGTCCTTAACACAAATAGTCATTTTCACAGGGCAGTCTAGACAGCCCTTCCAGTCTACTTCATCATGTTGGTCATCTAGTGAAAACATTGACCAAATCAAAATGTGTCTGAGGAGACAAGGGACTGCATGACATTGTGGGAAGGTAGATAGATGAGGTTCAGATCTATAAGAATAAATGAGTTTTGTTCAACTAAATATCTTGTTTCTCCTCTTTGCAAAAATCTAACATAAAATTCATAGCGCCATCAATCTCTTGATCTTTAATGCCTTTTTTTCTCCTCTATTCCGCTTCTCGCCAAGACCATATGTTCGTCTCAACAAAATGGTAGATAGGAATGAGTGCAACAAAACACATTTAACTGAAGGGCTGGCCAATTTTTCAAGCTAGGCTGAGGTACTCTGATTGTAAATCATTGATTTTTCATTTACAACAAAGAACCCAATGGATGGGGACATAAAGGCAGACAACAGCAGCAGGCTGAGCATCAAGCTGCAATAGGCAGTCAGAATGCTTTTGAGAATCAATAGGCTGATCCACCTGATTACTTTAAGGTTGCAATTCAATTTGCCAGAGATGTTACATGCATGAGGCTTTTAAAGGGGATTGGTTGCACATCAGTTTGCTGCATGTGTAAATGACAATAAGAAGTAGTAATTTCTGGTTTACTCCCAATGCCAAACTCAAATGAGGGAAGAAACAAAAAAGTTAAGGGCGATAAATCAATGGCTGAAGAGCTGGTGTATTGTCCAGGGATTCGGGTTTTTTGGACAATTGGAACGTCTTTTGGCATAGAAAAGACCTGTTCAAAAAGGATGGGTCTAACCTAAACTGGAAAGGGACCAATACCTTAGCAGGGAGGTTTTGCTTATTCTATTAAGGGAGACTTTATGCTGGTAGAGAAGGTGAGTGAAGGAATTCTAAGTAACAGTGTAAATGGAAGGAGTGATGGGGTAGGTTCTGAATGTGAGGAGAGTACATCAATTTGAAAAGAAAGACAAGACAGTCAGGGTATGTAGTAACTCTGAAGAACTAAATTGCATTTATTTCAATGCAAGGGGTCTTACAGATAAGGCTGATGGAACTCAGGGCGTGTATAAGGGCATGGGATTGGGATGTCATAGCTATTACAGAAACTTGGCTGAGAGATGTACAAGACTGACAGCTAAATGTTGCAGGTTTTTGATGCTATTGGAAGAATAGAAAAAGAGGCAAGAAAAGAGGGGATTGGTGTTTTTGATTAAGGAATACATTTCTGCTGTAACTAGGGACAATGTTTGAGAATAATCATCCAATTAAAATATATGGGTAGAAATTATAAATAAGAAAGGAAAGTCACTTTGATGGAATTGTATTATAGGCCCCCCAATAGCAAGAGAGAAATTGAGAAACAAATACGTAGGGAGACCTCAGATATATGTAAGCATAATAAGGTTGTAATAATGGGGGATTTTAATTTTTCAAACATTGACTGGGACTATCATAATGTTAAAAGTTTGGATGGTGAAAAATTTGTCAAATGTGCTCAAGAAAATTTTCTTTATTTATATGTGGATGCTCCTACTAGAAAAGGAGCAAAACTAGACCTTCTTTTGGGCAACAAGGCAGTGCAAGTGACTGAAGTAAAAGTGGGAGGACATGTCGGGTCTAGCAATCATAATTCTATTAGCTTCAAAATGGTAATGGAAAAAGATAAGCCTTCCATAAAAGTTAAAGTTTTTTAATTGGAGTAAGGCAAATTTTAATGGTATGAGACAAAAACTTTCAAAAGTTGATTGGAGTAGATTGTTTGCAGGTAAAAGGACATCTGACAACTGGGAGGAATTCAAGACTGTGATGCTAAGAGTTCAGAGGCATTTCGTTCCTGATAGAATGATGGGTAAGGCTCTTATTTTAAGGAAAAATGGATGAATAAAGATGTTGAGGTTCTAGTGAACAATAAAATAGAATTATTTTTTTAGATGTAGATGACTTGGTTCAATTGAATCTCTTAATCAATATAATGAGTGTAGAGGCATTGTTAAGAGAGAAATCAGGAATATGAGATAGCATTGGCAGATAAGGTTAAGGATAATCCAAAGAGATTTTACAAATACATTAAGAGCAAGAAGGTAAGTAGAGAGAGGCTAGGGCCTCTTAAAAATCAAGGAGGTCGTCTTTGTGTTGAACCCCAGGAGATGGGAGAGATTCTAAAATTAATATTTCGCATCAGTTTTTACTGTGGAGAAAGAAATGGAGTCTAGAGAATGCAAAGAAATAAACTTTGATGTTTGAAAAACAGTTCACATTACAGGAGACAAAGTTCGGGAGGTCTTAGAGAATATAAAGGTGGTTAAATTTCCAGGACCTGATCTAATGTATCCCAGAATGTTGTGAGAATTAAGGGAGGAAATTATGAGGCCCTTTGCAGAAATATTTGCATCATCTATAACTGCGGGTGAGGTGCCTGATGACTGGAGGGTGGCTAATGATGTACCTTTGTCTCAGAAAGGTTGTAAAGAGAAACCGGGGAGCTATAGGCCTGTGAGTCTAACTTTGGTTGTGGGTAAATTGCTGGAGGTGATTATAAAAGATAGGATTGATGGACATTTAGAGAGGCAAAAATTGATTAGGGATAGTCAGCATGGTTTTGTGTGAGGAAAGTCATGTCTCACAAACTTGATTGAGTTTTTGAGGAAGATACCAAAAAGATCAATATTGGCAGAGCAGTGGACATTGTTTATTTGGACTTTAGTAAAGCCTTTGACAAGGTTCCGTATGATAGACTAATTAGTAAAGCTAGGTCACATGGGATTCAGGGTGAGATTGCCATTTGGATACATAATAGGCTTAACAGCAGGATACAGAGAGTGATGGTGGAGGGTTACTTTTCGGACAGGAGGCCTGTGACCAGCAGTGTTCCACAGGGATCGGTTCTGGATCTGTTTTCACTTGTCATTTATATAAATGATTTAGATGAGAATATGGAAGGCATAGTTAGTAAGTTTGCAGATGACACCAAAAATGGTGACTTTGTAGACAGTTAAAAAGGTTTTCTAAGATTACAAAGGGATCTTGTTCAAATGGGTCAATGGGCTGACAAATGGAAATGGAGTTCAATCTAGATAAATGTGAGGTATTGGATTTTGGTACAACAAACAAGGGTAGGGCTTATACAATTAACGGTAGGGCCTTGGGGAGTGTTGGAGAACAGAGGGACCTAGGGGTGCAGATACATAATTCTTTAAAGTTTGCATCACATATAGACAGGATGGTTAAAAAGGCGTTTGGAACGCTTGCCTTCATTGCTCAATCCTTTGAGTATAGGAGTTGGGATGTTATGCTGAGGTTATATAGGTGAAGCCTATTCTGGAATATTGTGTCCAGTTCTGGTCGTCCAGTCATAGGGAGGATATTATCAAACTGCAGAGGGTTCAGAACAGATTTACCAGGAGAAATAATAGGGACTGCTGATGCTGGAGTCTGAGATAACAAGGTGTGGAGCTGGATGAACGCAGTAGGCCAGGCAGCATCAGAGGAGCAGGAAAGCTGACGTTTTGGGTCTGGGCCCTTTTTCAGAATTTACCAGGATGTTGCCAGGTATGGAAGGTTTGAGTTATAAAGCAAGGCTGGACAGGCTGGGACTTTCTTCACTGGAGTGTAGGAGGTTGAGAGGTTATCTGATAGATGTCTATAAAATAATTAGAGGTATAGATAGAGTTAATGGTAGTTGTCTTTTCCCTTACATGGGGAATTTCAAGACTAGGGGGCACATTTTTAGGATGAGAGGAGAGAGATTTAAAAAAGACATAAGGGGCAAATTTTTTACACAGAGGGTGGAATGAACTTCCTGATGAAGTGGTGGATGTGGGTACAATTATAACATTTAAAAGACATTTGGATGGATACATAAATAGGAAAGGTTTGGAGGGATATGGGCCAGGAGTAGGCAGTGGAACTAGTTTAGTTTGGAATTATGGTCGGCACGGACTGGTTGGACCGAAGGGTCTGTTTCCGTGCTGTATGATTCTCTGACTCTATGAGATGGTGACTGTAAAGTCATGGATGAATAAAATAGAGCAAAAAAAAAAGACATTTACATCGACCCATTCACAACCTTGAGTTGTCCCAAAGTGTTTTACAGCCACAAAAATACTTTTGAAGTGTAGTCACCATCCTGACTTGGAAATATATTGCTGTTCCTTCACTATCACTGTGACAAATTTCCTCCCTAATGGCATTTTGAGTCTACCTACAGCACATAGATCACAGTGGTTCAAGAAGACAGCTCACGTCCACCTTCTCAAGGGCAGCTAGGGATGACAGTAAATGCTGGCCCAGTCAGCAACACTCACATCCCGCGAGCGAATTAAATAAAAAAACAGGAAATGTGGCAACTAATTTGTAAGCTCCCACCAAAAACAATGTGATAACTGGTTGAGGGATAAATATTAGCTAAGTCACCAGGGAGAGCTGCCTTTTGGTTCTTCAAATTTGGATTATCGCATCCAACTAAGAGGGAATATATGACCTTGACTAGACTTCTCATCTACAAAACAGCACCCCATAGCCTGCAGAACTGCACTGGGATATCACACAGGATTGTGCATCGAGGTCCTCACAGCAATGCTTTAATCTTACAACCCCCTGACTCAGAGGTGACAGTACTACCTGCAGGTTCATGGAGAATGATCCAACACGCTGAGTGGATGCCTTCAATCTCAATGAAAGACTCTTCATCGCAATGTCAAGCTGTTGAAAGGCAAACTGCAAAATCAAGTGAGAGGCACAGAGACTGAGGGAAAAAATTGCCCATTGCTTTGTATTTTTAAATGAATTTCTGAAATATGATTCAACTGTGAGTTAGAATATGAGTTAGCGCTTGAATATGAAAGTCTTTTCTGAAGTACCAAAACAATAATTATATTAAATACTGCAGATGCAACACCCCACAGAGAAAAGGGAGGTACACATTTTGAATAATCTGGTGACTGGCCATCTCTAAAACTCAGGATTGATCTCTGGGCCCAGGTGTCCTAACAGGGAGCACCACAATGGTCAATTTGATGCTTAACACTGGACTAGGTTTAAGTCTATATTTTTAAATTTATTTCAAACTTCACCAGTTGTCAGGATGGAACTTGAACTGGCATACCCCAGGAGCATTAATCAGGCTCTCTATATTGCCTAACCCAGTGTTCGTGTCCCTATGGCACCATATTCCTCTAATGGGAATTAAAGCAAACATATTATCCCAGCATGCTACACTATTGAATATCTCTGCTTCTCTGAATTCCTCCCAACTTCATACAATCCATACGCTGTGATGCTGAGCTTGCATTTGTTAAGCACTACTTTAGTCTGTTGTTTCATTTGGTGGCATTGTCATTTTTCCGGCATAGCAGTTTAAGTAATAACCACATAATTCAGGCTGACACTTTGATGCGATATGGGGAAAGCGCTATATTGTCAAAGATGCCATTAATCATTCAAAGAATTAGATTTTCTTCCCAAAGGTTAGGAACATGCAGCCCTCAAATCGTAAAGGGAGGTTTAAAGTGACATTGCCACTTTAAGATTTTCATTTAGATGTAATTAATTTCAACTGTTATCATTGTGTCATTTTTGTGTCTTCTAGATACCCAGCACAATAATATGCCAATTTCCTGTGAAGGTCCATTATAAAATCCTGATCGTTTATTTGTATTTTGGCACTATAGATTGCCTTGTGGATTAGGGTTAGTAAGAGGAAGTGTTATCACTGCCTATCATCAAACTTCACTGCGTCTTCATTGAGCTCATCCCATATCTCAGGAGATACTTTTAATAAAGACCAAAGCCATAGTATTGGGTGTGAAAAAGTAATTTATGGAGGTATGATGGATAACGTTACAAACACAAGTTTGAACAAGGGCACATTGGAACACAGACAAAATAGGCAATTATCCATCTCATTCTTTTTCTACAATCATCATACAACACAATGAGAATGGAGTTATTGACTAATCTTGGCAATCATAAGCCAAAAGATGCAACTAAAACTTTAAGGTGGACAGCTTGGGTCCAAATTCACCTTCTCCCCATCCCCTCCTAAAGCATTCTACCCAGCATGTGTCATGTCTCTAATTGTTCATATGTTATATCACAAAATGTTATTCAAAAATCAACTCAGTCATGATGCTTGCCCATGACTGAGTGAATTATCTTGATTCATTATTTAGGTTCAGGCTTGAAAAATGGGCACTTCGCTAAGGCAATGTAGGCACTTGTGGAACTAAGTGTGAGTCAGCAAGTCAAAGGGACAATGGTTTGTTTAAAAAAAAATTAGCGGAATTGGTAAAACCTGTTCTAACTTTACCACTTCGTCAATACCTTTCTCTTAGCCCTTTTGATTTTGGTGGTGAATCTATCTTCTTGTCTTGGACCACTTCATCTTCTCCAACCTTTTCAGCAGCTTTGTCCGCATAGTACAGATTTTGCTATATGAAATAGTGAAGTGGTTTTACAGTCATAGAGATCTACAACACCAAAAAAAGCCCTTCAGCTCATCACATCCACGCCAGAATATTGTGTTGAATAAATGAGTAAAGTTGGCCTTGAAGCTATCAGATTGTCATAAAAACCTAACTGGTTCACTAATGTCCTTCAGGGAAGGAAAACTACCAAATCTACGTGCTAATCATCCCTACATCTCTAATCTCATAGCAATGTGGTTCTCCTTTAAAGGACCCATTCAATTAAGGGAAAAAAGGGACAGACAATTAACAATGACATCACTGGGATTAGTATTTTTTGCTAAAATAAAAACAAGACTTGAATTTTACATAATGCTTCATGACCTCAGTATGTCCAAAAGTACTTCATATCCAATGAAGGGGAGTCACTGATAGTGTAGGGAACACAGCAACCATTGTGTACACAATAATGTGATACAGACCAGATAATCTGTTTTAGGCATGTAGTTGAAAGATAAATATTGGCCAAGGTTCCAGAGAAAACTTCTCTCCTCTTCTTCAATACATGGCTATGGGGTCCCTGACTTTATTTAATAAAGACCATAAAGCAAGGACCTATGTTAAAATAAAAACTATTATAAATCACTGGTTAGATTGCAATGAGAGCACTGTGAACAATCTGATCACTACAATTTAGGAAGGATGTCAAGGCCCTTGAGAAGTTGCAGAGGGGATTTACTTGAATAACACCAGCGAGGTAGAAAATTCAGTAATGTGGAAAGAAAGGCGAAACTGCGATTATTCTCTTTTGAGCAGAAAGAAAACTGAAAAACTTGCATTTATACAGTGCCTTTCATGAACATAATGTTTTTTGAAGTGTCATCAACAGGGGCAAAAATAATCTTTTTCATGCATCCTCTTGCAAATTTTCCAAGGGCTACTTTGTGATTTTTGGGACCAATTTTTATTTTTCATTTTTGGGGGTTCCATTCTCATTCTCATTAACCTATTCATTAGGTCATATACTGATGTAGTAACAATACTATCTGTACTTGTGTTGCAATATGGGGGATTCAGACTCACATAAAAACAGAATTAGAAGAATTCATCAACATCCTCAATAATCATCACTGCTGCATGAAACTTAAAGCCACAACACACAAGGAAAACATTAATTTTCTAGACACCACAGAATTTAAACCTGCACAAGACAACAGACATATGTTAGCAACAATTTTTTTCATGGATAAATAACTGACGCACACACTTCGAGACAGAAAAAGCATTACCCTAAACACACTATCTGCCAGTACTTGAGGACACAGCGAACTGGTTGTATGATTGTCTCTAACACAGTCATTGCACCTCAAGTAATTCACAGTATTTGAGATGCTTTGTGATGTGGTAACAGATAAATGCAAATCTTTATGAAATACAACTGTTCAGTATTAATTTATCCAGTGACACAGTTCATTGCAATAGTGTCATGACATTTATCCTTGATTCTGTAGCTGTTGAACTCCTGCTGCTTAAAGCTAGACAGTTCGTATTGATTGGTAAGAAATTCATTACCTCAGTATTTCTTGTTCCTAGTGAGTTTTTTTTTGTTAAAATGTTTAACACTATTCTCTCTCCTTTGCTGGCCCCTTTACACTTTGTATATTCTCCTCTCACAATCTGCTCTCACTCTCCTTTGCATCCCATCTCTTTTTACCTCCTCACTCTCCTTCAAAGCTCCTTACTTCCTGTGAAGGCCCTCTCCCTTCTTTTGTAGCTCCCCACTCCCTTTTGCAGCCCCTACTCTCTTCGCTGCCCCTCCTGTTGAGACACCTCTCTCCTAGTTTGAAGTCCCTCTCTGCTCTTTGCATGCTGAATTCCACCCAGGCCCCCAGCCCCATGATGCCATCCGAGCCCCAATCTCCCTTCATTTCTCTGTCCAGATCTTGAATTCTATCAGTTACTCAACAGCCTGTGATCCTACTACCTCCAGCCACAGCAGCCTTGCTCACCGCTGCTACTTACCTTCTTCCTGCTGCTCCAATCATCCTCTACTTCTATACGCTCATTGGTGATAGGCTCATGATGGATCTATCAATGAGCCTATTAGCTTGTGAGAGAGATTGAGCTTGTGAATGGAGGAGCAGCTCGTCACAGATTCTGACATTTCCATGTCTGGTGCCAATTATTTTCTCATTGGTTAACCTCATGAATTAATTTTGCTGCATGTTTTGGTAACTTGTGGGGAGAATATGCCCATGTCCCACTGTATTATGAGAGTATGGTAATCAACATTGTAATGTTAGAAATGTGGCAAACTGCACACAGTGAGTTCCCATAAACAACAATGACCAGATAACCCGCTCTCATGATGTTTATTGAGTGACAAATATTGGCCAGGACACTGGTGATAAGACTCCTGCTGTTTTTCAAAGTAGTGCCATGGGATTTTCCACAAGCATTGGAGAGACCGGATGGCGCCTTGGTTTTATTTTTCACCTGAAATTATGTGCCTTTGACTCCCTTAGTACTGCACTGCCAACCTAGATTGTTGTGTTCAAATCTCTGCCTTAAAGTTTAAAACCTTCTGCCTCAGAGGCACTGAGAATGCTACCAACCGGACTAAAGCTCAATAAAGGCTAATAGAAGATGGAGGAAAGGGGTGTTAAAATTATTTAGGGTTTTAATGGAGTTAGTAAAGTGAAACTGTTTCTACTGGCGTAAGAGTCATAATTAGAGCACATAAGAACTAAGGGAAGCATGGACTTAAAACTTTAATTCTACTTCTCACGGATGAGACCTGATCTTTTAAGGATTTTCAACATTTTCTGTCCACTTCAGTTTTCCAGAATCTGCAGCATTTTGATACAA
The DNA here is from genome assembly GCF_021869965.1 of Rhincodon typus. Taxonomy (NCBI): domain Eukaryota; kingdom Metazoa; phylum Chordata; class Chondrichthyes; order Orectolobiformes; family Rhincodontidae; genus Rhincodon; species Rhincodon typus. Next base: position 11,552,730 of record NC_063337.1, on the reverse strand, counting down.
GATGCAAGGTGGTCGCTGTAAGAGCTGGGAGTGAAATAAGAGAAAAATGTTTAAATTGAGCAATGCAATGTATGATTTGGATTGCACTACGCCTGAAAGCATGCTGAAAGCAGATTGAATAGCATGTAGATTGTTCAGAAGGGAATTGGTAAGAACGAGAAGGGGAAACCATTAAAGGGGTCTGGGGAATGATCCATGGAGTATTTTATAAAAGTGCTGGCACAAGATGGAATCTTCCTTCTATTTAGTAACTGCTACACCAGACAGCACATTAACCTATGGAGCAATAATCCTTGCTTGCAGCTATTCTGTGACAACCTCATCTTTTATTTTTATAACACTAGCATCAGCCATAAGCTCTGCTTTAGCAGGTGTGATGCTGAGTTTAGAGATAAGAAAATATATCCAGTGAGAGAATTTACCTTGATAAAAGCATCACAACAAATAATCTGCTTAGAACAGATGACCCATCAATTCAGAATAGTCTTAAAGATTCCCCAAATTATTTTACACTGCCAATTGCTTGAAGTCTCACGCATCATCTCAGGCTTCCCTATCAAGCACCAGGCTTATTAAGGCTCACTGTAAGGTTAGAAACCATTGCAATAACCAGTCCATCAGCTAATTAGAGACAACAAGGTGCAGGGCTGGATGAACACAGCAGGCCAAGCAGCA
>NC_063337.1:11507970-11551655 GCF_021869965.1 Rhincodon typus | reverse complement strand
TTCCTGCTCCTCTGATGCTGCCTGGCCTGCTGTGTTCCTCCAGCTCCACACTGTGTTATCTCTGACTCCAGCATCGGCAGTTCTTACTATCTCTTAATGCAATCCATGTGGTGATGGGTACACCTACTGTGCTGTTAGGAAATGAGTCCAGGAGTTTGGCCAAACAATGAAGAAGTCAGGATAGAGTGTATACTACAGGGGAAATTTAACACCATTTCCTTGAGACTGCTGCCTTCGTCGTTCCTAATAGTAGGGATTGCAGGTTTGAGTAATGTGATCGAAGTTACCTTGATGGGTTCCTGCAGTGTATCTCGTCAATGGCGCACGTGAACAGCAAAGTGCACCATTGGTGGAGGAAATTAAGGTAGTGTGGATGGGGTACCTGTGAAATGGGGAAGTTTGTTCAGGACATCATTAAGCTTCTTAAGTGTTGTTCAAGTTAGACCCCAGGCAAGTGTGGAGTGTTCTCATGCACTCCTGGCTTGTGCCTTACAGATTTTGGAAAGGCTTTGGGGAAGGGGAGTTTACTCACTGCAGACTATCTATTCTCTTAACAACAGTGTCTGTAGGGCTAGTGCAATTTTAAAAAAATGTTCAGGGGCTTTGGGTATCACTGGCTAAGGCAGCACTTATTGTCTAGAGGCAGTTAAGAGTCAATCACATTGCTGTGGGTCTGGAGTCACATGTAGGCCAGACCAGGTAAGGGTGGCGGTTTCCTTTCTTATAGGCCATTGATGAATCAGATAGGTTTTTAAAAATAATTATTGCAGTACTGGCTTCAGCCATCAGAAACTGATGAAGTAGCCAGATGGTAATGGAAATGTGCAAATCTGGAAACCTACATCTTGAAAAGATAGGAAGCAGACTGATGAGCAGCTCAGACAGAAGGATGGGTCATTATTCTGGTAGGACTTTTTATCTCAACTGATGGTGTCTAACAAAAGGTATCTCTTTAGCGTAAGCAAAATAATTATATAGACCACCAGTGGCCTCTACAGGTAGTAATTAAGTACTGGAACACCGCAGTACCAAAGTGCATATATGTATATATCTTTCTCTCTCTCTAAATCTGAACAGTTTGACATGTTTCGTATAATCATATATTATCAACTTGGAAATTTTGTCAATATACTGAATTAAACCGAACATCCAAAATAAGTTTTCGGTTTCCTGATGAACACAAACACCATGAGTAATTGAATTCATTGTGATTTTTGCTTCGGTTTTAAGCTTGCAGTTTCCCATGAGTAGGCTTGTTATTCCTGGTGCCAGCCTAACGAGAGGAAGTGACAGAACCACATAGCTCGCACACTCAGCCTTTGTGTCACAGCCTCCTCCTTCCTTCAAACATTGGACTGGTGCCACTCCGGAATCCCAACAAGCTTGCAGGTTTGGGTCCAAAGTTTTTTTTGAAGGTCTGCATCATACGAAATGTCCGCTGATTTTGTCTTCTGGCCATTAGCAAGGTAGGAACCTCCCACTCCTTCCAAGTCTGGAGAAACTGCTGCGTATATCACAGTGGAAGCTCCCTGGGCTGCAGTCTGTAGGAAGAGAAGAAACAGTGAAAGGAATGAAAGCTGCCAAAAGTAGTGAATCATTCGCTGTCAAATTATCAGTGTCTAAACGATCTTGTGGTGATGAACAAATGGGCAGCGAGTTGCAGATGGCCTCAAGCTTCAGGACAGCTTGCATAGCACCACTGTTAGCAAAAATGGCAGCTGACTGTTAAACTCTCTGGTAATTTCAGGAAATTGTTGCATCCTCACATTCACAACCTGGTCAATTGGTCACAGAAAGTTAGAGCTGTTACTTAGCAGGACAAGGGCTCGTTCAATGATGACTTGGACATTCCAACAACAACACACTACCTACTCCAGTCTCTCAGTTTCGGTTTCTGGATTACTACTTCCAATGACATCACCACTATGTGACCACTTCCCCTAATTAGTCACTTACCTTTAGAATTCTCTCCCTAAACCTGTCCAACTCTCTCTCCTCTCCTTTAAGATGTTCCTTAAAACCAATTTCGTTGACTAAGCTTTTGCATTTGGCTTGTGCTAGTGTTGACCATAAGATATAGAGGCAGAATTAGTCCTTTTGGCCAATCGAGTCTGCTCCACCATTTGATCAGAACTGGTATGTTTCTCAGACCCATTCTTCTGAATTCTCCCCTTAACCCTTGATCCCCTTATCAATCAAGAACCTACCTACATCTGTCTGAAATACACTCAAATACATAGCCATCTGCAGCAATGAGTTCTAAAGGTTCACCACCCTCTGACTGAAGAGATTCCTCGTCTCAGTTCTGAAGGGTCATCCCTTCACTATGAGGCTCTGCCCTTGGGTCCTTGTGTCTCCTACTAATAGAAACCTCAGATGTAGCAGCATTACAATTGAGTAAAGGCAACTTCAAAGACACGAGGAGGAGCTAGGCAGATTTGATTGGAAGGGGAGCCTAGCAGGGAAGACAGTGAAGCAGCAACGGCGGGGGATTCTGGGAGTAATTCGGTAGGCATAGCAGAAATTCATCCCAAGGAAGAAGAAACATACTAAGGGGAGGACGAGGCTACTGTGGCTGACATGGGAAGTCATGGACATGGGAAGACCCATGACAGGATCAGCATAAAAGCACAATAAAAAGCATACAATGTGTGGTGAATATTAGTGGGAAATCAGAGGATTGGAAAGATTTAAAAGCCAGCAGAGGGCAATTAAAAAGCAACAAGGGGTAAGAAGATGAAATATGAGGTTAAGCTAACTAATAATGTAAAAGAGGATTAAAAGCATTTTTTTAGATATCAAAAAGGTAAGAGAGGTGCAAGAGTGGACATTGGGCTGCTAGAAAATGAGGCTGGAGAAGTGGTAATGGGGAACAAAAAAATGGCAGAGGAACTAAATAGGTACTTTACATCAATCTTCATGGTGGAAGACACCAGCAGTATGCCTGAAAGAGAACAACTGGAACTGAGTTGTCTCATTCTTGAAGGGAGTAACTTGCTCTTGGAGGTTCTTGCAAGTTAAATTTTTCTTTATTGTTATCTTTTATTTCTGTATCATTTTCTCCCTCTCTCTTGATCTAATACTTCTTTCCCTTTCTTTATTTCTCTTTGAGGCTGATTAGAATCTAATCCATCCCAAGTCCTTCTTCATCGTACCTTTGTTTCCTTCTAAATCTCTAACTTCCAATTTTCTTATTGTTCATCAAGATTCCAGATAGCCTGTTACCCTTGTCTCACTGTTACAGCTCCTGCTGCTAGCAACTTACAGTGTAAGAATTTACTCAAACGAGGTGTGAGGAAGGGCAAAAGGCTAAATAATGACACTAGCTGTGAGATTATCCCAGTCCAGCAAATTCCGTACCAATAGCTAAAAGTTCCACCTCTGTGTAACACAGAATAAGTTCTCTGATTATGGTGCACTTAAAGAAGTACAGGTCAGAGAAGAGAAACATTAATCCATGCCACCTTGGAGTATGGCTTTCTGCCCTGCATAGGAAGAGTGAATTCATTTTTATACGTGGCAAAATCAAAACTTTATAAACACCATTGTAAATCTGGCTTAAAGCCAAGTTGATAAACCTACCTGTTGTAAAGCCACTTTTCATGTAAACCACCAATTTCTGCAATAGATGGGGCAGGATTTATTGCCCATTCCTAATTGACCAGAGTCAACCACATTGCCATGGATATGAAGTCACATGTAGGCCAGACCAGCCAGATTTCCTTCCTTAAATGACTATTATGAGGGTCATAATTTTAAGGTGATTGGAGGAAGGTATAGGGGAGATGTCAGAGGTAGGTCCTTTACACAGAGAGTGGTGGGTGCGTGGAATACACTGCCGGCAGTTGTAGTGGAGTGAGATACATTAGGAACATCGAAGCGACTCTTGGATAGGCACATGGATGATAGTAAAATGTATGGTATGCAGAGTAGTTTGATCTTAGAATGGGATAATAGGTCGGCACAACATCATAGGCCAAAGGGCCTGCACTGTGCTGTACTGTTCTATGTTCTAAAAGGATATGACTGAACCAAATGGGGATTAAGGGCAAATGGCAGTGGCACTTGACACTCGATTGGCTTTTAATTCCAGATTTAATTCAATTCAAATTTCATCATCTGCCATGGTGGGATTCAAACCCAAGTCTCCAGAACATTGACCTGGGGTTCTGGATTGCTAGGCCAGTGATATTAGCAGAACGCCACCACCTTCCAATATCAATATGTTGATTCGGTTAGACGCAGAGAAGTGGAAGGAGGGTCCTGTTGAGCATAAACACTAACATAACCAAGTTAGGTTGAATGGTCTGTTTCTGTGCTGCACACCAGAATGTGGGGCCGAGTCAACGGAAACCCCTGCCATTGATAATGGAACGGAAGAGGAAAAGTCAAAATGTTGGAGTGGTTGGTTGGGGGTTGGGGGGTGGGCGGGGAGGTGGGGAAAGGGTTAGAAGGACACTGACAGAAATATCACTGACAGGAAGTCTTGCTGATTCAATCAGTACTGGAAATAGAACAACCAGTTCTGTACTGTTTGACTGCTTGTCCCAAATGATGTTATCACAATGGTACTGGTGTTGCCTGGGCAACCTCTAGACTCTTCATTTCAGTCTGGGTCAGAATAAAACCCCATTGTCTCTAACAAAGTAACTTTGGGCAGTCTCACCTTTACTCCAGCACAGCACAAAATGACCAGGGACTTGATAATAGTTGGTATTATGTTGATAACCTCAAGCAGAGGGGCGAGTTGCAGAGTTAAAATGGCGATTTCACAAATCAGAATGATGCACTATGGTACACTAAAATGCATGAGCTTGGAAATAGGGTTCTTTGAATATTAATAAATAAATGTTTAACAAGAATTTGCATTTATATGGCATCATTAACATATTAAATCTTCTAAGATATTTTACAGGCACAAAATTAAATGCTGAGCATCAGAAGGAATGGGGTTAGAAAGAGGTTATGACATAGCCTTTCAACTCTCAGTAAAAAGTAAACCCCAATATGATATCTACTTAGATATTGCTGAATTAATTCTGACATCTCTCCTTAATTGAGGCTATTTGTTAAGATTAACATAACAGAGTGAGGACAGAAAATGACCAAGAAAAGTGAAGAAATCTTTTTTGGATAAGTACAAGTTACATTGAATTTTTTGGAAAGTTTCTCACCAGAGGGCCTAGCAGAATTATTCATTCTACCTATCAAATTTGCCTCACGAATTACCCATCTTAGTATTAAGTTGTGTCTTGCACCTGATTTCCTGCCCCATTGTACTACATGTCACCCCCACAACAACTGCCCACTCACCCCAATAAATGGCATATCCCATGCGAATCCACCATCTTTGCAAGGCCACAGTGCACCGACACAAGTGTTGGCAAATCTTCGTTGCCCCTCACCAGCAACCTCATGGCACAGCAGCCACAAAGCCACGCTGCCCATGGCATACACGGACACTCTCTTACACAGACAATCCCATTGTCTCATCTTAGGCACTGTTTAGCCACCATGTGTCTTTAGCTTGTCCTTAGCTACATGACATCAGAACACCCTCTCAAGTCAGTACTACCCTATCCCCAATGCCCACTGTAGAACCAAATAATGCAGTAGGACAGCATCACATACAATCAGTAAATGCAAACACAAATGTGAGATTTTATTTACACAAAGTGAAAAGGAACAAAAATGAAGCCAATAGAAACTGAACTTTACCCCAACAATACCAACTAGATTTCAGCATTATGACCCATAGATTAACAGCACCAGGCTCTTACCTGTCGCCACGTATTCCCCCAGAGACTCCATGTTCCCCTTACGTCACACTATGCCAACAGCCTATTTCGACCATTCAACCCCACACCCAGTGTGGACATCCACCAGATTGAACTTTATCTAACCGTCTGCACAGCCCCGAAACCCAAAATTACATCTTGATGACGTGCTCCTTTATGGTTCCCCTTTGGAGGCCATGCTGGTTCTCATGGTCAACAGCTCCCTCTGTCATAGCCCACCGTGCCTGCAGATGCTCTTCCACATTCTCTCCATTCATCTTGATTTACCCCGTCACTGTCTTTGCCCCCACTTCTTCAAATTCCTCTGCTTTTCCCAGCCTCCACAGTTTGACATCACCACCACCCTCTGCCCCTAAAGGATGCCCACCCCAAACCAAACGCCCTGCATAATCAATGGACAGGCCCTACGACTGTAATTGCTCTAAATCTCAGCAAACCCCTCCTAGGCACATCTGACCATACCCTGACTAGTGTCTTTGCAGCTTCCTGACTGACAACACACGAGTCCCCTAACTGCTGCTCTGGCCCTTCAGGCCTGACTGCTCTTCACTACCCAGACTCTACGGGGACAGATTCCCTGATGATGAACATCCCAAGCAGATGACTGACACCATTAAGCTCCTGCACTGCGTGTGGACTGTGGCAGTGACTGACCATACCATGACCCTCTGACCATCTGTAGTCCCCCATTTGTACAGAGGACTAGAACCCACCAGTTTCCGACATGGCCATTTGGTAGTGTGTTTACCGTGCAGACAGCTGACACATGCTGTAGGTGTTAGATTGATGTCTCAGCGTGCTGTACATCAAGACATGCCCACACCCCACTCACAGAAGTTCCATGCTGACAAGCAGTTGGTATATGTATGAACAAAAGAGCACCTCAAAACAGCAGTACTGAGTGCCTTTGGTTCTAGCTGAATCGCCAATGTGCTAACAGGCATGGCAATGCAAAGCATGAATGTTGTGGGCATGCAGGTAGGCACTAAGTGAGCAAGCACTGAGAGAGCAAGCAAGCAGCCCCGAGATGCAGCCTGCTCCATTCCATGAGCTGGGTGCCTGTCCCTGTCGCAGCCTTTCAATGTTAGAGCTCTACATTCCACATCTGTGCTTCATGAGCAACCTGCCAGTGTAACAGAGAATGTCATGATGGTCACGATGTGTTGGCAGATGTCAGATGCCAATGTCTGTAGATGGAGGACGCACTTGGCTGTTGACTGTTGCTCTTGCCTTGGTGTTTTTTCCAGAGTAAAAATGTCAATTGTAATGTCAAAAATGTCAAATGTAAAAATGTTTTCCCAGGGCAGAAATGTCAATTACTAGGGGACATGGGTTCAAAGTTAAAGGGGATATGTTTAAAGGAGATGTGTCAGGCAAGGCTTTTATACTGAGAGTGGTAAATGCCTGGAATGCGCTGCCAGAGGAGGTGGTGGAGGCAGATACAAGAGCAACATTTAAGAGGCATCTTGACAGATAAATGAATAGAGGGATACAGACCATGTAGAGGCAAAAGAGTTTTAGTTTAGAAAGAAGTCATATGTCGGTGCAGTCTTGGTGGGCCGAATGGCCTGTTCCTGTGCTGTACTGTTCTTTGTTCTCTTTGCTGTTTGTTGTTAAGGTCACTTGGAGCTGGCATCAAGTTAAATCTGCCAGGTACATGCTCTGGTTCCCAGGTTGTGTTTTGCCAACATCGAACTTTTTCCAAGAGTTTCTAAGATGGGAGATTGTTAGGAAGTCAACTGTACCTCACTGCTGCTCACCATGAACTTCACTATGGCGCTTGTCAAAACCATGAAAGATGGAGTGAGATAATCTCAACATGAGGACAGGCATTGCCAATTTTTTTTTATTCATTTGTTGGATGTCGGCATCGCTGGCTGGCCAGCATTTATTGCTCATCCCTAGTTGCCCTTGAGAAGGTGGTGGTGAGCTGCCTTCTTGAACCACTGCTGTCCCCCTGCTGTGGGTTGACCCACAATGCCATTAGGGAGTGAATTCCAGGATTTTGACCCAGCGACAATGAAGGAACAGCGATATATTTTCAAGTCAGGACGGTGAGTGGCTTGGAGGGGAGCTTGAAGGTGGTGATGTTCTCATAGGTCTGCTGTCCTTGTCTTTCGAGATGGAAGTGGTTGTGGGTTTGGAAGATGCTGTCTGAGGATCTTTGGTGAATTTCTGTACTGCACCTTGTCGATAGTACACACTGCTGCTACTGAGCGGCGGTGGTGGAGGGAGTGGACGCTTGTGGATGTAATGCCAATCAAGTGGGCTGCTTTGTCCTATGTAGTGTCAAGCTTCTAGTGGACTAGGAGTTGCAGAGGCCCACCCAAGTCGACAAAGGATCATTGGGCCACTGGACATCCCTCTTCCTCCTTAAGTTCCAAATGAACACATCTCTTGATTTCTTCTCTTCATGCTAGGAGACTTGTGCCCCAGCTCCCTGCCATTTTGCCATGTGGAACCTGACTCCTGACTAGCCATGGGTAATGCAGCGTTACAGGAATAGGGTGGGGGCAGTAGGTCTGGTTGGGATGCTCTTCAGAGGGTCGGTGTGGACTCAATGGGCCGAATAGCCTGCTTCCACACTATAGGGATGCTAGGCCTTGGAACAGTTCCCTGGAATTCAAATGCTTCTTATCACCTGCCTTGCCCAGTACCCACTCATCCGAGTCAATTACACTTTGGCCTCAAATTCTTAAAACAATGAGTTAACAAAACTCTGTCACTTGCTAACAACAGAAGGCATGGTTGGCCTGACAGGAAACTGCATTCCTGCCACCGACTCACACTAATGTAATTTAGCATCGGCATGACAGCTGTAAAGATCAGGCCCTAGATATTTAAAAACAATTTGCTGATATCTAATTAGAAACTAATTTCAACCCTTCATTTCACCGTCAAGTGAAGGTTGTGATGAAAGGGTTTCAATATAGGACTGCAGGGAATAAGAGAGGAATGAAGCCTTAGTTCAGTGACAGAAAAGCAAAATCTGCCATGTTACCAGGTAACAGCTTGCCATTCAAAAAGCATTTGTGCAAATATTAAGAAGTCCCAAAATTTTTACCATTGCATAGGACCAGACTTTGTAGTTCTGACGGGTTGGAGATGACAAACAAGCTGTAAGCTACCCTGCTCCTATATACAGGATATATTCAGTTTCAAAGAAGGGGCTTTTCTCTCCGCAGATACTGCCAGACCTGCAGTTCCCCTGTTTTCATTTCTTTTCATCCAGTACAAGATGTTGGATAAGTCATCTCATGCCCTGCGAAGCTGTGGACCAACAGCTGCAATTTGGGATTAAACAGCATCATTCGCTTCTGAACAGAATGAGAACGATAGGCTCAATGGCCGCCTCTGCGCTGTAAATTTTCTATTTTAAGCCTGAGCGGCCTATAACACAGCACACAAGTTAACATGGAAAGGACAGGAAAGGACATTTTGGCTCCGTGTGCCCACGCTGACTCTATGGCTGGATTTTTGGGACTGAAGGTTGACGTGGCTGGAACTTTGTCCCACTGGCCAGTACGCTAGTTCCCTGGTTCTGTCCCACGTCTGGGTCACCCACACATATTTGAACTGGCTTATTCAGAGCCACTTGAGGGCTACATAAAGGAGAGCAGGTGGAAGTCTGCAGGGAGTCTCCAGGTTCTCGTGGGTATCGGGAGCTAGCTTAGGTGCATAGACACAGGGGCCTGGTGGCAAGTGAACAGTCCAGGACTTTCACGAGGCTCAACGGCTCTCCATGCTTGGCAGGAGCAGTGACAGTCACTCTGCAGAAGGAATATCCCCCTCTCCCAGCTCCTCCTCCTACCCAGAGTGGTGGCCTTCAAAATCGAGACATCAATGCAATTCTGGTCTCCTCGCTGTAGGAAGGATGTTGTGAAACTTGAAAAGGTTCAGAAAAGATTTACAAGGATGTTGCCCGGTTTGGAGGGTTTGAGCTGTAGGGAGAGGCAGAAGAGGCTGGGGCAATGTTCCCTGGGGCGTCAGAAGCTGAGGGATGTCCTTGTAGGTGTTTACAAAATCATGAGGCGCATGGGTAGGTCTTTTCCCCAGGGTGGAGGAGTCCAAAACAAGAGGACATAGGTTTAAGGTGAGAGGGACAAGATTTAAAAGGGACTTAAGGGGCAACTTCTTCAAACAGATGGTGGTGTGTGTATGGACTGAGCTGCCAGAGGAAGTGGTAGAGGCTGGTACAATTACAACATTTAAAAGGCATCTAGATGGGTATATGAATAGGAAGGTTTTAGAGGGATACGGGCCAAATGCTGGCAAATGGGACTAGATTTATTTAGGATATCTGGTGGGCATGGATGAGTTGGACTAAAGGGTCTGTTTCTGTGCTGCATATCTCTATGACTCTAATTAAAAACCTTTAAAAAATTGAAGTGAGAGGACCTCCATTTTGAAACACCCCCTCTGTAATTTACCTTCAATGCAGTCCCTGCTGTTTCTCCCAAGGTTCTGCATGACCCTCCAGCCTTTCTTCATTGGACAGAGAATCTGTCTCCTTGCTGTTTAATGGAGCAGAATCCCTGTGAAAATCCAAATGAATGACTGTTTGCCCAGGGAACTTGCTTCAGGTTCACAGTAGCAAACAGTCTTGACCTCTGTTTCACAGAAGAGAAAATTCAGACTCATGAAGGAGCTTTCCAATTTGTTCAAATCTTCCTAGTCACTCTCACTCTGAAGATGTCTCTTTTTTAAATAAATATCCAAATCCCTTTTGAAAGTTATCAATAAATCTGCTTTCACTGCTATCAGGCAGCACATTCATGATTGTAATAAGTTGTGTCTCAAACAAAATACTGACCTCACTTTTGATTCCTTTGGCAATCATGCTAAGTCTGTATCCTCTGGTGACACTGACACTTGCATGATTTTGCTATTTGGGACTCCATATAGAACAATAGTCATTACATTTCAAAGCAATTCGTTTTAACTGAGACAGTTTTACAGATTTGATTCTACAATTGGATGAATAGTTAATGCATTCATCTGAAATTTCTCTCTGCTTTATTATTACCTATCTAAAGTAGATGGTGTAATAAAACGCACATAATTTAAAAATGATTGCATTAAGTTAATGCCCATGAATATCCCAAGGGTCTATGCAAATGCGATACATTATTTTCTTATACAAGTGTCTCCAATGGCATTCTTACAGTCTAGACATTTCCATAATAGATGGATAGATGCAATCAGAGCCACTGAACTTTGCAAAATATTTCTATTTGCTGCCTCCAAAGCAAAATGCCTTTGTCTGTCAACACACCTGGTCATCTATGGTAGTTCAAGCCACTATGAGGTTGAGGTCGATTTGTTGACCAGCATGTGGTTTTCACAGTGTTGGTCACCCTGGGGTTCTTTCTGCATCAAGGGTTACCTTTAATCCTCGGATTTATGCAGGTACAGCTAGTTCAAAGTTGCCAAGTATAATCTGAATCTACCCAGCAATACTGAACAATGAATAAATTAAGATCAACCAGCAACCCTACTGCATTAAACAATGGCTCACGCAGCATAAAGGTCCACAATTAGTTCATGTCCTGCGATGCGTGAATTGGATCTGAAGAAAGAGGCAGGGAGGAAGATAATAACTTGTGAAATGTGGCAGCTGCTCAGAAACAGATGGACAGAAAGGCAAATGAGTGGGCTAGAACCAAAAAACAAGTTCGGGATTAGAAGGGATGCTAAGCACAGTTGAGCGAGAAAGATCGCTAAGAACAGGCATTAAATTAAATCAATATTAAATAATATCTAGCTGCTCTTTACTTCCTGCTCTATTCTTCCTCACATTTTTTACATCATATTCCATCTGCCAAGTTTTTGTGCACTCGCTTATCCCTCTGCAGACTCGATCATCCACACTCTCCATACATTACATTTTGAAACGGCCAGTCCTGGCAATGAAACAATGTTTTGATATAAATTATCTTTAGGCAGAGGTTTTGAAACAAAAGTAGAGTGGATTCCATTTCCATCATAGCCTCAGGAATTATGAATTTTGCCATTTCCCAATGTGAAGTTCCTGTGTTCTGAGTGAATGCACATGCACATGGTGCTTTCCAACAGGGAACGCAAAGGTGGAAGTAAGTTGTAGCTGTAGCTTCCTAATGCAGGCCCAGGTGGAATCAGAAGTGGGCAGATGCTGAGATAACAAGGTGTAGAGCTGGATAAACACAGCAGGCCAAGCAGCATCAGAGGAGCAGGAAGGCTGACGTTTCGGGCCTAGACCGTTCTGGTTGGCCTGCTGTGTTCATCCAGCTCTACACCTTGTTATCTCAGTTTCTCCAGCATCTGCAGTTCCTACTATCTCTGGGCAGATGCTGATGCCTGCAGGTCAGAAAGCCCACCTCCACTCATTGGGACATCAGCCTAGTTCTCTTGACCCTAGTCCTCGGGCCTCAGCTCCTTCCTCTTTTTGCATCCTCCATACCTGTTTTTATTTACTCACAGGATACGGGCATCGCTGGCAAGGCCAGCATTTATTGCCTGTCCCTAGTTGCCTTTGAGAAGGCGATGGTGAGCTGCCTTCTTGAATCACTGCAGTCCATGTGCTGTAGGTACACCCTCAATGTCAGTAGGGAGGGATTTCCACGATTTTGATCCAGTGACAGTGAAGGAACAGCAATATATTTCCAAGTCAGGATGGTGAGTGGCTTGGAGGGGAAATTTCAGGTGGTGGTGCTCCCATGTTATCTGCTGTCCTTGTCCTTCTTGATGGAAGTGGTTGTGGGTTTTTAAAGTATTGTCAAGGAAGATTTGGTGAATTTCTGCAGTACATCTTGTAGATAGTACATACTGCTGCTACTGAGCATCGGTGGTGGAGGGAGTGGATGTGGTACCAACCAAGTAGGCTGCTTTATCCTGGATGATGCCAAGCTTCCTGAGCATTGTTGGAGCTGCACCAATCCAGGAAAGTGGGAAGTATTCCATCGCGCTCTTACTTGTGCATTGTAGATATTGGACAGGATTTAGGGAGTCAGGAGGTAGTTTAGCTACAGCACTCCTAGTCCCTGCTCTGCTTTTATAGCCGCTGTATTTATATGGTGAGTTCAGTTCAGTTTCTAATTAATGGTAACTACCAAGATATTGATAGTGGAGGATCCAGTGATGGCAATGTCAATGAAAATCAAGGGCTGGTGGTTAAGTTGTCTCTTATTGGAGATGGTCATTGCCTGCCATTTATGTGGTGTGAATGTTACTTGCCACTTTTTAGATCAAACCTGGTATTGTCCAGGTCCTGCTGAATTTGGTAGATAGACTGTTTCAGTATCTGAGGAGTCATGAATGGTGCTGAACATTGTACAATCATTCCCATTTCTGACCTTGTGATGGAGAAAAAGGTGTTTGATGAATCAAATGATGATGGTTGGGCCTAGGAAACAAAGGTTCTTGTGGTGCAGTGTTCATGTCCCTATGTCTGAGCCAGGAGGCCCAGATTCAAGTCCCACCTGCCCCAGAAGCATGCACTTACAGCTCTGAACTAGTTGATTAGAAAATATCTACCTTGATGAATGCCTACAGCGATATCCTGGAGTTGAAATGACTGACATACAACAACCACATCATCTTTCTTTGAGCCAGGTATGATTCCAAGCATTGGACAGCTTTCCCCTGATTCTCATTGGTCCAATTTTGCTTAGACTTCTTGATGCCACACTCAATTTTGACGTCAAGGGTAGTCACTCTCACCTCACCTCTGAAATTCAGCTCTTTAGTCCATGCTTGTACCAAGGCTGAAATGAGGTCAGGAGCTGTGTGACCCTGGCAAAACCCAAACAGGGCATCAGGGAGCAAGTAATTATTAAACAAGTGCACCTTTATTGCACAGACAAAAAGCCCTTTTGTCCATGTTTGAACTAAGGTTGTAATGAAGTGGCCCTGGTGGAACCCAACTTGATGTCACTGAGCAGGTTATTGCTGAGCAAGTGATAACACCTTTGATGACACCTTTCATCACTTGTCTGATGATCGAGAGTAGATTGGAACGCCTTCTATATTCCCAGGAAGTCCCAAAACAATTCGCAACTAGATAATTACATTTGAATTACAGCACAAAAAACAGATCATTCAACTCAACTGGTCTATTGGCAAAGCACACAATTAACATAGCCACACAGGCAGATGAATGATCAGTTTATCTGTTTTGGTGGTTAGGTGACAGGTTATTGAAATAGCATTGTTATGAGCTGCTAAGAATTCATTTTTACAATCTAACAAATAATTACGAAACTTGGCTAACAAGGATTTCACAAGGTGACAATATCTTATAGCCTGAGCATGTAAGGAACCACTGAATCACCAGATTGGACACACAGTTAATCATTTGCTAATCTCTGAACCTGCTTCATGCATCTCCACTCGACTATTGGACATCTTACAAAGAACTTCAGCAATTAGAGATGAAACTAAAACTATTTATATGCGCAGAAAGAATCACTAAGCCTGTGTGACATGAACTTTTTGGGAAAAAAAAGCACCGCAGATAACACCGCTGTATCAAACAGCTAATATGGAATAAAACAATTTGTCAGTGTAGAAACTCCTAAGGCAGTTAGATTATGTCATAAATGATAAGTATAAAGTGAGGCTAGTTTATCACCTGTATCTGAGTCACCACACTGCTTGGAAACACTCATTTGTCTCATATTGAAACGTAAAGGAGGTCAGGTGTTGCTGCAACAGATTTTGCTGTGTTGTTGTTGGCTGATACTGGTGCATATATTCAATACGCCACTGTCTGATGTGACTCACACTGAAGTGTTCATCTGCAGCAACATGAATACAGTCGGTGCCAGTCTTTACAATTCCATGTGTACATTTGTCCAGGTATGTGCAGGTTGCAAATACCTGTTGGTGCATTTATACACACATGTGCATGCCTGGCAGAAACAGGATCAGGCTCAGGGGTCATACCCACATATATTGCAAACTACTAAAAGAACACATTTTGTAGGTTACCGTGTCCTTTTTCGGTTCAGAGGTTTATTCTCGGTATCGACAATTTAAATCAAAATTCCCAAATTATTGTTTGCGCATAATATGTTAACTCAGCGCTCAAAAATAAACTTATACTCAATTAAACTTTTCCTAACCTGTCAACATGTGCAAGGTTGTGTGGGCTTGTCTGAAAGTTGAAATGAGAAAAATGATCAGTTTTCTCCTTCTGGTCTCCAAGTATGGTTAATCAGCCTAGTTTACTCTGAGCTAGCTCGCTGTGAAAAAAACCAAAGACTGTAGATGCTGGAAATCTGGGATGGGCCTAGGTAGGATGCTCTTTGGAGGTTCAATGGCACATGATGGGCTGAATGGCCACTATCTACACTGTAGGGATTCTATGATTCTTCAGAACTGATTATGGCAAGGAAAAGGTTGGTAAATATTTTCTGCTTGGAGACCCTGCAGCCTTCAGGACTCAATATCGAGTTCAATAATTTTAGGGCCTGACCACCCTCTTCTGTGTCAATCACCCAATCCCCACACATCAGACCTTGACATCACGCTGGGCTGTTACCATGACCAACCCATTGTCAGTTACTAATGATCCCCACTAGCAGCTACTGGTTCTCCCAGGCTGACCTTTACCCACTTTTTGTCTGCCCAGCTGCTGTTCTCTTTTACTGGGTTCCATCCCATTTACCGTTTACTCCTCCCTTGTCTTCTCACTCAATTTTCAGCATATATACCAACCTTTTCCTGAAAAAGTGTCACCGGACCCGAAACATTAACTCTGCTTTCTCTCTAAAGATGCCATGAGACCTTCTGAGTTTCTCCCGCAATTTCTGTTTTTGTAGCTAGCTATCATTTGGGGGCGCAGTCCCTATACCCTGGTCAGTGTTTGCTATCCACATGAAAGTTTCTGAATAGACCAAGCTTGTCTTCTTAAAACTCATTGATTGACCAGGTTTGAGTTACATGGAGAGGCTGGATAGGCTGGGACTTTTTTTACTGGAGCCTTGGAGGTTGAGGTTAAACCTTATAGACGTTTATAAAATCATGACGGTTCTAGATAGGGTGAATGGCAGAGACCTTTTTCCTTAGGGTGGGACATTTCAAGACTAAGAGGCATTTTTTTTTACGGTGAAAGGGGAAAGATTTAAAGAAAAAAGACATGAGGGGCAATTTTTTTTTACACAGAGGGTGGTTTCTGTGTGGAGTGAACTTCCAGAGGAAGTGGAGGATGCAGGTACAGTTGCAACGTTTAAAAGACATTTCGGTAAGTTCATGAATAAATGTTTGGAGGGATACGGGCCAAGCACAGACAGGTGGGACTAGTTTAGTTTGAGATCATGGTCGGCATGGATTAGTTGAACCGAAGGGTGCATTTCTGTGCTGTATGTCTCTATGACTCTATAACCAGTTGTCGGATAGACTGAATCTGCTTTATCATCAGATTTCTTTTTACCAATCTTACATAGCTATGGTTTAGATGTTTCAAGTGTGGTAAGAGGGGTGTAAAATGTGTAGGGGAGTTGTATTGCTGATTAAGGAGAATGTCACAGCTGTATTAAGAGAGAACGTCAGACGGTGGAATTTGAATTCAACAAGGAATCTGGAATTAAGGATCTGATGATGACTGTGACACCACTGTCGATTGTCGGAAAAACCCATCTGAATTCAGTAATGTCCTTTAAAGAAGGAAACTACCTTCCTCACCTGGTCAGCCCACATGTGACTCAGACCCACAGCAAGATGTTGACTCTTAACTGCTCTCTGGGTGATTAGGAATGGGCAATAAATGCTGCCTACCCACATCCCGTGAATGAATTTAAAAAAAAGTTGGAGGGCTTATCCAGTGAGGCAGTAAGAGTAGAACTTAGGAATAAGAAAGGTACAATCACTATGATGGAGTTACACTATTTACCTCCAGTAGCCAGCAGGAAATAGAGGAACAGACATGTAAGCAGATCATGGAAAGATCTAGAAGCAACAGGGTTGTGGTCCTGCATGATTTTAATTTCACTACTATTCAGTGGGACTCCCATACTGCCAGGGGCTTAGATGGTACAGAATTTGTTAGGTGCATGCAGAAGGGACTCTTGAAACCGTATGTCGATACAGATATTAGACCTTGTATTGGGGAATGACCCTGGCCAGGTGACTGAAGTTTCAGTGGGGGTGTTTTTTGGGAACAGTGATCATAATTTTAAGACAGTTATGGAAAATAATAAGACTGGCCCTTGGGTGAAAGTGCTAAATTGGGGAAAGTGCTAAACTGGGGAAAGGCTAATTACAACAGCATTAGGCAGGAACTGGAAATGTTGAATTGAGGGCAACTGTTTTAGAGTAAATCAACATCTGACATGTTGGGTTTTTTAAAAACCAGTTGACCAGAGTTCAGGACCAGTATGTTCCTGTTAGGATGAAAGATAAGGATGGCAAGATTTGGGTAACTTGGATGATGATAAATGTTGTAAGTTTAGTTAAAATGAACAAAGAAGAATAAATAACAAACAAAGAACAAAGAACAAATAACAAAGAAAATTACAGCACAGGAACAGGCCCTTCGGTCCTCTAAGCCTGCGCCGATCCAGATCCTCTTTATATATCTGTTGCCTATTTTCCAAGGATCTGTATCCCGCTGCTCCCTGCTCATTCATGTATCTGTCTAGATACATCTTAAATGATGCTATCGTGCCCGCCTCTACCACCTCCGCTGGCAACGCGTTCCAGGTACCCACCACCCTCTGCGTAAAGAACTTTCCACGCATATCTCCCTTAAACTTTTCCCCTCTCACCTTGAAATCGTGACCCCTAGTAATTGAGTCTCCCACTCTGGGAAAAAGCTTCTTGCTATCCACTCTGTCTACACCCCTCATGATTTTGTAGACCTTAATCAGGTCCCTCCTCAACCTCCATCTTTCTAATGTAAATAATCCTAATCTACTCAACCTCTCTTCATAGCTAGCGCCCTCCATACCAGGCAACATCCTGGTGAACCTCCTCTGCACCCTCGCCAAAGCACCCACATCCTTTTGGTAATGTGGCAACCAGAACTGTATGCAGTATTCCAAACATTTAGGAAACAGAAATCAAATCAGACCCTTGAGGAAATGCCCTTAGCAAGTAGGGTTAAATAAGAACCCCAAGTCATTTTACACATATATGACGAGCAAGAGAGTAACTAGGGAAAGGGCAGGTCCACTCAAGGACAAAGGAGGGAAGTTATGCGTGCAGCCAGAGGAAGTGGGTGAAATCTACGGGTATTCACCAAGGAGAAAGACATGAATGATGATAAGTTTAGAGAGGGGTTTGTTGTTATTGTGGAGCATGTCAATATTAAGAAGGAGGAGGTGTTGGATGTTTTGAAAAAACATTAAGGTAGATAAGTCCCCAGGACATGATGGGATCTGTCACAGTATATTGAAGGAGGCAAGGGAGGAAGTTGCAGGGGCCTTGACAGAGATCTTCGTATCCTCTTTAGCCCCAAGCAAGGTCCAAAAAGACTACAGAATAGTGAATGGTGTTCCTTTGATCAAGAAGGTCAACTGGGATAATCCAGGAAATTATTGGCCATTGAGCCTTTCATTGTGGTAGGGAAATTATTGAAGAAGATTCTTAAGGATTTATATACATAGAGTAGAATGGACTTACTAGGGATAGTCAGCATGGCTTTGTGCAGGGGAGGTCTTGCTTCGCAAACTTGATTGAGTTGTTTTAGGAAATGACAAAGATGATTGATGAGGGTAAGGCAGTGGATGTTGTGTACATAGACTTTGCTAAAGCATTTGACAAGGTCCTTCATGGTAGGCTGGTCCAGACTATCAAATTGCATGGAATCCATAGTGAGTTGGCAAATTGGATACAAAATTGGTTTGGCCATAGAAGACAGAAGTTAGTTGTGGAAGTTATTTCTCTGACTGGAGGTCTGTGACCATTGAAGTTCTGTAGAGATTGGTGCTAGGACCTCTGTTGTTTGTAAGGTATATAAATGATTTTGATGGAAATATTTGCGGTCTGGTTAGTAAGTTTGTAGGTGACATGAACACTGGAGTTGTGGATAGTGAGGAAGGATATCAAAAGATGCAACAGGTAGTGTAGGTAGTAGTACATTTTTGGCAGTACTGACTCGATGGGCCATAGGGCGGCTTCTGCACTGTATGATTCTATGATATAGATCAACCGGAAAGTTTGGCAGAGAAATGGCAGATAGAGTTTAATCCAGTCAAGTGTGAGGTGATGGATGTTTTGGCAGGTCAAATGCAAGAGAATTGGCCAGGGCCATAGGAGCATTGATATACAGAGGGATCTTGGAGTCCAAGAGCATAGCTTCTTGAAAGTGGCAACACAAGTGGCTAGTAAAGAAGGCTTCATCAGTCAGGGCATTGAGTATAAAAGTTGGTAAGTCATGCTGCAATTGTATAAAACTTTGGTCAGGCCACATTTGGAGTGCTGTGTGCAGTTCTGATTGCCACACTATAGAAAGGATGTGGAGGCTTTAGAGTGGGTGCAGAAGAGGTTTGCCAGGAAGTTGCCTGGATTGGAGTGCTATAAGGAGAGGATGGACAAACTTGGAATGTTTTCACTAGAGCGTCAGAGACTGAGGGGTGACCTGATAGAAGTACAGTCATTCCTCCATATCCGCGAGGGTTCCAATCCTTAGAAACCCCAAGAATGATGAAATCTGCAAGTGCGGAGCTCGTTAAAAATAGGTTAAAAATAGATTAAAATGGTTAAAAATATCATGGATACTCAACTTTTGCCTGTAGATTTTGCTTTTTGCTATTACTTAATTTTTGGCACGGCTAGGCGAATTCATGATTTTGCGGAGACAGACGATTTACTGAATATAAAGTTATGAAAGGCATGGATAGGATGGATAGTCAGAGTCTCTTCCCGAGGGTGGGAATGTCAAATACAAGGGGGCATAGGTTTAAAGTGAGAGGGGGACGTTTAAAGGAGATGTGTGAGGCGAGTTTTTTACACAGAGAGTAGTAGGTGTCGGGAACATGCTGCCAGTGAAGGTGTTAGAAGTAGATACAATAGCAAAGTTTAAGAGCCATTTAGACAGACACATGAACAGGCAGAGAACAGAGAGGTGCGGATCAAGTGCAGGCAGATGGGATTAGTTTAGAATAGTATCATGTTTGGTGCAGACATGGTGGGCCAAATTCATTGTATGACACACAAGAAGAGGAGGAAGTTGGTAAAGGCAGAGGGGTAGCACCCCTAATCAAAGATAGCATTGGTTCAACAGAAGTAGATGGTTCAGGAGGTCAGGTTTGATCAGAATCTATTTGGGTGGAGATCAGATACAATAGGGGAAAGAAAGCTACTTTTGGGACTGATCTACAGGCTGCCAAACAGTAATTACAATGTAGGATGAATCTTGCAAGAAGAGATATTGGATGCTTATGATAAAAGGGAAGCAATAATTGTGGGTGATCTTAATCTACATATACACTGGAAAAATCAGATTGGTTATAGTAGCCTCAATGAGGAACTCAGAGAATGATTTTGAGATGGCTCCCGTGCTGATCTGTGTTGTATGTTCTAATTAACCACTCTCTAGCCCTCACATGACTAACAGAACACCAATCCCATCTCTGTCAACTTTTTGGTTTCCAAGCAATCAGCCAATAAGATGTTTTTGCTACAAATTTAACAATAACTTTGACTTCATTAATTTACTTTTTATTCCCATCTAAAGCCCCCTCTTGCAGATTTTCAGCCTTTGAGATTTCTTTTTAACACTGGCGGTATTACACCACATTAATCACGTTACAGATTTGGAAACAAGAAGGCGAGGCCTTAGGGGTTAAAGATCATTTAAACTTCAATTGCTGCAAAGAAACTTCATGCCAATCCCTAAATGTTAGTGGGATCACTGAAGTCCACATTACAGACTGAGCATGTTCCAGAACACTTACTTCTGGTTTGTTTGCCTCAGTTATTTGTTATGTAAATAGAGGCAATGGGTAAAGGAGGAGATTGCTTACAATATAGCACCTGTTACAATTACAAGGTATCCCAAGGAACTTTACAATCCAGTAGTGCTTTCAAAGTCGAGTAACTGTTGTAATGTAAGAAAAATGGTCGCAAACCTGCTCATAGCAAGCCGCAGTTTGATAATGACCAAATAATCTGCTTACACAATGCTGATTGAGGGATAAGCATTGGCCAGAGCACTATAAGTGAGTCTCCTGTTCCTCTTTGAAATAACGTCATGGTATATTTTGCCCTTGAGAGAACAGAAGAGGCAGCAACTTAATTTGAAGTACCGTATCTCAGAGCATGCAGCACTCACTTAATACCACCTTTGAGTGTCAGCCGTTTGAATTATGCATTGACAGATCCAATATGACTCAGGAAAGAATGCCAGCTACTGAACCACAGCTGCCACATAGCATGCTGAGGCTGGTATGTAAAGATTGTTCAAATGGACAAGATGCCAGAGGAGAAACAGCACAGCAGCAGTCAGATCCCAGCGAAAATTACTGCCTTCAGGAAAGGAAGGAAAAATATCAGTATGAAAAAGGCTAACCATGTGTTCTGCATGGGTTGTATTGCTTCAGGGTGGGTTACTGATGCCCTTAGTTGAACAGAAGCTCCAAGCTGTCATATAATGGTTACAATTCAGGGGACCAGAACTGGTAGCAACAACATTGAAAAAGATCCTGAAGGACATCCATCACTTAGAATTCAGGACATGATCTCAGAATCTGTCATTCGTTCAACCGTATTGCTCTTCGCAATTGACAAAGCTCTTTGAATTCTCCTTATTGTGTAAGCGATAAGTGACAGATCTGTCATTTTTTTTATTGCTGACAATAATGAATAGGAAATGTGGCACACATTAAGAGATAAAAGGTCACATCATAGGAGAAGCTGGAATTTAAACACAGCTAATTAATACTGTCTGCTTCAAATGATCACAACAATATGATAATCTAACTCTTTGGTGCCTTTTGCATTAACCTGCAGAGTGATATTTAACTGCCCAGTGAATGTGAAACTTTACCATCAATGCAAGGAAGGAATAAACAAGACTTTTGTGGACATTGCAATCATTACAATTGCAAGCTTTTATTACATTCTGATGTTTAGGCACTGTTTTCAGTTTAGGGTAAAATAGAGGAATGAACAGGGTCATGCAATCCATCTAAGTAAACTTAGATGGTGCTGTTCTTAAAGACAAGCGGTGGTGGCAAACAGGTTGTTTTAATTGGAAGAAGATGCAAAGTGTTCGTAGTCATAGACAATGGCAAAAGCATCTGGGCTGAAAGTGGACAGATTTTTCATCTCCAAAGTCCCAGGATTGTATTAAGAAGGCCAGGTTTTACAAATCTAATAATTTAAAAAAATTATTGTGCATGCTCAATGTCCTTTAGAAGGAAGTGGTGAGACGTCTTCATCAACCACTGTAATCCCAGAATTTCACCATCAGGGCGGTCTGCTGGGACCATTTCCCTAAAGGTTGATGTAAGACATGGATTCTAATTAAAACTTAACTAGTATTAACCTATTTTGCCACTGCTTGTCCTTGATATGTGTGATTTTAATAGGGATTGTCTTTCTGCAGTGTTTAATTCTTGCTTAGGATGACATATCTATAAAAATGTGAATGATTAATACGTTTTTTGACATAATCACAAATCCCGTAACCTGGAGGTGCAATTTCAAACTAGAGGAAGGAATTTATGTAGAATGTCACAGCAAAGAAACAGCCCATTTGACTCAACACGTCCATGATAGTGTTTATACTACACTCAAGCCTCCTCCTCCAAACTCACACACCTCAACTTGTCAACAGAATATTTCTGAACTTTCTCCATTAAGTCTTTATCTACTGTCATCTTGAAAGCATCCATGCGAGTCATGTAAGTTATTCCTTTTGGTAGTGAACTCCACATCCTAATGACTTGTCATTGTAAAGAAATTTCTCCTGAATTCCCTATTGAATTGATTAGTAACTATCTAACATTTACAATGCATGGTCTAGTCCCCTGTACAAATAGAAATTTCTTGTCTTTCCTACCAATCAAATTCTTTCCAAATCTTAATGACGTCTATCAGGTATTCTCTTTTTCTAGAGAAAAGTGTGTGCTTTCTTGATGGGTATGATTTCTCCATTCTGGTTATTAAACACCTGTTGATGGCTCAATGGTAACATTGAGGACTCCTGATGCTTTCTACAGGGCAGCATAGAGAGACTTTCTTCATTTAATTATATCACTGATCTGAGAGTGCCTGCTGCCACCTTGCAATGGAAAGTGCTTCAATTCCTCCCTCAAGCATCCTTCTCACGCACGAAAATGGAATCAGAAGTGCTTACTTTGGAGCAGGATATGGAAGACAGTGAACTTGGGGAAACAAATAGCAACATCTTGCAAGATGTCCACATTGCAGATGAGGAGGTACTGCACATCTTAAAATGCATAAAGGTGGATAAATCTCCAGAACCTGATCAGGTGTATGCTAGAATCCTATGGGAAGCGAGGGAAGTGTTTGCTGGGCCCGTCGCTGAGATATTTGTATCATCGATAGCCACAGGTGAGGTGCCGCAAGACTGGAGTTTGGCTAACGTGGTGCCACTATATAAGAAAGGTAGTGAGGAAAAGTCAGGGAACTATAGACCGGTGAGCCTGACATCAGCGGCGGGAAAGTTGTTGGAGGGGATCCTTAGAGACAAGATTTACTTGTATTTGGAAAGGCAAGGAATGATTAGAGGCAGTCAACATGGCTTTGTGCATGGGAAATCGTATCTCAGTAACTTGATTAGTTAAGAAGCAACAAAGAGGATTGATGAAGGCAGAGTGGTGGACATGATCCATATGGACTTCAGTAAGGTGTTCAACAAGGTTCCTCATGGTAGACTGTCTAGCAAGGTTAGATCACACAGAATACAGGGAGAATTAGCCATTTGGATACAGAACTGGCTCGAAGGTAGAAGAGAGAGGGTGGTGATAGAAGGTTACCTTTCAGACTGGAGGCCTGTAACCAGCGGTGTGCCACAAGGATTGGTGCTGGGTCCACTGTTTTTTGTCATTTATATTAATGATTTGGATGTGAACATAAGAGGTATGGTTAGTAGATGACACCAAAATTAGAAGTGCAGTGGACAGGAAAGAAGGTTATTTAAGCGTACAACGGGACCTTGATGAAATGGGCCAATGGTATGGCAAATGGAGTTTAATTTAGATAAATGTGGGGTGTTGCATTTTGGTAAGACAAACCAGGACAAGACTTATACAGTTAATGGTAGGGTTTTGAGAGTAGTGTCGAACACAGACTCCTAGGGGTGCATATTTCCCTGAAAGTGGAGTTGTACGTAGACAGAGTGGTGAAGAGGCATTTGGCATGCTTGCCTTCATTGGTCAATGCGTCGAGTATAAGAGTTGGGACGTCATGTTGTGGCTGTACGGGACATTGGTTAGGCCACTTTTGCAATACTGTGTTCAATTCTGGTCTCCCTGCTAAAGGAAAGATGTTGTGAAACTTGAAAGGATTCAGAAAAGATTTACAAGAGTGTTGCCAGCATTGGAGGGTTTGAACTATAGGGAGAGGCTGAACAGGCTGGGGTTTTTTCCCTGGACCGTCAGAGGCTGAGGGGTGACCTTGTAGAGGTTAATCAGATCATGAGGGGCATGGATAGGGTGAATAGTCTAGGTCTTTTTCCCAGGGTAGAGGAGTCCAAAACTAGAGGGCATAGATTTAAGGTGAGAGGGGAAAGATTTAAAAGAGACCTAAGGGGCAACTTTTTCACGCAGAGGGTGGTACATGTATTGAATGAGCGGCCAAAGGAAGTGGTGGAGGCTGGTACAATCACAACATTTAAGTTAAAGTGGATTCACAGGTGGACTGGCTAATGAAGAAAGTGTTTGGTACACTTTTCTTTATTGGTCAGCATATTGAGCATAGGAGTTGGGACATCATGTTGCAGCTGGACAGGACATTGTTTGGCCACTTTTGGAATACTGCATTCAATTCTGGTCTCCCTGCTATGGGAAGGATGTTGTGAAACTTGAAAGGGTTCAGTAAAGATTTACAAGGATGTTGCCAGGGTTGGAGGGTTTGAGAGATAAGGAGAGGCTTAATAGGCTGGGGCTATTTTCCCTGGAGTGTCGGAGGCTGAGGGGTGGCCTTAGAAGCTTATAAAATCATGAGGGGCATGGACAGGGTGAATAGTCTTATCCCCAGGGTAGGGGAGTCCAAAACTAGAGGGCATAGGTTTAAGGTGAGAGGGTAAAGATTTAAAAGTGACCTGAGGGGCAACCTTTATACACAGAGGGTGGTGCGTGTATGGAATGAGCTGCCAGAGGAAGTGATAGAGACGAGTACAATTACAACATTTAAGAGGCATCTGGATGGTTACATGAAGAGGAAGGGTTTAGAGAGATATGGGCCAAATGCTGGCAAATGAGCCTGGATTAATCCAAATCATTCGGATATCTGGTCGGCATTGAGGAGTTGGACCGAAGGGTCTGTTTTCGTGCTGTACATCTCTGTGACTCTAAGTAAGAGCATGCTTTCATCTCACCCTACTTTCTCACCCCTACAATTTCAGTCCTCTCTGAAAGCACACCTGAATGTGATTTTATACGGTCAATCGCAGTAGTATTCCCAGGTAACTCTCTATGACATCCATTAGCTGTAGGATGAAAATATTCTGCCTGGTTTTTCTATTTATTTCAAACAGTTTCATTTTTGACCTGTCTCCTGGTCGTTGAACCTTCCCCATCAACAGCAACATAGCCTGCATGGATTGCCCATTTGGACTGGCTTGTCGTAAAAAGTGACTGAGAACTGAATTCCTAAAGGATAATTTTTAATGAAAACATTCGATACCTTGAAGAACAGCCAGGACGTTAACGACTTGCACAGTTTGAAGAGCCAGCTGGTGTGCTTGTAGAGATCAGTGTTGACAACTCCTGGGTCCACTACATTTGACGTCACGTAGCTCCCCTCAGCTGTCAAGCGCTGCTGCAGTTCATATGAGAAGAGGACAAGGGCAAGCTTGCTCTGGGCATATGCTCCATAGGGAGAATAATGAAGTCTGTACGTTGAAAAATGAAAAATTCTTAAAGGTTGATGCTTCGGCATTGATTAGTTAATACAAAACATTTCATGAATAAAACTCAAACACATTACTTTCCTGTTACAATCATAGCAAGAAACATTATTTCTGCATTATTTTATTTTATGCAATCCTCTTCTGCACTCTCTCGAGTTGCGTGGTCCCATTGGTATACTGAAACACAACGCATTAATTGTATAAAAACCGAAAGAACCGTGGATGCTGTAAATCAGAAATAAAACAGAAATTTTTGGAAAAGCTCAGCAGGTCTGGCAGCACCTGTGAGGAGAAATCAGAGTGAACTGAGGAAGGGTCACCGGACCCAAAATGTTAACTCTGATTTCTCTTCACAGATGCTGCCAGACCTCCTGAGCTTTTCTAGCAATTTCTGCTTTTGTTTCGAATATTAATTGTATACAAGTCCGCACTGCAATTGCTAGCAGAGTAATCCACCATGGAGAATGTCATAACCAACTCCAACCCAGTTCTCATTCAGCAACGTGCTCCCAACATCACACCCCCCTCCACCCCCAATATTTATCAAGAAGAGTCACCATTGATCTTTCCCTCTTCTTATGCAAATAGAGTTGGATTGAAGCTGAAGCCAACTGCAAGGCTGCAAATGCTTCAGACCATGAGGCTTAACAAGCATTATCTTAAAGTATTGTCATTTTTATTCTCTGTGCTTTTACGTAATGCTGGCAAGGGCAGGATTTGTTGCAGTTTCCTAATAGTCCTTAGTTGCGCTGATTTGCTTGCTAGGGCCACTTCAGAGGGCAGTTCAGAGTCAACCACGTGTCTATGGATCCGGACTCACTTGAAGGCGTGACTGGATAAGAATGACAGATTTCCTTCCTTGGAGGATAGGTTGTTCAAAAATCAGCAAAGGTTTCATGGTCAACGTGATTGAGACTAGCTTTCAATTCCAGGTTTATTAATTGAAATTAAATTCCACCTGCTGCTGTGGTGGGATTTGAATCCACGTTCTGACAAAATTAGGCCTCCAGCAGAATAGTGCAGCCATATTACCAATATGCCACTAATTCAGATACACAGGCTTTTGAGACATATCTTAAAAGATAGCTAGGGCTTTCATGATGCACTCCTTTACATAAACAGCAGTGGAAATTTGGAACATCCTTCTACAAAAGACAATTGAGCTTGGGTGGGTGAACAGAAAATTTTAAAATTGCAATGGTCAGATTTTTGCTAGACAAATGCATTAAGAGTTAGAAACTCAAGGGGGGAGGGATGGTAGAAGGGAGTTAAGACACAGATCATCAGTGAACTAACTAAATGGTGGAACAAGTTCTGGATGCTGAATGAACTACTGCTCCAATGTTCCTCAACTAATAAAGTAAAAGCATAAATTATAAATACTACGTTCGTGCCTTGCAATTAAATGTCTGAAAACTCTGCAGCTAGAAATCTTATTTTCAATGGGTACTGAGTCAGCTGACTGCAGTCTTTGTGATAAATCTTTATGCCGTGAACTAGTTTAACTGTCTCGGCCATTCTAAATTAAATCCTTAGACAATAAAGTCATAGCAATTAAACTGATTTACATTTAAAATAGTGCGGCCTCCTTTGCATTGTGTGGTATGCACAATCTAAAGATATCACACAATTCAAACAGGCTGGCTTTATATCCTTACTTCACATGCTGTAGCCATGATGTGGAGGTGCCGGTGTTGGACGGGAGTGGACAAAGTCAGAAGTCAGGATTATTTGAAATCACAAGCTTTCGTAGTGCTGCTCCTTTGTCAGGTGACATCACTTCACTCTGAAAGCTTGTGATTTTAAACACACCTGTTGGACCATAACCTGGCGTTGTGTGACTTCTCACATTGTCCACATGCTGTTGAGATTACTTGAACCTCCTCTCGTTAATCATCCATGCCCTAAAATAAAGCCAGTAAGTCCTAGACAAGCTCAGCGACTCTGCCACCACCTCTGGGGAGAGAAAGAGTTAATGGGCTGTATTTTCCAGTCAGAGGTGGTGGGCCTGGAAGTATAAAGGCAAATTTATTAGGCAGGGTGGCAGCATTTCAGAACTTACTTGTGCCCAATTGATGGATTGGACACAGAGTTTAGGAGTGCATGCCGACAGCCAACACCACCTTGCATCCGATCTAACTCAGACCACACCCCCACCCCCACCCGCTAACACCCCAGTGACCCCAGAACACATCCACAAAATGCTTTCATTCAGCCTTGTGTTCACTATTGTCCTTCTGGCGCTGTCATGGGCGAGAGCTGCCAGCTTCTGATGGGTTAGCAGCTCTCACTGGCTGAAACCCCATCTCACTAGGAGTTGATTTCAGAGAAAGGCCCATCATTAGCCCCTAAACTGCCTGACTGGGAGAAGGTACAGGAGTCCTTCTGATCAGTCAGCTTGCGGGTCTCGGCAACTTTGAGTTAGTGAACGAGATGTCCAGAAACGGGCGGCACGGTGGCTCAGTGGTTAGCACTGCTGCCTCACAGCACCAGGGACCCGGGCTCGAGCCCAGCCTTGGGCAACTGTCTGTGTGGAGTTTGCACATTCTCCCCGTGTCTGTGTGGGTTTCCTCTGGGTGCTCCGGTTTCTTCCCACAGTCCAAAGATGTGCAGGCTAGGTGGATTGGCCATGCTAAATTTCCCATGGTATTCAGGGAGGTGTAGATTAGGTGGGTTATAGGGGGATGGGTCAGGGCGGGATGCTCCTATGGTTGGTGTGGACTTGTTGGGCCGAAGGACCTGTTCCCACACTGTAGGGATTCTATTCTATTCTATGAAGAAGATTCTACCCAATGTTTCAGGGCAAAGACTTTTTCTTTTGTCAGCAATGGAAATATTTTGAAATTTAACAGTTTTTAAGCAGTTGTAAAGTCAGGGGAAAGTGGAAGTTGAGGAGGACGGTACAGGAGGTGGTGTCTGAAAAGCAAAAGGGGAGGTCTGTGCTTAGGTAGAAGGCGCTATTGATCAAATGGCAAAAGGAATGATAATAATGCTGAGGCTCAAAGGCAGTGGTACATATAAAAGGATGTACTTCAAAGAAGTGTAAATGACAACAGCAGAACATTACCAGCACTCACTGTCTGAGAAAACAATGGTCACTGGTTACAATCTAAAACTGCTGAGTTCAACATTGAAGCTGGACAGTTGTAAATTGCACAATCAAAAAGAAAATGAGATGCTCTTTCTTGAGCTTGTATTGAGCAATATTAGCATTGGCTAGGAGGACAAAGTTGTTAGGGGATTGGATTAAAGAATTAAAGATTTATTTGGCTGAAGGGTCAAGGTCATGTCTGTGGACTGAGCAGACTTTATTTTCCAGAGTATGGCGGTACCACTGGCAAGGAGAGCATTTATTGCTCATCCTCAGTTGCTGCTGAAAATTTTATGAAGAATGAACCAGCACCCACTCAGCATGTTTTTCTTCAAAGTAGAGGAGACATACCGTCGCTATTTGGTACATAAAGCTTTTCATCTTGCACTCATCAGGACAAGTACAAGAATGCCAAATTACAATTAAGCGCAACAATGTATAATAAAGGAAAACATTGCCTTGCCAACTATTCTTGCACTTGTCCTGATGAGTGCAGGCTGAAAAACTTTGGCCACCTATCTATTGCCGAGAAAAAAAGAGACAAGTTAAATCTCTAACTTTTGCCAGTTCTGATAAAAGATCATCATTGGCCTGAACCAATTACTTGGCTTCTCTCTGCTGTCTGACTGGCAAAGTATTTCCAGCATTTTCTGGATTAATTTCAGAATTTCTAGTTTCTTGCTGCATATCAGTCACACACACATTGCCACATCCACACACCATTATATCCAGCATTCAGCACTATGCCAGATATTAAATAATTTCACAACACCAAACATAAGAGAACGTTTACAGATTAATCAGCATTGTTAGTGGAACAATTTACCAGTCTTGTTTGATGAGTAAGCTCTTATACTTGTAATTAGTGACAAAATAATTAACAATGAATGGAACTGATATGTTGGATTTTGCTACAAGAATCTAATCCAAGGATTTGGATGGGCCCCTGAGAAGAATTTAGAAGCAATAATTTAGTCAACAGGGTTTAGACATCCTAAATAGTGATTGATTGAACCTGGAAGGGATTATAGACTGATATTCCAAATTGGTTGCTAATTTATTGTTTTGTACTGGGTAAGATCCACCAATGCTACAGCTTGACACTTCCTCTGTCTCCGTGCTAAATATTCACCATTAACAATATTACCAGGATAAGGATAGGGTATTGTGTTGGGCTCCTCCTGCGCCCGAACTGACAAGATTGAAGTTTATTTCTCAGCAGTTTACTGCATCAGCAGACATGGTAAATTATTGTAATTATGAAGCCACTGATAGAAGTTGGGTGTTGTTCTGGACACTTTCCAAATATTACAACTTTTGGTAGATTTTAATAATACAGCCTCAGGCCCAGGCACATAGATCAATGTAAATATGAACAAAAAGGGTAAGGGAATCTTCTCACAGCATGAGGTATTCCCCAACCTGGAGCAACATCACAAATTTAAATATTATTCAATAATTCCCAATAAGTCAACATCATATTCCTTATTAGCACTGACAGGACCCAGGTCTATCTTGCCACATGTCCTTTTTTAAAGTCATTCATGCAATCTGGATATCACTATTGCCCACAGGACAGTTAAGAGTCAACCATGTTGCTGTGGGTCTGGAGTCATAAGTAGGCCAGACCAGGTAAAGATGGGAGGTTTCCTTCCCTAAAGATCATTAGTGAACCAGGTGGACTTTTATGACAATTGACAATTTTTCCATGGTCATTATTAGACCCTTGATTCCAGATTTTGTTGAATTGAAACTCCACCATCCGCCACTGATTGGATTCAAACCTGGGTCCCCAGAACGTTACCTGGGTCTCTGGATTAATAGTCTACCGAAAAAATGACTAGGTCACTGCCTTCCCAAGGCAGTTTTTCTCAATCTCTCTAATACTCAGATTTGTCAGGCTATGATCTGAATTCGAGTAGTGAATCAGTATAAATTTTGTACAATTAAATATCCTTCTCTAGGTTGTTGTTTCACTTTTGCAAACTTTGTGTCCTGTTTGGCCTCAAACTGAAATTTTATTCCTACATCTGTACAGACAGGACGCAGTGGCTTAGCAATAATATTACTGGACTAGTAATTCAGATCCTCAGGCTAATGTTCTAGGAACATGGTTTGAATCCTAGTATAGGAAATGGTGAAATTTGAATCCGGTAAAAAGAAATCTGGAATTAAAACTAGCCCAATAGTGACTGTGTAACCACTGCTGATTGTTGAAAAACCCATCTGATTCACTAATGTTCTTTAGAGAGAAAAATCTGCCATTATTTTCTGGCCTACACATGACTCCAAATCTATAGCAATTAACAACCCTCTCGGCAATTCGAGATTGGCAGAAAGAAATGATCTAGCCTGCGATGCCCAGAAAAATAAAAAGCATTTTAAAAAGACGCAATGAGCTGAAGGACTTCCTCCTGTCCTCTCCATCACTAAGAGTATCTGGATAACAGTCTGGAAAGCAAACTTTCACCCATGTTTTTGATGCCATGTTTTTCTTGTCAGTCTGTCAACTTGTACCGACTGTAAACCTGAATTCATCCAAACTCCTGCTGTCACTTTCACCTCTGACCTATACTGACTCCCAGTCCTATATAGAATTTATTTTAAAATTTCCTTCCCTGAACTCAATTTTCTTTGCTAAAGGTGCTACATAAACACCAGTTGTTGTTATTGTCTCTCTGTGGGATTGTCCTAGTTTTCCTACTTAACAAGAATCAATGCAAATCAAAGGAGTTTATTGTGTGCCAAAGATTTTGAGATATCCACAAAAAGTAGGACAAATCCATCCTGGCTAATTACTACATTTTCAGTATGTTCTTGATCATCAGCAAAGTGATGGAAGGGGTTGTCGACTGTGCAGTCAAGTGGCACATATTTAACAACTACTTGCTCACTGATGCTCAGTTTTGGTTTTTCCAAGGCCGCTCAGTTCCCAGCCTTATCACAGCCTTGGCACAAACATGGACAAAAGAGATAAATTCCAAAGATGACTGGTCCTGACATTAAGGTAGTCTTTGACTGAATGTGGTTTTAATGAGCCCAAGTAAAATTCAGGTCAGTTGGAATTGGGGGCAATGTCTCCACTGGCTAGATTCAAGCTAAACACAAAAGAAGTTGACACAGTGTGAGCTGGAAGAACACAGCAGGTCAGGCAGCATCAGAGGAACAGCAGAGTCGAGTTGCGGGTCGGGACCCTTCGTCAGGACCTGATGAAGTGTCCAAACCTGAAATGTCGACTCTCCTATTCCTCTGATGCTGCCTGGCCTGCTGTGTTCCTCCAGCTCCACACTGTGTTGACTCTGACTCCAGCATCTGCAGTTCTTGTTATCTCTAAACACAAAAGAAGATAGTCTGAGGACAATCAGCTCAGCCACAGCATATCATTGCAGGAATTCTTCAAGGTAGTTCCTTAACCTTCAGCTGCTTCATTACAGACCTCCCCTGTCTCTTGAGGCATGAAATAAGGGTGTTCATGGATGATTGCACAGTGTTCAGCATTATTCCCAGTCTCTCACATTTTGTAGCAGTCCACATCCGTATGCAGCAAGACCAAGACAAACCATCAAGCCTGAACCGATAATTGGCAAGATAATTTGCCTCCAAGTCACACAGCAAATTGACTTGCAAATATAGTGCTGTTGCTTCACAGTCACTGTGTCAAAATCCTGGAAATACCAACACTGTTAGTGTACCTAAACCACACAAATGCAGTGGTTCGAGAAGGCAGCTCACCATCGCTTTTTCAAGGGCAATTAAGGAACTGCCAGCAAATGCCGGAGATGCTCACTTCCCATAAACACATTTTTTAAACAAATTCACAATGAGTTGGGGCTGAGCGCCACATTGTTTTTAATGAATTTAACGCCTTCCCTCAGATTCTCCACTGTTTGGGAATTAAACTTCACACTGAAATTTCAATGGAGTGATAATGTAATGTATGGAACTGGCTCACTGAAGACACCGTCGAAGAAGCACTTGAATGCAAATTAGACAGATTCCTCTCAATAAATAAGATTTGGGGGTACAATATGTGAGTGATTTAAGGGCATGAAAGCATTAAGCGTAGCAGGTCACTGCAGAGAAAGGGCAATGTTAACTCTCTTTTTCTGTGTCAGTCCCTGGTTCTGATGCAGATAAATTGGTAGAGATTGTGGTGGGTAGTCAGCATTTCCACTAGCATTGTGCTAATGGATGATGAAACGAGCACTACTAGTTCCATCAAGCAAATCCTACAATTGGCATTGTTGTGTAAACACACCTTGAAAGATTTAGCAGTACCTGAGCCCTGCACAAGATCTCTACCTCTCATCTCTCAGTAGGAAGCCACAAGGATATGGTGTGTGCATCGTTTCAGCAAAGGCTTTTCCCAGTAAGCTTACTTAGATGGCATCACTAGTCAGTGATGCAGCTGCTGTGATGCATAAATGACGAAAGTTAAATCACTCCTGAATTTTTAAACCATTGAGCAGATTGTCCATAAGCTAGCATGTTTTATGATTGTAGTGGTATGCATTATAGCCTTTATCAAAGTGAAATCACTTCCTGTACTTAAATGCTGTTGTACTCTGTGAAAACATAGGTGGCCTGAACTTGACTCTTCAGATCACATTCTAGGTTCGTGACATTAAAGGAACAGAACCAAACATCAACATGAGTTGTGACAATTTTGCAAGAGAAAGCATCTGAGCTATGAGAATTCCATTAAGGAGTTCGTCCAGATTAGAACTGGGAATAAAGAAACTGGGAAATTGGGTTATTTGTTATAAATTTTTCAGATACACTCGGAAGTAAAATTTATCCCAGTCTGAAAAGAAAAGGAAAAGCTCATAAGTGTTAAGGATAGAAGATTGGCTGGCTGGCGGAAAACAGATGGTATGCATAATTGTGTCTTTGTCTGATTGGCAGAATGTAAAAGTGGAGTCCTGCAGAAGTCTGTGTTGGAGCCTCTACCTTTTTACAACTTACATTAGTGACTTAGATTTGGGGAACGAAGGTATTTGACAGTAAGATAGGTGAATAGCACATTGTGAAATCATAAGGAAGTTAAAGACAGATATGGACTAGTAAATTGAGTGGGCAAGAATCTGACAGATAGAGTGTAAAATGGGAAAATGTGTAGTTGTTTACTTTGGCAAAAAAAAATTTAACAAGCAGAGTGTGGAGAGCGATGGCAGAATTGCAAGGTTTAGAGAACACTGCACTTACTGTACAACTGTGGCAAAGTCATTGGATAAGCAGCTGAAGATGGTTGGGCCAAGGACACATCTCTGAGGAACTTCTGCAGTGATGTCCCGAGGCTGACTGACCTCCAACAATGACAAATATCTTCCTTTGTGCAAGGTATAATTCCAGTCAGTGGAGAGTTTTCCCCTGATTCTCATTGATCTAATTTTGCTAGGAGTCCTTGATGCCACCCTCAGCTAAATGCTTTCGATGTCTAATGCAGGACACTATTGGGAAGTTTGCAAGTGGCAGACTGTATGGGTACGGTCAGTATTTTGCTTGTTGCAAACAGCCAGAGGGCAAAGGTTTGAGGTGAGACGGGAAAGATTTAAAAAGGACATGACGGGCAACTTTTCATGCAGAGAGTGGTGCGTATGTGGAACAAGCTGCCTGAGGAAGTAGTGGAAGTAGTACAATTACAACATTTAAAAGGCATCTGGATGGGTACGTGAATAGGGAAGGTTTAGAAGGATATGGATCAAACGCAGGCAAATTGGACTGGATCAGTTTAGGATACCTGGTCAGCATGGACAAGTTGGACCAAGAGGTCTGTTTCCGTGCTATATGACTCTATGGCTCTATGACATACCTAGAGTCATGCTGGCACCGATAGCAATCCGCTGTGTCTGACTGGTCCTCATTCTGGTTCTGCTTGGCAAATGGGAAGAATAAAACAAAAAAAAAATTGCCATTCAGCTCCCCACCTCTGTTTATATGAAAGGGTTAAAAACAACATTCCATGAAGATGGTTGGAGGCAAATAATTTCAAATAACAAACAAACCATAAAATGAGGCTTTGGTCCCCAAAGACAACCGAGATGAATTTTCCTGGGCAGCAGTTAACAATATTCAGCCTGAATGCCTTCCTCAAAAGAAAGGAATTTTCATGCTCCTAATGCAAAAGGAACTACTGGAAACAGAGGGATCTGTATATCCATAGATCTATCAAGGTAGCAGGGCAGGGTGTTAAGATGGTCAAGAAGGCATATGTGATCCCTTGCTTTATTGAACAAAAACAAAGTTGCTGGAAAAGCTCAGCAGGTCTGGCAGCATCTGTGAAGGAAAAAACAGAGTTAACGTTTCGGGTCCGGTGACTCTTCCTCAGAGAGGAAGGCTTCATTGACCCAGGCTTAGACTATAAGAACAGGGGTGGTATTACACCACAATTATAAAAGACACCAGTTAGACCACGTCTACAGTACTACATACCGTTCTAGTCACAGAAAAGATTTGATCACAGTGGAATGTGTAGGAAAAAGATTTGCAAGGATGTTGCTTGGAATGGAGAATTTAGCAATGGGAAAGATCGGAAAGGCTGGATTTGTTTTTGTTTGAATATAGGAACCTGATGGGGAACTTATTTAAATTATACAAAATTAAGAGGGCCTTAAAATGGCATGGATCGGGAGGAAGTATGCTCCTTAACAAGCAAGTTAATAACAAAGAAACATAGATCTACAGTAACACACATACGGTGAAAGGGAAATTGAGAACAGATTTCATCACCCAGAGTGTGGTGAGGATCTGAAATTTATTGCTAAATAGAGTCATGCAGGTAAAAATCGCCATCACGTTAAAAAAAACACTTCAAAATACATTTGTGATTCCACAACCAACAGAGCCAGGGACCAAGAGTTGAAAGGTAAAACGAGACCCGATAATCCTTTAATAACTGGTGAGGAAGTGATGGATTGAATGGCTCCTCTGTTCCCTAAATTTTTCTAGGCCTCTATTAGCAACAAAATATTCTAATGTTTCTCATCAGCCGCAGCTCCTTGCTTGAAATGTTACAATTTACTGAATAATACATTAAAAGGCTTCAGAAAATTATCAACACAAAGACAGAATTGTGAATACTGGAAATAAATATTTCATGCTTCTGAAGTAAACTGGGCCAACAACCGCACAAGAAACAGGCAAGTGAGAGTTAGAAAAATATTTGGCACACAAAACAGAACCCACAGTTCTCCAAGGGCACTGTAATGATAAGTAATTGGCGTCAAAGATGATCACAGATGAAGGCCTAAGAGTGAAGCCATCGGAGGTAATGCTTGTTAGTTGGGTTTGCAAGAGACATGAAAAAAACTGTGTCTTTGAAGCATCAAAAGGAACAAAATTTCCTTTGCTACATGAAAGGCTTCAGTGGAAATCAAAATATGGCAATTAAACCAGTGCAATGTAAGAGGGGTAGGTGCTGTGAGCACAGAGGGCATTCTGAACAAAATTCACAACTGCAAAATGAATCATTAGGAAAGAGGAACAAACGGAGTGGGAGAGAGAACAGAGTCCTGGGGTTCAGCTGGCTTGTTGCAAAAGTAGGATGATGAACTGTAAATTACAGGCATTAGATAAGGAAATTGCTGTTCTTCTTTGAATGAACACCATAGGATCCTTTACATCCTTCTTGGACAAGAAACAGAGCCTCCGTTTAATATCACATTCGATAGACACATCCAACAGTGCTGCAAGCTTTCAGTATTAATGACAGCCTGGATTATATACTGGAGTCTCTAGAGTGGGATCCACAATCTCCTGACAGACGTGAATGCTCCCCACTGAGACACGGCTGACCTTATTAACAGCGAGTCTCATAATGCCGCTGCCAATGGGTTAGATAGGGCAGGGCAGAATTTACAACAGGGCTTACTGCCATCAAGTGTTCTCTACAGCATATACAGTAAACAGCAAAGCAGACAACAAAACCAAATCTATTTAATGAGTCTATTTTAAAAAATGTCTGTATAAGCTGTGACAAACTGAACCCTTGAAAGACTGAAACTGCGTGGAGGTGATAGCACAAAGGACATCATTGGACTAGTAAACAGGAACCACAAATTAATAAGACCATAAGATGTAGGAACAGAAGTTGGTGATTCAGCTCACCAAGGATACTCTAATAATCCTCAACTCCACTTTCCTACCTTTGCCCTATAACCCTTGATTCCCTTACTGATTATGATAGAATCCCTACAGTGTGGAAACAGGCCATTCAGCCCAACATGTCCACACCGCTCCTCTGAAAAGCATCCCATCCAGAACCATTCCCCTACCCTTGCATTTTCCCACATCTAACCCACTTAAACATCCCTGGACACTGTGGGCAATTTAGCATGGCCAATCCACCTACTTGCATATCTTTGGACGTGGGAGGAAACTAGAGCACCCGGAGGAAACCCACGCAGACACGGGGAGAATGTGCAAACTCCACACAGACAGTCGCCCGAGGATGGAATCGAACCCGGGTCCCTGGTGCTGTGAGGCAGCAGTGCTAACCACTGAGCAACCGTGCCATGATCAAAAATCTGTCTGTCTGAGTGCACATAATGACCCAGTCTCTACAGCCCTCTGTGGTAAAGAATCCCACAGATTCACTACCTTCTGAGAGAAGAAATTCCTCTTCATTTCCAAGTTAAGTGGATGACCCATTGCCCATTGCCTCTGGTCCTGGATTCTCTCACAAGGGGAAACAAACTGCACACATATCAAGTCCCCAAGAATTTTGATATGCTTCAATAAGGTCACCCCCGATTTTCTGGGTCTGGGGTTATAGATTCAAATCCCACCATTGCAGATCATGGTATTTACATTCTATAAGAATCTAGAAATATAAGAAACCTCTTCTAATGGTGACTATGCAACCACTGCTGATTGTCATATAAACCGATTTGATCACCAATGTCCTTTAGGGA
This sequence comes from Rhincodon typus, assembly GCF_021869965.1. Classification (NCBI taxonomy): domain Eukaryota; kingdom Metazoa; phylum Chordata; class Chondrichthyes; order Orectolobiformes; family Rhincodontidae; genus Rhincodon; species Rhincodon typus. The sequence goes on along the minus strand of NC_063337.1, from coordinate 11,513,834 downwards.
AGGAAATCTGCCATCCTTGCCTGGTCTGGCCTACATGTGACTCCAGACCCACAGCAATGGTTGACTGTTAACTGCCCTCTGGGCAAACTGGAGATAAGTAATCCATGCTGGCTCTGCCAGCGATGCCCACATCCCATGAACAAACTGTTTTGAAAAACTCCTTCCAATAAAAACAGGGCTATTTTTCCAGCAGAAAGCAGTGAAGGAAGGATATTCGGTGTTAGTAAAATCAATCTACATCACTTATATGCTATGTATGACTGATGGGAAAATGAACCAATCGTTGCCATGTTGTCTGGGAGTACAGCTCCGATGAAATGCAACACATAGATAAAGTAATCTTATAAACAGTAAGCTCTTAATGGTTTGTGCAGGAATACAGGGAATCACTATATCAGGGGTATAATACTGTAGTCCTGTTTACAATCTACATGCTCCTGAATTCAGTTTCTCTACTGGGAAACATCTATTTTTTTGTCTAAGTGTCCCAATGATTTTTCCTGTGGGTTGCTCACATCAGTGGCTGAGAATTAATCCTTAATCTCTGGTGTGGGCATTGGTGATCCTGTCTAGAATGTTAATTTCCCTTAAAAGTGCAGAATGTCAGACTCAGTACACTGGGCATTAGCTGGTGTAACACTGGGATCATAAACTAAGGAATTTTCAGCTGAGATCAATTAATACGACATATTCTGGCAACTGAACATAGCACTTCAGTGTGTCGCTTAATATTACAATAGGCAATGCAATTCCCCACAAAACCTTCGCACTGAAAGATGCAACGTTTCTGATGGGCTGCCGGGATTTGAATTTCTTGCAAGTACGACTGAAACAAAAGAGAAAGGACATTTATTTGAAAGCACAGCTTCACATCTTCGCTCATTGCACATTACAGTACACAGAGCTACTTCAACAATAGACACGGCTACAACTACGTACGATATATAGCATTGGAGTGGGCATTACTAATGTCAAGATGGCTGGCAAAGATGGCTGACATGGCCTATTACTCTTGGCATTTGCATGCTTTGCCTAGACTGTGAATCAGGAGTAACGTTGCGGCATATTGCAGTCATCGCAAAGGGATGTCTCTGGCTTTGATGAAGAAAGTTTTGGCTCACCATGGGATCATTGTGGAGCAGCTCCAGACCCCAGGGAAAGAGGAAGAAAGGCTCCCTGGTGGTGACAAAGGGACATGATACCTCCAGCCCCTTCAAAGCAACTTGGAAGGAAACCCTGGAAAAAGTGGCATGGAAGGTGAAGCAACCAAGAGACAGGAAAAGATTAATGAAGAAAACTGCCAGGAAAAAAAAGTTCAAAGTGTAAAAATCTGAAGCCAAAGGCTCTCCTCAGAACCACCATGTCTTTCTAAATAGAGCTGAACCTGCAATAAGCCTGTTTCTCAACAGTAATCATTCCGAACGAATACAATAGCCAAGTACTGCAGATGCTGAATTTTATTTGAATTCAGCATTTGTTAAATCTCCACCCGTCTGCTATAAAAAACATGTCTGAGAGATAATTCGCTTGGCCTCTTTATGCACGTGTACTCCGTGTCACCTAACGGTGGCGTTTATACAATTCACATCCCACAGAAACAGGCAATTCGGTCCATCTAGACAATGCCAGTGTCTACTTCCTCCTACTTGACCTGATCTAAATATATCATTGTAATTCTCTGCTCCCTTCTCCATCATATGCTTGTTTGGTTTATCCTTGAATACATCTACATTATTTGCTTCAATTACTCTCATCCTTTTCTCTATGTACGTTTTGTCTTCTTCTTTTTTCTTTCTTTCTTCATCTTTGAGGCCGGAGTGCTGTCAGTGGTGTGGATCGGACGTCCTGGCAATGGTGCCATGCCTGGACTCATGGCAGTGTTAGGCCTGGCCCCTGGGCTCTTGGCAGTGGCAGGTGACTGGAGTGGGGAACTCTTGGGGGGCGTGGTAGGCCCAGAGCCTGGACTCTTGGCAGTTTTGAAAGGCAGCAGAGCCAGGGTCTCCGGGACCAGGACTCCTTGAGAACTGGAACACCTTCCAGAGACCTTGCAGAAGCCCTGGAGCTGTGCCTGAGACCCAATTTGAACGGAAGATGAACTCTTAGTTAAGTAATTGCTTTATATATTTTTTTGTAACTCTAATTGGTGTCAGATTGTGGCAACAAGATACTTTTGACTGTATCTTCAAGATATATGTGACAACAAAATCATTTATTCATTCATTCTATGGTAGCAAGGTTCATATTTACAACAACAACAAAAACAAAGTTGCAGGAAATGCTCAGCAGGTCTGGCAGCATCTGTGAAGGAAAAAACAGAGTTAACGTTTCGGGTCCGGTGACCCGTTCTGAGGAACCCGAAACGTTAACTCTGTTTTTTCCTTCACAAATGCTGCCAGACCTGCTGAGCTTTTCCAGCAACTTTGTTTTTGTTCCTGATTTACAACATCCGCAGTTCTTTTGATTCATATTTACAAGGCTCACTAGGTAAAGAGCTTTCTTCGAAGTTCCTTGTTCTGTAATATTAGCTGCAGAAATCAGCAATACTGCTCAAGATGGAAAAGTTTGGATCAAATTCTTTCTCATGGGTTGTGTCAACTGAGTGTCATGTCGGCAGGGATTTGCAGAACACTCTGAAAGCTTGGGCCATGTGCAAAGAGCTGCCATCAGTCAGTGTCATTTTCAATTGCTGCAGACCAGCTCAGGTCTTATAATCCACCCACACAGTCAGTTTAAATTCAACTGATCAATCTTTCAGTAAGTGTTACAAGGTTTGTATGATTTCCACCACGAAAACCAATTATCTCTGAGGCTGCGGGCAAGGTGTTTCATGGAGATACCATGAGCAATTACGTTTAACAGCTCACGGGCAATGCCAGAGGCAATGTTTAAATCGAATTTGGAAAGCAAATTTGCACGAATTGCAATGGATTGTTCTTGAGTAAGTGAGATAATACAACCAAGAGAGCGGGGGATGATCAGTGGGGAATTGGGGCCTAGCTTTGTTACTTTAGTAGGAACATAGGAACAACAGCCATATAGATGATCAAACCATTTATTCAGTTCAATTATCACGGACTCTGAGCCATACGGGAAGAATCCAGCCTCCTTTCCCAGTTTACACTGAGTTATCTGATCTCAGCTTGCTCCTTACAATCAGCCTCTGTATTCTCAAGGTCATGATCCTAGACCAGACTGCATTCAGAAATTTGCTGAAAGAGAACAGAATGTCTATGTGGAACATTCCAGGAGCACAGCAGTAGAGAGATCTTAGATAATTGGTAGCCAGAAGATTGATGGCATTTGTCTAATGTGCCTGAGAGGTACAGAAAGGAGAGAAAAGGGGCAATGCAACAGAAGCTAGTAATTCTGAATCAAAAGGCCTTAAGTTGGTTTACACTCTTCATGAGGCAACATACACCTTCCTTGCACCCAGCTTTAAAAGGTGGCTCTCCGAGCTTTGTTACCTTAGTATGAGCATAGAAAATAGAATAGGCACTTGATAGCTATGTCCTGTCTGAACAGCCTCTGAAGTCAGTGCTACCTGTCCCTTCTGTAGTCTGACATCTTGACACTGCCCATTAGGGGACCATCACATACAGTCAAGCAATGAAACAAATACAAACATGAGTTTTCATTTACAAGATGACAGAAATGAACATAAACAGAACCAACAGAGGCTGAAGTTTGCTTTGACAATGCAAGCTGTATTTTGGCATCAAGACCAAAAAAGAATAATTTACAATCATTGGCGCTCTGCTGCACCCAGCTCCCTCTGACTGGAAGAGGGTGTCAATGAGGTTCTGTCTGGCTTGTAGCACTGGATGCAGCTGAGTTCTGTCATGGGCAAGGACAGCTTCTTCATTCACGCTGTCCTTGTTATCCTTTTCCTCCTTGGAACATACTCCCATCCCTCCAGTTCCTCAGCATCCAGCTCATTGTCTTGTTGCCTGCTCCAATTGTGCAGAACACTGCACACCAGAATGATGTGGCAGACAGTGCCTGGACTACACTGGAGAGCATCCCACACCAGTGCAAGTTGTAGAACCACATCATCTGCAGCCCCAGCATCTCCTCCACCACAGCTGGCAAGCATTGCATCTTTGCTCCATATCCGTCAGGGTGTACAATGGTGTCATAAGTCGTGGTCACAGTGGGTAGCTCTTGACCCTCAGTGACCAGCCTTGAAAGGCACTTGGACCTTCAAACACAGCAAGTACATGAGAGTGCTCCAGGATGTGGAAGTCATGAAAGTTGCTAGGATAGTCAGCACGCACCTCCAGCAAGTGGAAATAATGATCACATATCACTTGAACGTTAATAGAATGGAACCTTGTCTATAGATTGATTATGTAGTGTTGTGATACGGCCCTCTCAATGCCATGTGTGTACAGTCGATGGCATCCTGCACCTGGAGGAAGCCAGTTATGTTCCCGAATCCTACTGCCTGGGCTGAAGCACTGGCCTCATCATGGGGAGAACAAAATGCATTGGTGTGATCCTGCACAGATGGAATCGGTCACTCTCCTGATGCACTTGTGGGAGCATGACTGAGAGATCCCACACAAGCTATCTGTCGGTCCCTGGAAGGAGCCAGGAGTCTAGAAGTGCAGAGCAGCAGTCACCTTCAGAGACTCTGGGAGATGATAATCTTCTACTCCTGCTGCCCTTAGGTCCCATTCTAGCATCTGGCACAGTTCCATCACAGGGACATTTGGAGCCTGCATTGACACTCTGCCTTGAAATGGACTCGGGGCTGATAAGCTCTGGTCCTTCTGTAGACCCCAAGCAACCTGAAGGGCCCTGCAATTGTGACCTCTCCTGGTGCCTGGTGCTTCTCAGACTCCACAGCAATCTGTTGCTGCTGCTCCTGTGCTTGCCTTCTTCCCTGATCCTCCTGCACCTACCTTCTCCTTTTTAGGCAGCAACAAAGACCAACATACCTGCAGCGGCCGAGTACAGGACTCTCAGTGGAAAACTTCGGGAACACAAGGCCAGCAAGAGTTTCTTCAAACTCAGAAGCGATAGTGTGTGACTCCCACAGCACCTTTGGAAGTTGCATAAATAATGTTTTGCTTTTGGCTAGCACTGGCCTTTGGTAACGTCTTTGCTGCTAACTTCAACATCGTTTCGATGCCCATGTTCAATTTGCAAATTTTCAGACTTACAACTGGATTTCAGGGCCTGCAAAAATATCCAATAGGCTTTTGGGCCAAATTTTATGTTCATTACATCTCATCTCAAATCTCTGAAGTGTATCCTCATCTAAGCCTCCTGGGTGAGATTAAACATTTTTAAAAATTCTGAGCATTAATGCAGTGGTTGTTACATCTCAATTTTCACATGAATGGAGACTTGATGGAAATAAAATTGCAAGGATAGAGAGTGTAATGGGGCTGCCTGGACTACTCCATGGAGAGCCAGCACAGACTCAATGGTCTGTGACACTGTCTCACAAGAGCCCACAGGCACTACAGATCTGAAGACATAGTTTTGAAGTTCAGGTGCTATTATATGTCTAGCATCCAGCAGAATCTTTCAAACAGCAAGAAGATGAATGGCCAGTTAATCTGCTTTTTGTTGATTCTGGCTGAATGAGCAAGTTTGGCCAAGGAAGCTGGACATTCTCGTTGTGAATTACGCCATGGGATCAACGACATCCAGCAGAACCAGTGTGAATGGTTTAGTATCTCATCAGCATTTTAAACAATTAGGACTCCTTCAGCGCAGCACTAAGATAACCAAGAGATAGTAGGAACTGCAGATGCTGGAGAATCTGAGATAGCAAGGTGTAGAGCTGGATGAACACAGCAGGCCAAGCAGCATCAGAGGAGCAGGAAGGCTGACGTTTCGGGCCTAGACCCTTC
>NC_063337.1:11463160-11497970 GCF_021869965.1 Rhincodon typus | reverse complement strand
AGGCCCGAAACATCAGCCTTCCTGCTCCTCTGATGCTGCTTGGCCTGCTGTGTTCATCCAGCTCTACGCCATATTATCTCAGTTATGACTGCAAGTGCCTTTAGTTAAAATATAGCAAGCATGCTTCTCTCACTCTGCCCCGTCTATAAACGAGTCCTCACTATAGCATCCTTGCTCTGTTTTTGCATTTTCTGCCCAGCCAGCTGAACCTCTCTTAAGTGAGATCAGTTCCAGATTATGGGAGCATTGTTATGGGCCTTGATCATGGATTTGGATTTTCCTTTATATAAGACCCATATTAGTAAACAAAAGGGAACTTGCTTCTTGCTTTTGTTTGAAGGCAATGTTTAACCCAGAGTCACTCAGTACGGCCACTCAACTTGGTTTGATTCATTTGACTGCAGGTGATCAACATATACCTTAAAGAGAGAGCCTCTTGGAAGAATATTTAGGAAAAGCAAAAAATTGTTTTGGAGATTCAGCTCCAATACCTGCTCTATCATCACGTCTTTTAATGCCTTCCATCTCCAGAAAACAATTTGATTTATCTCTTGGATATATTTCTACTTCCTATATTTCTCCAATAAACCAACATTCTACACCACTACTCCTTTAGTCCTTCTGTCTTCGAGCTTCCAAGTTCTGAAGTGCAATGTAGTGAACAATTAGGTGTATTTTCAACTGGCAGCTATTCAATTGTGACAATTTCCAATTATTTCATTGAGCCTGAATTTCAACCTGTAACAAATTAGTGCATTTGAGTATTAATGTTATTTTGCCTATTTTCACTCACTTTCTTTTTATATTTGAAGCTGGGCACAAGGTTAAATTTCAGCGTTAATTAATCCATTTTGTAATTTTAATTGTCTGCTCTAGTACCAGGCTGACCTCACCATCCTTCACTGGTCTGATCAAATTGAGTGGAAGTCCAAGCAACAACACCACGTCTTTCAATAAGGAGCTTTACCAGCTTCTAGACTTAAACTATTGAGTTTCTTTCCAGGACATAACCATTGCAGGCATGGAGAAATAAGCAGAGAACTTGCCCTAACTATCAAATATTCTTCTCATGGTTTTGGATTGTTGCTGTTACTTATGATGCTGGATTGCCTTTTGTTTCTCCACTTGTTCCCTTTACATCTCACTATCAGCTCTCTTGTTATTTACCTTTCCTGCGTCCATTCTATAACAGCCCATGCCTTTTATTCTTGTGGTTGTAGACTTGCTTGCCGAACCAGTATGCTTGGTTGCAGATGTTTCGTCACCTTGCTAGGTAACATTGACAGTGCACCTCTGGTAAAGCATAGGTGTTCTGTCCCGCTTGTTATTTATATGCCTCAGTTTTGCTTCATTTTGGGCAGTTCTGTGAGGTCCTAGCTTGGAGATGCACTTTTAAAGCAGCACTCTTGAGAAGAGGAAAATATAGTGAAATTAGATTGTCTTAGAGTAAGGAGTTAGTGATAGCCCCAGACTTGGACACATTGGGATAAAACCCTGAAGAGGACTTGAAGCTAAGTTTGTTTAAACTCAAATGTATGATAGATCCAGAAATAAGCTATCAGAGGTTCCAGGAGTCAAAGTCATAGTTACCTTAAACCTGTTGAAGTGTGAGAGGAAGGGTGCGAGAAAAATACAGGGTTGCTCTTGGGTACTGTAGAACTTTTCTCAGATTGACAGCACCATGTTAAAACAAAAACACAGCAGAATATTATCCATCAAGGTAGATTTCAATTTGGGATTGGATTTGTCTGGTAATAGCATCTGCTGGGTTCATAACCCAGTATGGTACCTGGAGTCCTATTTCAGCTACTTTGTACAAAACATTGGTCAGGCCACATTTGGTGTACTGTGTACAATTCTGGTGGCCCTGCTATAGGAAGGATGTTATTAAACTGGAAAGGGTGCAAAAAGGATTTACAAGGATTTTACTGAGACAGGAGGCTTTGAATCATAAGGACAGGCTGGATAGGCTGGGACTTTTTTCCCCGGAGCATAGGAGGCTGAGGGGTGACCTTTTAGAGGTTTACAAAATCATGAGGGGCACAGATAAGGTGAATAGCCAAGTCTCTTCCCTAGGGCAGGGGAGTTCACAGGCTGACAGTTATCTGACCTTCTCAAACCGTATTTCTTTTGCTTTCATGAGCTAAGATTTATTGGACAAAACTGTTTTTTTAATGTCTGCAGGAAGAAATCCATTTACTGTCTCCTTTCCCTGGCATGTGTGGTTGCATTTTGTACGTTTTATGGCCTATTCAGTGGGGTAAATATTTATATTTTCATATTACAAACTGAGTGTGCTGACCAGTTTTAAATCTTAGTGTAATGATTATAATTTTGTGTTTATTGAAACAAACTGGTTGGTGTACCTGTTTATTCTAAGACTAATTTAGAGAAAGCTTATTGTGGGAACCTGATAAAACAATTAAATTTATGCAGTAACACATGGAGCAGTGAGACCAGAGGACATTTGTCCCATTTCAGTCAAAACAGTTTCCTCCCCTCTCATGTTCCACAGTGGCTTAAAACCTGCTGCATCTCAAATCTTCTTCCAGTTTCAAGGAAAAGTCAACAACGCAAAACTTTGTTTCTCTTGACAGAGGCTTCCTGGGCTCCTGAATATTTCCAGTACTTATGGTTAAATCTCAGGTATCTACATCCCTGGCATTTTGCTCTTGAACTAGAACGAAAATGGAGCAGAGAGGGTTAAGGATATGAAGCTTATTCTGATTTAAAGCTCGCAGCACAACTCCTGCCAGTAAATATGGCAACAGCTGTCTTACATCATGTGTTACTGGGACAGAATACACAAGAGGGGTGCAGACTAGTCCCTACGTCAAAACAGCTTTGTTCCTGTGGGTTTATACTGAATGTGGAGCACGTTTACAGCTTTGTAAGACACGAACACAGACAGCCAATCTTCTTTTAAATTATAATCTGAAGTAATTTAATAGATGTCTCCTGCTCCTTACCATTTACTGAGGTCTAAGTAGAGAATTCAGATACCTGCACTTGCTGTCAGGAAAGGCAATGGCATATCAGAATGAGATAAATGATTTTCATTTGAAACTAAAAGTAATGTACCAAAGCTAGGTGATTATATAAGTATTTCAGATAAACTGGCATGAAGTTGAGTTCACTTTATTTGGAGTGGATTATGTGGATTTTAAAGTGACGTCACTAACTTGGAATGGAATTGACTGTGCTGATGGAGTAATAGTGATAAAGTGGAAATGATATTCAGCCAGTAACCCAGAACCTCAAGTTAATGTCCTGTGGGTTCAAATCCTACCATGACAGATGGTACAATTTGAATTCAATAAAATCTGGAATTAAAAACTCGTGTCATGGTAACCATTTAACCACTATTGATGGTTGTAAAAATCCATCTGATTCACTAATATGGGAATAAAATCTACTATCCTTACTTGGTCTGCTGTACCTGCAACTCCAGACTCATAGCTTTGGCTGACATTAATTGCCCTCTGGCAAGTAGAGATGGGTAATAAATGCTGACCCAGACAGCAGCCCCAAATTTCGTAAATGAATAAAAAAAATTACAAATTGAAAGGTTCAGGTAGTAGGGGGCCCAAGACAACAGTCATTGACAACAGTCAGCATTTATACAGAGTCTTTAATACAGTGAACATAGTGCTTCACAGCAGCATGATCATAGAAATTTTGACATTAATCTACATTAGGAAACAGGACAGATGACTGAAAGGTTACACAAAGGCTTAGACTAGAAGAAAAGTCTTAACAGGGCAGAAAGAAATAGAGAGGCAGACATTTAGGGAGAGACTTCCAGAAGTAATCTAAAGACCAGACACTGAAGGGTGGAGATTTTAAAATGAGGCTTGTTCATGAAACCAAGCTTGGAGAGAAGCAGGCATCTTACAATGTTGTGGACTAGGAAAACTACAGAGATTGCGAGGAATGAGGAAATGGAGGAATTTGAAAGCCAGGATGAGAATTTTAACATCCAGAACAGGGCCAGGATTTAATGTGGGTGACAGGGGCCTGACTCACTGTGAAGAACCATAACAGTCCCATGTCAGTCGTCTCCATGAGACCTGGTGCTATTTCATTCCAATCAGCCACTCAACTGGCCAATGTTGGACCTCCCTTTCGATTGAGGCCACAGTGATGTAGAAATGCTGCCCCTGTGAGTTGTTGGTTAATCTGAGTCATCACCGGTACCAGCACAGCCAGCTGCAGGGGTAACAACTGGTGCTTCTACAGTGCAGCCTAACAGAAGGATGACTGATGGGCCCCAGAGAGAACTGACTGTAGGTGAATGAGTCCTGTGGAGGAGATGTGGCCGGCAAAGTAAGGAAGTTGGAAGTTGGAAGTAAAGACTGGGATGTGACTGACGCCCGGCGACCATGTGAAAGTTCTCCCTGCTGAGATCCAATAGGGTTTTCCAGGTGGCCTTCCCAGATGGCGAGACCTGTGCCAGCCCATTGGCTCAATACCAGTGGCAGGGGCAGGAGCGGGAGGCCCTCGGGGGCTTCAACTGGTTTCTGGGCACGAAGGTCACATGAAAGCCTTCCCACTTGGAATTAATCAGGAGGAGCCAGGAAGGCGGTGGGATCACTATCCTGTATCCTTCCTTCCGATCTCCTGATTCTGAAGTCACCTGATGGGAAAGGGTGACATTCCGTGCCAATGCTCAAACAGGGGATTTCTTTTCCTCAAAAGCCAATGCAGCTAGGTGATGAGTTACCAAGAAAGACCAATGGCATGGTCAGTTCAAATTAGGATGCTAGGTAATTGAGAGAGGAAGGATTAAAATGAGAAGGGAAAGCTGAGTTGGTACATCAACAGCTTTGGAGATACTGAGCTTTTTACCCTCTTCCATTTTGTTCAAGTTCCTCGGTTTTTATTTTGGAGGGCTCTGGAGATTCATTTAAAAAATTCTGATTCATTTCTGTTTTGCAATTGCTTCAATGCAGTATAGATATTCACGGAGAGATAGATCGAAATTGTTATTCTACAAGCACTTGCAGTTCCCTAACGCTCACAAATGACACTCTGATTATTTGTGCTGTGACTTGAATACACTAAGAGCTATGGGGTAACACTTGCAAAGCAACCACTATGAGAGCAAACACCTCCTGAGTGTAACATAATGGAACCAGCTTACACCTTATTAAAGCAGTAAGTGGTGCAGAGGCTAGGTGGAAATTATGGTATAATTTATCTTTCGTGTACTCTGTTCTGTTGTCCATTCTTGCTGTCAAGTCATTCTCTTGTTCGGACATGAAAGACAGAACGCACACAGCTCCGTGACAAAGACTGTATTGTTGTTTTATAAGAGCGTGTGTAAAATATTGACTCATCTATATTCATCAAACGTCTCCAGTCTGCTTTACAGCTGCTCTGTTCAAGCTGTAACAGGTAAACAACATGCTGGTAGAAATCCTCCACAGTCACATTAAGAATTCTTGTGCAGCAATTTTGTAAATGCCTTTGCGTTGTTCTTTCCATTTGCTTTTTCTAGCAAACTAGAGAAGATGTCTACCACTGGAAATAGTGACCATAAGAAACCTTCAAAGACACATTCAGGAACATTGGAATGGGAGTCAGTCACTCATCCTCTTGAACCTGTTCCAACCATTGCATTAGACAATGGCCAATCTATTCCTTAATTCCATCTGCTTGCTTCTGTAACCTTGCCCAACAAAAATCCACTAATCTCAGTTTTCACATTCTCAACTGACCACCCTAGCCTCAACATCTTTTAGTGCTTTACATAAGGAAGGGATTTCTAACATCATTCCTCGCTGTAATCTTTTGCTATCCCATACATACAAACAAATAATTACATTGGGAGGAAATGATGCACTACGATGGACTGCTCCAAGTTTCAAGTTCATACCTATTGAATCATCCACTGAAGTATATTCCAAATAAACCCATTCAGCAGCAAAGGCAGAAATACAAATGCACCATATTCATACCTGCTTTGCAAGTCATTGAAGTTTAGCTCGCCAATATAATGGGTGGCTGAAGAAACAGTGACAATTCGAGCATTACGATCATGGCTCCCCGATTCCCTCAGGGTATCCAGAAGAAGACGGGTCAGCAAGAAGTGTCCAAGGTAGTTCACACCAAAGTGCTCTTCAAATCCATCCGCAGTGCTTCTCTGAGGCACCAGCATCACTGCCGCTGAAACCGAAAGGTGAAACACGTTGAGTAACAGAAGAACAATCACAGGAATGTCATGTTTGGTCCATTCATGGAAACTGGCTGTGGATTTGGGGAAGGGGTGGTGGGTGGGTAACAGAGGAGCTAGCCATGTAGCTCAGAGCACTGGGCAAGGTGCATCATGGATGTCGTTTGTGTATTTAAGGTTAAGGGCAACATCCCCTCTAACCTCCTAGAATCCGCTCTGAGGGTCCACGCACTGCATTCGGTGTGCTGAAACCACTCAGCATCGATTCCCATTCCGGAGGTTGCTGTTGTACATGGACTTTAGAAGTCCGGACAGGGGAATTAAAAAGTAGTTGGAACACCAGCTGAGGGGAGAGGAATATTCCGAAATTGTTAATTCCCTCAGTGATTTTTTTTTGCTTCTCCCAGGATAAGTGATACAGATCAGGAGTAGGCCATTCATCCCAGTAAATTACGGCCATTCATTTATCCCAATGTCCCTTACCCACACTCTTTCTGTATTCCCTGCTGTCATTGGTATCCATATATCTATTGATTTCTGTCTTGAACATGCTCAATGTTTTAACTCCATAATCCTATGGGGGAGGGAATTCTAAACATTCACCATTCTCAGAGTGAATAAATTCCAACTTATCTTGCTTTTAAATGCCTATGCTTCATTTTGAGATCATAACTCCTGGTTCTGGACTGAACTTCCAGGATAAACATCGTACGTACATGCAACCTGAAATGCCCTCTAAGTATTCTCTATGTTTCAATGAGATCACTTCTCCTTCATCAAAATTCTAGACACAATGGTGACCTTAGCTGTTTCAGGAATTGAAACTGTGCTTTTGGCATCACTCTGCATTGCAAAGCAACCATCCAATCAACCGAGCTAATCCTCTAAGGCTCGCTGTGGCAAGTATATCCTTCTTTAGATAAGGAGTCCAAATCTGTACACAATACTCCAGGTGCGTTCTCACAATGGCTCTATACAACTGCAGCAAGGCTCCTTTGCCTCAGAACTTGGATTCTCTTGTATGAAGACCAACTTACCATTTGCCTTCCTCACTAATTATTGAACCTGCATGCTAGTTTTTAATGGATCATCAACCCAGGTCACTTTAGACAAGAAAATTCCCAACCTCTGACCATTTAAGAAATATTCTTTCTTTCCTCTGGACCAAGGTGGATAACTTCATGCTTATTCATATTATATCTGATCTGCCAAGTTCTTGCGCAGTATTTGTCTGAGTATTTGCCACTGAGGCATCTTCCCCACAATTTATATTCTCAACTAGTTTTGCATATTCAAACTGTGAAATATTATATTTGTTTCCCACATCCAGATCATTGTTATGGAACAAACCAGACCCCCCTCAAAACATATTAAAAAGGTAGCCTAGACTCTCATTTTTTTTTTACATTAAAGGTAAATATGAGGTGCTGTGTTCCAGATGCAATTCATTTGGTCAAACAACTCGATGTTAAGCAAAACACAATTTATTCAAACACTCTAGTTAAAATACAACAAAAGAAACAGGAACTTGGAATAACTTAGTCCTAATAGAAAACTTAACAGAATAGTAGATATAGTAACTGTTATTAATTAACTTTTCCAACACAGTAACATCCCATAAATACACCCTTGGAAAATTCAGAACACAGATTGTTGGACATGCAACTCCCGCAGAGAGTTTATGGCTGTAACCACGAAAGGGAAAGAATAGCTTTCACTTCTTCAAGACCCCAACAGCAACTCCTGAAAGCTAAACCTGACAGCGCTGGTTCTGAGGGTGGGAGCTTAACCACACCCATTCAGGTTGCTTCTATTGTTTCAGCTTTGAAAAAGAAACCCAAGGCTTCACAGGTTGGTTATCTTTCCATCTATCCCCCAGTCTCTCCCTAAAAGAAACCAGGACAAAACACACCTCTTGAAGTCACAGCATTATCTCATCATGTATACAGACTGTGAACAGCTACGGCCCTGACACTAATTCTTACAATATCCCATTAATAACTGCTTAACATGCTGAGAATGATCCATTTATTCCTGCTTCTTCATTCCCTTCCATTAATCAATCCTCAAGTTATGCCAGTGATAATTGAGCATTATAGATCACTGTTCCCTTATTAGATGTCTAATGGGATAGCCTAGTAGACAGAGAGAAGTGTGAAATGAGGTGACAATTTGATATTCCTCTCACACCACTGCCCAAAATTAACTTCATTCCCCACCTTTTGATTCCAGCATATGGCAATCAATTTTAAGATTCTGGTCAGGATTTGGAGATTGAATATCAAAGGAGAACAAATCTCAGATCTCCAATTTGCAAGTATAGGCTCCAAGCATTAGAGTTCTTTCAGAGAAATCCACAGGGTTTTTTTTCATAATGTAATGTAAATGCAGGCAGAGAGGATGTTTGAAATATTTAGATTAGAAAGGGTCCAAGTAAACATTACTGAAAATGGATAGGGATGATCGGGTTTGTGGATGTGGCATTTGATGTAGAAATATTTCTTAATTCATACTGTATCGTCTGGATCAAGTTGCATGGACATGGTAAGTGTGAAGTCATCACATTCATTTGAGAAAGCACTTGGAAAGTTTGGACAGAATAAGAATTTTCTACTTATAAAGTTGCTAGTTCCTTGTGATTGTGATGTGTCATCAACAGCCATGAATGTTGACCTGGCTTGCTTTATGGATGGAGAGAGGAATTTTCTGAACTTTTTTAGGAAATAGATCCAGCATTTTGTTTATATTTTTGTCTTTTCCAGGAGATAGTATGGTTCAGGAGTTGGTGAGTTGCAATCCATTCCTTCATTTGTAAGTTAGAAACAGAATGTTAGGGTTAGCTTTTCCACTGAGATGGGCCGCCATGGACATCATTTACAAACAGGAAGACTTTTACTCAAATGGTAACCCAGAACCCGAGGCTAATGTTCTGAGGATATGGGTCTAAGTCCCACCATGGCAGATTTTACAATTTGAATCCAGTAAGTATCTAGAATGAAAACAAAATTAAAATTGAATAAAAGAAAAACAAACTACTGCAATGGTGATCATGTGACCCACTACTGATTGTAGTGAAGTCATGTGATTCTACGATATTGTTCAGGAAACCTGCCATCCTTACCTAGTTTGGCCTATGTGACTCCAGACCCACAGCAATATGGCTGACTCTTAATTGCCCTCTGGGAAAATAGGGATGGGTAATAAATTCTAGCCGGGCCAGTGACACCCAGATCCCGTGAATGAATGAAAAGAAAAGCCTTATACCAACTGCTTTCTACAGAGGAGGAAAGTCCATATCCATTACACTCCTGACTGATGACTCCCCCCCCACTCCCAGAACCCCACAGCCACCCCTCCCAGAATGAAAGTATGGAGAATGGGCAGCCTTTTTAAATGACCAGGTCTGTCAAGTTGGCAACTTAACCAGTTCAATCGTTCCCACAAAATTCAGCTCTCAGTGTTGGTCCTTGATGCATTGTGAGTAAATGTTGAAGATTACTTGATTGCAGTAATGTGGTTTGGGACATCCAGGGAACGTGAGGATTTTACAGAAATGCCAGTGTTTCTTTCTTTGATTTCTAATCAAGAACGCCCAACTCAAAACTGGTCAGGTGATTTTCTGAAGTCAATACTGTCACCAGCTAAATTGAAATAAACAATGAATTGTCGATCCACCTCTCGGAAGACAGAACTGATCAGACAAAGAAGCATTGTCTCAGCCAATGTAGGTGCAGAGCTGGCAAACAGACCACAGTGGTGACAGCTATGCCCTCACATGAACCGAGAATTCCCCCGGCAATTCTCAACCAACTGCATGGGAGTCAACCGAAGGGTGACACAGGTCAAAGCCTTCACTCTCTCCCTCTCTCTTTTCACAGCATGGTATCTACCTGACAATGTGGAAAATTGCCAGGATATAAGCAGGGCAAATCTAAACTAGTCAATTGCCATCCTGTCAGTCTACTCTCAATCATCAGCAAACTGTTAGAAGGGATGGGCTGAAGGGCCTCTTCTGTACTGTATGATTCCACAGATCATCTGTAACGTCAATATAGCAACAACAGGCTCAGTCTGAGTTCCGCTAAGGCCATTCAGCTCTTGACTTGATTACAATCTTGGTCCAAACGTAAACAACAGAACAGAACTGCACAGATGAGGTGAGAGCGGCTGTCCTTGAAATCGTGGCAGTAATTGGACAGGTTTGGGATCAAGAAAAACTTGAATAGGAATGGGGGTGTGGGGCGAACTCTCTACTGGTTGAAATCAGGCCTGGCACAAAGGAAGGTTGCGGTTGTTGAAGGTTAATCTCCTCAGCTCCAGGAAATCTCTGAAGGAGTGCTTCAGGATGGATATTTTTAATCAACCTGCAGGTGAGACTTGAACCCAGGTCTTCTGGCCCTGAGGTCTCATCAATTCAATGAGTTTCAGCTGCATTATCAATTACCTACCTTCCATTATAAGGTAAGATGTGGGAATGTTCCCTGATGATTCCACAACATTCAGCATCACTTGTGACTCCCAAGATTCTGAAGTAGCTCACATCCACATGCAAATGAAAATTACCATCTCAAACAAAAGAGAATCTATCCGTCTCCCCTTTGACATTCAATGGCATCATCGTCACTCAACTCCCCCACTAACTTGAGAGTTACCACTGACCAGAAACTGAACAGGACCGGGTCAGAAGTAAGGAATAGTGTGGTGAGGAACTCACCTCCTGTTCTTGAAAGCTTGTCCACAATCCATAAGGTCAGAAGTCACACAACACCAAGTTATAGTCCAACAGGTTTATTTGAAATCATAAGCTTTTGGAGCACTGCTCCTTCATCAAATGAAGTGAAGAGAAGCACACAGGCACAGAATTTATAGGCAGAGAGATCAAAAGGTCATACAAATGGTGTGAATGGAGCATCGATGGGCTGAATAACAAGTCTCTGCAGGTGCTCAAAAGTGTCAGACGGTGTGAGTAAAGTGTCACCGGCTGAATAACAAGTGAAGGAATAACTTTTGATCCAATTAATTGAGGCAGAGAGATAATTACAAAAAATTAAAAATAAGATAGTGCTGGAGACAAACCAAATGACTGGAATAACATGATAGGTATAAGAGTCTCATGCTGAGGGTCTAACCAAAGTAATAAGCAATCCAAAATTGTACAAACTAATTAAGGTAGAGAGATCATAACAAGTTGTCAAGGTGACGGTGTCAAAACAGGACAGTAAGGAAGATGTTACAAGTATTGAACAGTGTGGTGGTGTTAAATGCCTTGGGTTAGCAAGGACAAAAAATGTCAACAATTGCTGTTAATACCAGAACCGAGAGGACATACTTAGCAGGGCCATTTTCATAAAGAAAGAGAGGGCTGAGCGGGTGACCTGATGGAGGTCTTTAAGATTATGGAAGGATTTGAGAGAGTAGAAAAAATGGTCTCACCAAGGAGCACTAAACGAAAGGTCATAAACAAAAGACAATCATTAATAAATACGATTGGAAATTTAGAAATGTTTTCTTTATTAAGCATGGTGATAAAAGTCACTCCATGAAATACCAGAGGTAAAAAGCAGAGATACCTTTCAGGAGATACTTGGAAACTGCATGAGGGAAGAAGAATAAGAGGATATCCGGAAGGAGTTTGTGAGAAGAGGCATGTATGGAGCATATATGTAGGAAATGTAGTTAAACTGAATCATCTGCTGTGGTGCTATAGATTCTGTGTCACCCTAGGTAACCCTACTGGAAGTGCCTTATTTTTAATCAATGTCTTCAGGGATGTAATTATCCACCTCCGAAACAGGCCTTCTGCTCAGAGATAGTGACACTAATACCACAAGAGCTGTGTCCTGTTGGAAAAGGAAAGAGAGGATAGGATTGGGTTCAGTTGTGAACAGATTCACGATTTAAGTTTAGTGATGAAGAATGTCTATTTGGTGAGTGAACAGACAGTTCCTACTGTTTAACTAAAGAGTAGGCATGAATGCTTCAATGCAAACCTTGAACATTGTTAGTACAAACTATTGCCCAACTTATTTTTTTTTTAACTCCTTTCCATCTTTTGACAGTGAGACACAGCTGAAACTCACAAATCCTCCTGTATAACCTATAGATTTTGGCTACACCGTGTTAAACAATGTAGCTACATAGAAACAGTCATTTCTATCATTTGTATTATTGCTGTTGTTATAATGGCAAAAGTCTTTCTTAATTCTATGCTTGACTATTCCTATAACACTTTCACCATCTGCAAACTTCATGTCATTCTGAGCTCAGTTGCTTATTCCTAGCTCACAGCAAGTCACGCATCATCCTATCATTCACTAACCTTCTTCTTATTACATACATACCAATAAAGAGTAGGCCATTCAGCCCCTTGAGCGTGCTGTTCCATTTGATAAGATCGGGCTGATCTGACAATGGTCTCGCTTCTGCTTTCTTGGCTACTGCTGTAATCTTCGATTCCCTTGATAATCAAAACCTGTCTAACTCAGTCTTTAAAATATTCAGAATCCTTGCCTCCAGTGATTTCTGGTGAAGAGAACTTCAAATTCCTGCTTTTGTTGATCCATCCTGACAAACAGATGTTGCCATAATTAACAACATTGCTGCTTTTAATCACTGTACCTTCAGCTGTCAAAGCTCTGGAATTCCTTCCATAAACTAAACCCTTGCTAATTCTTTATCCTCCTTTAACACACACCTTACAATCAAGCTTTTGGCCATCTGCCCTCTAATCGCCTTTTGTGGCTCAGTTTTATGCCCACCAGTGAAAGATCTTAGAATACCTTATCATATTAAAGGTGCTGTTTAAATACATGTTTTGTGGTAGAAAGGTTCTGAGTCATTCAGCTCCTCCCAGGAAATCTAATGGAATTCAATGCTCTGGGGGTGACAAAATTATATTGTACTGTATCTCCAGATCACTTAGCACCAAATGTAATATATAGTTATAAAATAACTGATTAATTTCTTACTGCTTACAGAAATTGTAGGCCGAGACAGAAAAAAACCAGCAATGCTCAACAGGTCAGGCAGAGAGAAGTAAAGTTAGCACTTCAGGTCAATGAACTTTTTTTGGACTGGAAAATGTTAGATGTTCAATAGATTTGACTTCTGTTAAGTGTTGTGGCTTTGTATACCAGTGCCGTCTGAGATGCTTTGGAAAGGTTTCTTCTGATCAGTATCAGTTTCAGAAACCAAGTAGAGAGGGATGTCCAAGTAGAGACGAAGACTTTGGCAGAAGAGAGGCTCAGTCTGAATAAACAGAGTGGGTTTATTAAATAGTACTTAACAGCTGGTTACATTACATCTGGGTTACATGAGAGCCTCTAGTGAGAGCTCAGGCTTTGTGAGAGTTCAGGTATGATTTAACAATATGTACGCATTACTGTTTAGCTTTGTAGAATTTAGCAGTGAAAAACAGGTTAGTTCCCTCCAGCAGCAATCTTTTATATCCTAATACAAGTTGAACAATGTCAGAATATTATCATTGCCCTTTTTTAAAGCTATAGTTAATGATTCTGTTGTTCAAATAGTTGTTTGGCAACAGAGAACTTGATTATTGTTAGAAAAAGATACTTTTTTGACACTTTTTGTCATATACTCACCAAGTCAATTTGTAAAAAAAAAAACAGAAAGAAATACTCAAATTGTATGACAGGAGGGCATTGACTGGTCAGCATCTTTCATAGAATCCTTACATTGAGGAAGCAGGCCGTTCAGCCCATCAAATCCACACCAAGCCTCCAAAGAGTATCTCACCCATACCCAGCCACCTACCCTACTCATATTTCTCATGGCCAATCCACCAAACCTGCACATCTTTGGACTGTGGGAGGAAACCCATGCTGACACGACAGAATGGTACAAACTCCACACAGACAGTCACCCAAGGGTGGAATCGAAGCCGGATCCCTGGTGCTGTGAGGCAGCAGTGCTAACCACTGAGACACCGTGCAGTCCCAACGTTTGGTTGGAAACGTTAATGAAATGTGACTTTTATCAGCATTACTCAGATTCTGCCACTGTCATCATCCCATTTGCCATTTAATCTTGAATATTTCAATCTTATTATAAGTATTAGTTTTTGAACTTTTCACTACTCCCTTTCCTTCTCACTTTCATCTTGGTTAAAACAGGCTCCATCTCCAAATTCTTCCACATCTGATGTAACATGAAATGCTGACTTAGTTTCTCCCCTCAACAGATACTTCTCTTCCATTAGGGGTATCCAGCACTTCCGTTTCTTTTTTTTCAGATTTCCATAATCCCCAATAATAAGCTTTATACTTCAGAATATCTTCTGTTCCATGTAATAGGGCATTTGCTTAGCAAAACCCCAGGGAATTTTTTTTTTACTTAAGGGCCAAGGTCCGGTAATTTAAAGAAAAACTATAAATAGTTCAGAAAAAAGAAAGAGGATACAATAAATCAGAAAGTGGAGCTGAGATGATGACAACCCTAACAACCTGATGCTCTGAGAAGAGCATAATCTAATCACCACAGGGTAAGTAATTTTCAATTTTATGAATTCTGCTCTGTTTTAGATGTTGGTGACATTTTTAATATGCGTCTCCCATTAAGGGTATCTTTCATTATCTCAGCATGGGTTTTCACACTTTTTTAACATTAGTTTTTGGGCTGTAACAGCCGCAAGCAAAGTAGGCATCAATTGTCCATCCCTTACTGCCTTTGAAAGGGTGGTGGTGATCTACTTACTTGAACTGTCGTTGTCCAGACGGAGTGAATAGCTTCACGGTATTGTATTCCTGTAGTAGGTTGATAGAACCGAGTGGCTTGCTGGGCCAACTTCATTGGGCAGTTAGGGCTAAAACACAGAGCAGTGCATCTGGGGTCACATGGAAGCTAGACTAACTAAGGGTGGCAGATTCTACCCAATACATTGCCCACCACTCCCCGGGGTGAACCAGGTGCGACTTTTACAACAAACTATTAGGTTTCACCGTCATTGTTATCAAGGCAAGCATTTTTCTATTCCAGATTTATTACATTGACAGAGTTTAAATTAAATTTGAAATTATGTCCACAGATCATTAGGTCAGGCTGCTGGATTACACGTCCAGTAATATTACCACTTCACAAAGACAACTAGGCTCTTCTTCAATCTCCAGTTTCATACAGAACCACTTCTGTTTAGCTGAGCTTCCACCTTCCCAGCTCTATTTTTAAACGCTACCGCCCAAACTCCAGGTTTAATGAAATCAGGAAGAATAAGTTTCAGAGGAAGACTGATGTTACAGTGTCCAGTGGCAAAGGAACCTGAAACATTAACAGTGTGCCACATGCTGCATAATTTGTGTTCTTAACCTTTGTGTACTAGTTTGCGGTTGCACCAGGAAAGCTTCCTGACCTTTTTCTTGGTGTTACTTCAGTGAAAGGGGAAAGTTTGACAGCTAAGCTAATGGGCTTGGTATATATTGGTTTGTCTTTATGACGTAACAGCAGTCAATTAAATCTGCTTAAACTGCGTCATCTCTTCTGTCCCTGTGACTATTATGCTCCCTGTGTAGTGCTAACTCAATGCAGAAAATGAGCTTGAATAATGTTTAAATTAGTAAACTTGCAAGCTACGATGTGTTCATGTATACACCTGTGACAGGAACTCAAAATGTTACCATCGAGTTCAATCCCATTCTATGATAAGCCTGCAGTGCAGATGTAAATATGAATCACTTTACTAGAGAAAAAGAAAACTAAGCTAGTGGTGACCATGTAAGCAGTGTTGATTGTTGGCAAAATTCATCTGATTACTCCTACCCTTTAGGGAAGGAAATCTACACTCCTTACCTGGTCTGGTTTACTTGTGACTCCAGACTCACAACAGTGTGGTAGATTCTTAATAGCCTTAGGCAATAAGGAGTGGGCAACAAAAAAGTGCCTCAATGTCTAGTTTTTAACCAGAAAGTCCATGTATATGTACAGGATGAAATGAATTCAGTCAGCAAAATGTCTCAGCCCCACTGTCAAATAACCTGGCAGAACTGAGCTCTGAACAGAGGTGATCACCCACAAGATACTGGACAGAGAGTGATGCTGGTGTAACTGCAAAAGGAGGAGGAGACAAACTGAAAGGAGAAACCAATCAGAGGATTCATTAATGGGGGCTACATTCAGGTGATTTTGCTGGTAATGCACACAAGCAAAGGCTCAAAAAAGTCATCATTCAAGACAGTAGAAAACATTATTTGCTTTTGCAGTCAGTCAATCAGTTACACTTTCGAACAGAATCAGCAGCTGAGGTTTATACAGTGTGGAATGTAGTTCAGGATGGCACAGGAACAGGCCCTTTGCTCACGATGTCTATGCAGACCATGATGCCATTCTAAACTAATCCTATCTGCCTGCACACGGTCCATAGCTTTCTATTCCCTGCCTGTTCATGTGTCTGTCCAAATGCCTCTTAAACTTTACTATGTGCTCCTACGACTTCTCTTGGCAGTGCATTCCAGATACCTATCACCCTTTGTGTAAATAACTTTCGTTGCACATCTCCTTTAAACTTCTCCCCCTGCCAACCCCTCACCTTAAACACATGCCCTACAGTGTTTGATATTTCCACTCTGACTATCCATCCTATTCATGCCTCTCATAATTTTATATACTTCTATCAGGTTGCTCGTTAGCCTCTAATTCTCTAGTGAAAACAATCCAAGTTTGTCTAAACTCTTCTTGTAGCTAATGCGTTTCAAACTAGGCAACATCCTGATAAACCTCTTTTGCACTCTCTCCAAAGTCTTCACATCCTTTCTAAAGTTTGGCAACCAGAACTGCACACAATACTCCAAATGTGGCCTAACTAATTTATACAGCTGCAACAAGACTGGTCAACATTCATACAGAATGCCTCAAATAATGAAGGCAAGCATGCCGTACGCCTTATTTACCACCTTATCCATTTGTGTTGCCACTTTCAGTGAGCTGTGAACTTGCACCCCAAGATCCCTCTGTATATCAATGCACCTAGGGTTATTATTTATAACCTATAAACATGCGGTGTTTATACCATCACAACTTTAAGTTCAACACTAGTAATGCTAACTTCCAGCACTGTGAGACATTCATCAGTTCTGTAGCAATTGGAACCAGCTGGATCTTGTTGACTATGAGATCCTTGTTAACCCAGGCCAATCAGGAAGTATATAAACAGTAATTTAGAATCTCCTCAGTTCAGGGGTCTGACTCTGAGCTGGCTGGTCACAGTAAATAGTACTGTGTACAAATAAAGGATGACTTGGTGATGGATTACTGGTCTCTGTGCAGTTATTTCAAGTTCATATTCTAAAATATTAAGCATCCTCTTCAGCTTTTGCTTTACTCTCTGAGAGCAGTGAATCGTAAGGATTCACGCATCTTAGTTAAAAGATCACAAGTTCAAGTCTGTTTCCAGCCACTTGAGCACCAAATCTAAGCTGGTACTCAAGAAATGAAGAAGCTCCCCATTGCTGGAGGT
Source organism: Rhincodon typus (assembly GCF_021869965.1). Lineage (NCBI taxonomy): Eukaryota > Metazoa > Chordata > Chondrichthyes > Orectolobiformes > Rhincodontidae > Rhincodon > Rhincodon typus. The sequence goes on along the minus strand of NC_063337.1, from coordinate 11,480,331 downwards.
TACATCTTTCAGACAAGTTATTCAAACAAAGCTCAATTTTCCCATGGCTAATCTACCTAACCTGCACATCTTTGGACTGCGGGAGGAAACCAGAGCACCCGGGGGAACCCACACAGACACGGGGAGAATGTGCAAACTCCACACAGGCAGTCGCTCGAGGCTGAAATTGAACCTAGGTCCCTGGTCCTGTAAGGCAGCAGTGATAACCATTGAGCCACCATATCACTTAAAGAAGACCCAGAATTCTATGCCCTACAGCAAGATAGTATGGATAATGGCCAGGTTGTGTTAAATGTAGTTTTCAAAATAAGCTACGACATTTCCTACATCTCAGAAATTCTTAATCCCTGGTAAAGTGCTTTGAGAAGCCCTGAGTGCATAAAGGCACTATCGAGATGCAAGAATTTCTTAGCCTTTAAGCAGATTATAGTGGAAACAGGGGAGCAGTTTACATTTATCACATAAAGTCGACATCTGTAATTCATAGGGTGAATAATCTGATAGCAATGGTGAAAATTGCCTTAGTGTTAGAAGTGTTAAAATGAAAGTGAGGTGGGACTTTAATCAGTAAGATTTTAGAGCTGATTAACCCGATTAAAAAAATTGAAGACAAACGCACTATAATTTCAAACTGTGATGGGGTAATGAAGACAAGTTGACTCTGTGTTTAATAAACAGTGCCATAAAATCATTAGTAATATGGCTTAATACCTCATTGTAAATTCAATTAATGACATTTTCTGCACAGACTAACAGTAACAAACACTTTAGTCCAGGGACTGCAAATACAACAAACACTGACAGGGCCTGGTGAGGTGATAGACTGACTGGCGGCTGAGTTGCAGAATGAGGATGTTTCGTGAAGTTATCTTTGTCATCTCTCACAATGATCAAAAGGTAGCAAGCTGCAGTACAAAGATTGCCTGCTTTGTGATCACCAGAGAGCCAGTGTCTGTACCCGGCTGTGTCCAATAAATGTACTTAAACGATGGCAGATTGCTGGACTGGGATAAACAAGGTGATTTCTTACAGTGAGTGTTTGCAGCAGAACAGAATCTGAAGCTGTGAAGCAAGCATGACAAAAACAGTTATACCTATTTCTACTTTATGCAGTATTAGGATAAGGCTGATTATTTTTTAGAAGATGATGTTTCTCAAAGAGGCAGGTTGAGTAATGGTGTTGGGAGATGGCAGGGAAGGTTATGTTGAAGTTCCAATTGTTCCTTAACAACAATGTTCATTTGGTAGGTCAGTGGCTGGTGCAAGCAATGTTGTATGACAAATGCCAGACAACCCACTCAATAGTTGATGACTGCCTCCAATGTTTTGAAAAGCGTCTTGACTCATACAAAGTGAATCCACTGTGGCTTCTTGGTAATGCTTTCCTCTGTGAATTTCTTTTTGTGAATGGCTGTTTGAAACATAATCTTCTTCATCGCACATTGACAACCATGGAAGAGGACATATCAACATGAGTGGCATAAGGCTAGTCATGTTTGTGTGCTCCATCACTTTTTCTTGATCCTGAATATGTTCAGTTCCTCTGTGTTCAGCCTGCATTTGCAGGTAACCCCAACTTCTCTTTGTTCCTGGGTGTTTTCACCTGCTCCAACATCCAGGAGTACATTTGCTGTGAGTCGGAACAATGAACAGATGCCGTTTTTCACATTATCTCAGCCTGGTTCTGTCTCTCACTCACAAATGATGTCAGGACAATAAAATAGTAACGATTGCCAAAGGTCCAAACATGGCACCCAGGTTCTGCACTGGTACATCGGAGTTTCTGTTCCAGCCAGTGGTATCATGGAATCATAGAATCCCTACAGTGTGGAAGCAGGCCACTCGGCCCACCGAGTCCTTACTAACACTCCAAAGAGCATCCCACCCTCTACCCTGACCCTGGAACCCTGCATTTCCCATGGTTAATCCACCTAGCCTGCACATTCCTGGACACCACATCACAATTTACCATGACCAATCCACTTAACCTGTACATCTTTGACATATGGAAGGAAGCTGGAGCACCTGGAGAAAACCCACGCAGACATGGGGAGAATGTGCAAACTCCATACAGACAGTCAGCTGAGGGTGGAACTGAACCCAGGTCCCTAGCGCTGTAAGGCAGCAGTGCTAACCACTGAGCCACAGTGCCTCAGGAAGGAGGGAGATCCATAGTGACTTTAAAATTCACTGGTATCCCTGTCAACACCATGTTTTGAGGCCCATGTTTTGAATGTAGCAGGTGGAAGAGCTCAGTGATATCCTCCTTTCTTAGAGAAAGGGGTGCAAGGCACTGCTCCACAGTTTAAGATAAAGCAGGAGGATTCAAGAGATACTCCTGTAAGTATGATCTCTGTGGATATGCAACCCCACCCAGCCTCTTCCTCCTGCTCTCTCATGCACATTTGGCTTGTCCCCTTGGTCCTCAAGACCTAATAGATTATCGATGATTGGGGTGAAACTCCTTTGAAAGCAATTAGAAACAGTGGACTAGCACAATTAACCACCCGCACATGCACTACCACTGTTTGGCTTTCAAGTTGAAGATCGTGATTCAGGCTGAGAAAAAGCATGTTTTGTCAAAGCCTTTCATCTTGCACTCATCTGGCATATTCACAAGAATACTAATTTAGGGGGAAAAGCAACATTTATGCTGAATGAGAGTGCTAATTGGTTGGCAGGCTTTCCCCTTAAATTTGTATTCTTGCAAATCCTGATAAGTGCCAGACAAAATACTTTGAAAAAATGTGCTTTTTCCAGTAATACTCATGTTGGGGACTGCCAAGCAAGTAGGTAAAGATCGGTAGTTGAAGAGAGAAAACAGACCAAGAAAGCAGACCACACTTAATCAGTTAAACGAAAGGACAAATTGGCAGCCAGTCTGTTGGTAGTGAATAAGAACTTTAAAAATTACCGCTCCAGGGTCTTCATTTGTTATCGGAAAGAGTTGCAGGAAGAGCTTCTGACATGGAAAGAAATGCAAGCGCTCCTCAATGTCAAAATTAGGTCAAACAAACATGAGATCCGTGTTGGGACTTTTTGGAGGTTTTGTATTTGTGAAGCCTAGTGAGTTCTCTCACTGTATATTGTCAAACTTGCCTCTTTAATTACAGACTATGCCCCTATGATATCTCTCACAACCAATTCTTATCACATACTGCTCCTGGAACAACTCAGCACTCAGCAGATATCTGCCAAAAGACCAGCATCCCTTGCACTGCAAGCCCATGGTGCTTCTGGACAAGCACCATCAGTCCAGAAATGCCCTGCGCAGTTCCTAACATTTGTCCCAGATGTGAGACAATTGGTGCCCTGCTTTGCAGGAAGGGTCCCAGAGGGACCTGTGGAATAGGGTGGTGTTGATGCTGGACTTCCTTCTCCTCCAGGACTATAGAGGCCACGACACCAGAACACACCAGCCTAATCCGAGGTTGCCACCTGGATTTAATCAGTCGCAGCCATCTGAGGGAACGCCCAGCACTGTAGGAAGAAAGTCAATGTCCTTCTCCATTCTGCCAGGGTAGATTCCACCATCTTCTCTCTCATAATTGACACTTCTTCTATCTCTGCTACTTTACCCACCTCCCACCGAGGTTCATGCACCACCCACTCTCATTGTTGCCTGCAACATCTTCCCTCACGTGCAGTCACTCACTCCAACAGCTCACAACACTAACACAACACCGGTGTGCCCTCTACACTTCCCTCTTGCTCTCTATCTGCAAAAAATGCAATAGCTGTGCTATCAACTTTCATCCTTGATAATACCTGCATCATTTCTGGAGGAAAACAGCGCACAATAGGGCGTAAAATCCTCAAGGCAGGTGTTGTGCTACCCGTCATTTGGCTACTCACCCGTTCGAGGACAGGATCCTGACTCTGAACACCCCAAGCTTGGCCGGGACCAGTATCAGCGAGTCCCCTTTATTTACTGTATCAGGTACTCCTTAATTAAGGCTATCCCCCTTGACTTGTCTGAAGCCTGCTGACAACTATGACAAGTTTCCTGACTAAACAGTGCGGCGGCAAGGCAGTATAGAATCATAGAATTCCTACAGTGCAGAAAGAGACCGTTCAGTCCATCGAGCCTGCACCGACCTTCCAAAGAGCAACCCATCCAGACACAGCCCCCACCTTAGTCCCATAACCCCACATTTCCCATGGCAAACCCACCTAGCCTACACATCCTGGACACTATGGATAATTTTACCAGGGCCAATCCATCTAACCTGGACATCTTTGGACTGTGAGAGGAAACCAGAGCATCCAGAGGACACTCCCACAGACATGGGGAGAATGTGCAAACTCCAAGCAGACAGTCACCCAGGGCTTGAATCTTAACCCGTGTCCCTGGTGCTGTGAGGCAGCAATGCTAACCAATGAGCCACCAAGCCATCAGTGATGCTAAGGGTATCTAAATAGGTGCACAGTGACTGAGTGCAACGAGAACAATTAAAGAGCTCAGAGACGTAGCCTGGTCCAGTCCATGAACTGGGTGCATGTCCTTGGGCACAAAATGTCCTTGCAGCGGCCCGAGATACAAAGCTGAAGTGCAGAAGCGGATTGGAGATGTGCCATGAGGTTTCTAAGAGGCTGGTACATGTCAAGTGCCAATGTCTGTGAACATGTGGTGCATGCGGCCTGCGCCCATGGATTGTGCCTTGAGACTTTGATGCCCAATTTATAATAGGGAAGTCATTCAGAGCAAGCGGTGAGCTAAATCCCCCAGGTCCTCGTTCTGGCTTCCTTTTTGGGTTTTCCCCAACGTCGAGCTTGTTTAGCGAGATGGGAGGCTGAATATTCACCAGGTGAATTGGGTCGTTAACAAGGAGGTTTAACAAGTGTCAGTCCCCATTAATTTTCAACTCGCTGCTGCTTCTGACCACTGCTCACGAAAAGCATAAAATTCTGGTGAGTTACTCCCATTTAGTTGATTAGAAATCTGTGTTATACTTCATTGTGGGTTACTTAATATTAGCAATATCCCAAAATTACACATCACTACATATTCTTAACCTGGTGAATACTAACAGTCATAAGACTGAGAAAGAGCTCTTGGGTTTGTTTCAGTCGTTAACACATTTGGTAAGGAGTAAGGGGTGCATGGTGGTTCAGCGGTTAGCATTGCTGCCTTACAGCACCAGGGACCCAGTTTCGATTCCAGCCTTCGGGTGACTATGTGAAGCTGCACATTCTCCCCATGTCTGCGTGACCAAAGTACTTCATGTTTGTCAGACTATTTTCTTCACACTGCATATACCTGTCACATGACTACAACGGTTCTTGTTATTAATTTCACCTTCAAACTTTCAAGAATCAATTTGTATGTGAAAAGGAAGTTGGTGAAAGAATACTAAATTAACAAGAAGCCGGGTCAATAAGTAAGGAATCTTAAGGGACTGACAGATTGTTTTGAGTTCTGGATAGCAATGAATGCAAGAGACAAATTAATAGCTTTGAAAGTAATCCCATCACATTATTCTGAAATATCAATTTCTTTTCTGGTTATTCCACCAACCATAAACTTTGATGAAATAGCTTTTAGTTGCAACTCGGTGGATGGTTATATGTGAAGACAGCTTGTAAGCAGCAACTGAATGTTCTGGGAGCTCAGATTTTAAATTTGTCTGCAAAGTGAGGCCAACAGTACAGCTTCAATTCTGGTGCCGGCAGAGGTGACCATGAAGGACTCACCTTCTCAACCTGCCCTTGGCTTTGGCATAGTGACCTTTAGGTTAAATGACTAACAATCATCTCTCTCATATGAGAGTGCAGCCCTATTGTCCTCTGGGACAATGGGAACTTTTCCTTACTTTTACCCAGAAACGAGCGCAAACAAAATCAAGATTGTGTCCTTGACTTACGTGTCTGTTCTCACTCCATCATCATCTTTGTCTTTCTACTGGGTAGCCTAGTCACTAACACTTTGGAACATCCAAACCCCGCTCCTTAATGCCTTCAAATTTCACAACACACTGTGTCCCTTTTACAAAGCTATTCAATTTATCTTCCACCTTGCTATATCCCTATAGTTTTAACATTTTCCTTTCCAGACATACATATATATAGTCTACAATGGATATACTTGCAGTATAGAAAAAGTACAATGCAAGTACCTGACTTATCTCAGAATAAGGGGCTGCACGTTTAAGACAGAGATGAAGAGGAACTGAGTGTATCTGTAGAGTTCTTTACTGACGGCTGCTGAGGCTGGGCCATTAAGTATATTCAAGGCTGAGATAAACAGATTTTTAATCAGTAAGGGAATCAAGGGTTATGAGAATAGGTAGGAAAGTGGAGCTGAGGATGATCAGAGCAGCCATGATCACATTGAATGGCAAAGCAGACTCAATGGGCTGAATGGCATACTTCTGCTCATAAACCATAGAGTCATAGAGAGTGAGAGGGATATACAGCACGGAAACAGACCCCTCAATCCAACTCGTCCATGCCTACCAGATATCCTAAATAAATCTAGTCCCATTTGCCAGCATTTGGTCCATACCCCCTAAACCTTTCCTATTCATATACCCATCCAGATGCCTTTTAAATGTTGTAATTGTGCCAGCCTCCACCACTTCTTCTAACAGCTCATTCCATACACGCATCACCCTCTGTATGAAAATGTTGCCCCTTAGGTCCCTTTTAAATCTTTCCCCTCTCACCTTAAACCTATGTCCTCTAGTTTTGGACTCCCTCACTTCGGGGAAAAGACCTTGTCTATTTACCCTATCCATGCCCCTCATGATTTTATAAACCTCTGTAAGGTCACCCCTCAGCCTCCGATGCTCCAGGGAAAATAGCCCCAGCCTATTCAGCCTCTCCTTAAAGCTCAAACCCGCCAATCCTGGCAACATCCTTGTACATCGTTTCTGAATGCTTGCTAGTTTCACAACATCCTTCCCACAGCAGGGAGACCAGAATTGCACGCAATACTCCAAGAGTGGTCGAACCAATGCCCTGTACAGCCACAAGATAATCTCCCAACTCCTATACTCAATGTATTGACCAATAAAGGCAAGCATACCAAACGACTTCTTCACTATCTACCTGCGACTCAACTTTAAAGGAACTGTGATCCTGTACGTTAAGTTCTCTTTGTTCAGCAATAATCCCCAGGCCTTACCATTAAGTGTATAAGTCCTGTCCCGATTTGTCTTTCCAAAATGCAGCACCTCACATTTATCTAAATTAAACTCTATCTGCCACTCCTCGGCCCATTTGCTCATCTGATCAAGATCCCGTTGTACTCTGAAGTAACCTTCTTCGCTGTCCACTACACTTCCAATTTTGCTGTCATCTGCAAACTTATTAACCATACTTATGTTCAGATCGAATAATTTATATAAATGACAAAAACCAGTGGATCCAGCAACGATTCTTGCAGCACACCGCTGGTGACAGGCCTCGAGCCTGAAAAGTAACCCTCCGCCACCCTCTGTCTTCTACCTTTGAGCCAGTTCTGTAGTCAAATAGCTAGTTCTCCCTGTATTCCTGTGTGATCTAACCTTGCTAACCAGTCTAGCATGAGGATTCTACCATGTTGAATGCCTTACTGAAGTCCATATAGATGGACCTAGTCCACTGCTCTGCCCTCATCAATCCTCTTCATTAGTTATTCAAAAAAGTCAATAAAGTTAGTCAGACAAAATTTCCCACGCACAAAGCTATGCTGACTATCCCTGATCAGTCCTTGCCTTTCCAAATACATGTAAATCCTATCCTTTCGGATTCCCTCCAACAACCTACCCATCACCAATATCAGGTTCACCAGTCTACAGTTCCCTGCTTTTCCCGTACCACCTTTCTTAAATAGTGGCATCATGTTAGCCAACCTCCGGTCTTCTGGCACCTCACCTGTGGCTATCGATGATACAAATATCTCAGCAAGGGGCCCAGCAAACATTTCCCTCGCTTCCCACAAAGTTCTTGGGTACACCTGATCAGTTCCTGGGGACTTATCTACCTTTATGTGTTTAAAGACGTTCAGCACCTCCTCCTCTGAAATATGGACATTTTTCAAGATGTCGCTATTTATTTCCCCACATTCTCTACCTTCCATGTCCTTCTCCACAGTGAAGACTGATGCAAAATGCTTGTTTAGTATCACCCCCATCTCCTGCAGTTCCACACATGGGTGGCCTTGCTGGTCTTTAAGGGGCCCTATTCTCTTCCTAGTTACTCTTTTGTCCTTAATGTATTTGTAGAATCCCTTTGGATCCTCCTTAACTCTATTTGCCAATGGATTTCTGAAGACTAATGACATTGAGGGACATGGGGATAGTGGAGAAAAATAGGCTGATGATCAGCCCAAGTCTCTTTGAATGCTGAAGCAGGCTTGATGACGCGAATGGCTTACTCCTGCCCCTATCTTCTATGTTTAAATGTACAATTCCCTTTTGAACTTTATTAAATCTTCTTTCACCTGTCTTTCAGACAGAACACAACAATTGCAAACAAACACTAAAAGAGATAACATCAATTTTGTCCCCTTTATTACACATTCTGCAAATATCCCTTCCTTCCTCAAATTGCTTAGTTTATTATTTAAATCTTTTATCTGCTTGTGCTTTAACCTTCCCTTTTATATTATTGCAATGTTGCTGCATATTTTACTTTTCTTTTATCCCTCCAGCTCAGCTGTCTCATCCCTCTGTTAATTCACTCTGAATGTCTTCCTTTCAGATGTTCTTTCTTCTAAACATCTTGGCACAGCAATTTAAAAAAAATAAGAATTTACATCAGGAATAATCCCAGATTACCATACCTCTGTGTTCAGTATTAAACTAAAAGACATAAAGCAAAAAATACATGAATTTCAGTTTAAAGCTACATGACTCTCCCTGCCCCCAACATATTTGTTTTTCATTTCGGACTTTGTTCTAATTTTTAGCTTGACTTTTATATTAAGTTTCAAGAAAATCTGGCCAGTGTGGATGGAGCCATACGTAAAAGTAAGCCATAGCTTTGATACTTGGTCTACACTAGGATCAGTAGAAACAGAAAGAATTTGCAACAATATAGCATATTTCATCACCTCAGGAGGTTCATCTGCCTTTTCTAGTGAGCCTTGTTTTGATGTGTAGTCATTGTCACAATCTGGGAAACACACAGCAAGGTTCCACAAACAGCAATGACATGATGACTAGATCATCAATTTCAGTGCTGTTCACTGAGAGATAAATAATGGCTTGTAGTAGTCTTATTATTCTTTGAGGGGCATGGAGTCTTACTGTGTGACCATGAGACATAGGAGCAGAAGTAGATCATTCAGCCCATCGGGTCTGCTCCGCCATTCAGTGGGATCATGACTGATCTGAACATCCTCAGCTCCACTATCCTGCCTTCGCCACTTGATTCCCTTACTGATTAAAGTCGATCTATCACAGCCTTGAATATAATTAATCACTCAAACTCTACAGCCTCTGCAGTAAAGAATTCCAGAGATTCCCCACCTTCTGACAGAATGAATTCATCGCCTCCTAAACGGGAAACCCCTTACTCTGAGATCAGTGGTTAGCATTGGTGCCTCACAGCGGCAGGGACCCAAGTTCGATTCCACCCTTGGGTGACTGTCTGTGTGGGATTTGCGCATTCTCCCCATGTCTGCGTGGGTTTCCTCTGGGTGCTGTGGTTTCCTCCCACAGTCCAAAGATGTGCCGGTTAGGTGGATTGGCCTTGCTAAATTGTCCATAGTGCCAGGGATGCACAGGTTAGGTGGATTAGCCATGGAAAATGCAGTGTTCCAGGGATAGGGTAGTGGGGTGGGTCTGGTGGAATGCTCTTCGGAGGGTTAGTGTGGACTCGTTGGGTTGAATGGCCTGCTTCCACACTGTAGGGACGCTATGGCTCGATGAGATGATGACCTCTGGTGCTCTCTGAAAGACCTATGGACTTTCCCAGAAGGGGGAACAACCTTACCAAAGTCACTGATCTGTATCAAAAAGGCAGTCGTCTAAGTACTAACTCTTTGGTGAAGGCAGGGGCATCCCATCTGAAAGACGGCAGTTCGCAAATTGCAGCACTCTATCTCTCCTGCACTGAATTACCAGCCTGGATTATGTGTTCAAGTCTCTGGAAGGAACTTGAACACAAAATTATCTGAGTTAAGGAGGTGAAAATGCTACAAATGAGCCAAAGCTGTCACAACAAACTAGCTGGTAAGGCAACCAAATCTGCATCGAATATTTCTGTGCTCTAGCACTTCAGTTAGCAAGCGCCGTTCGCCCTTTCCCCAATTTCAGTCAACAATTTACATCCGACGTCTTTTCCCCAACTCTGATATATCAATGAGAAACTCATCAGACTATAAAATATTTCACAGTTCAGTACAACATGGAAAAGATTCTTGTACATTCAAATGTTCCTCACCACCAACAACGTAGCACAATTTCAATATTCAGCAAGCATATTTTCATTTCAGTAAAACAAAGATATAAGATACTTATAATATTTTCAATAGAATAATTAAACTTCTGAGTTTGCTTCCTGGCTACTGTTTGATGACAGGGGATTTGTGGTTTTTCCATACTATTTGTGTTAAAAAAAAATGACCATTGTGTAGGCTTCCATTGACTTAACCCTGAACGGATAGTGAGATCAAGATGGCAGAGGAAAAGAAAGGAAATTAATACATTCTGTCCTTCCCAAAGATAGGGCAATAATTGGATAATTGGCAATGGATACATTGATAGAATCGGTAAGAATAGATAAAATTCAGATAGAATGAGGTTAGATAAAAAGGAACAAAGGTTTATGCAGGGTGACAAAAGGAAACTACAAAGTACAGCAGACATTTTCAATTTTGATGCAAAATTGTCTTGTTTGATGTTAAACGCATGACTAAAATTATAGTCCTATCTATGTCCTGATGTTTCAGCAATGTGTATGGATTCTGAAATATTAAAAATAACATTCAAATAAGTCACCCCACCTTTGCCTGAAGTTGCCAAAAGTCTAAATGCTTGATTTTTAAAATGGCTCACATTGAGCAGTGAAGTTTCTTTATTGTAAACAGCTCAGTTGCTGCTGCAGTATCCACATTATAACAAGGGCATGATCTGGACTCTTTCGAAGTTTAAAATAACAGGTCTACATACGGACAAGCAGATCCTTTACAGGTAACCCCAAGACTATGAACTATCAATCTGTAGTGTAAGCAAAAATAATTTAAACTCACCGTTATTTACCAAAACATGGAGTAAGAGATTCTTTGCTTTGAAGTTTTGGACAAACTGCTGTATGGACTGCATTGAAGCAAGCTCTAGGAACATAAACTCCACTGGGGAAAAAAGGGGAAAAAAATCCATTATTAAATTGCTGCTACTTACAAATTCTAACCATGGATACAAGAAACTTTTCACAAGCAAATATATTTGATTTCATTTGTGTTATCAATAGCTCCAAACACTGAACATATCAAAGTCATCAAATCTACTGCTCTCTTGAAGAGTTAACTAGACTCGAAACATTAGCTTGCTGTCTCTCCATGGATGCTGCCTGACCTGTGATTTCCAGCATTTTTTGTTTTCCATACTGTTAAATACTGATTTACTTTTGCTTAGATTATGGGGCAAGTGTTTTGATCACCATCCAACATTTAAAATAAACCACTCCCACACAATAAGATGATTGGGATAATAACCAGCAGTTTCTGTTTAGGGTAGATTTGGGGCTAGACTCTCCAACTTTTTATCATTTATCAATGAGCAGTATCATGACAATCAAGACCTGCAAAATGCAAGTTTGTCACATGCTGGAGAAGCATATCACATTACCTAAGTAGAATGGGATGAAATCTCAGCAGGCTTGTAATGTTGACTGACAAAATCTTAGCTTGTGCTTTAAAATAGTGTCACAGAATCTTTAATGGGAAAATAAGGCCTTGGCTTAATGAATAATCCAAAGGTAGCATCTTCAACAGTGTAGCACTCCCTCAGTACTATACTGGAATGGCAGCCTTGATGTATGCTCAAGTCCTAGAATGAGACTTGAACCCACAACCTTCTGATTTGCAGGTGAGAGAGTTACCAACTGAACCGTGGCTGATACCTTAAAGAAGTATATATGTGCAGAGGACACTTCCATCTTCTTTCATGTTAGCACATGGACGACCACACATTAGCATTTAAGGTTCTTTTAGTCTCAAATTCCATCGCACTTTAAACAGTGAATTATGAAGCTGGTAAATAGTGCTGAACTTAGCATCACCCAAATGCAAACGGTTATGAAATGACAATATTAGACAACGGCCCAAGGTGTAGCATTTACTTGCTTTGGCTGTGCAGAGCAGAACGTAAATATTATCTATACCACTAGAAAATCAGTATATTGTGCTCACAGATTGGGCCCAAAATGCCCCAGAGTTGAGGCAGGAGTTAATTTGGCTTCCTTGTATTATTACTAAGTATTAGAAAGAGGCTGTGCTAAGAAAAAACGCTAAAGAATTTATTTTTAAAAAACAGAAATCTCCAGTGGCTTTGTTCAAAATTAATCAGATCATAAGCTGCTTTGCATTGACAAGAGCACAATGCCAAGTAACCACACAGATTATTCAGAGGCTGAAGCAAAGCTGTAATTAATCTGGCCTGTTTAATTTGCAGTTGATGATTGTTGGGTATTTGCAAAACAGAAATATCCAGTGCCAGCTTTTCCTTCTCTTCATTTTTTCTTACATTTTTCACATTTTGAAGTGTGGCTCAAAATGCGAGCTGTAAGACTGTAACTCGAGGTTATATTTTTTGAAAAAGGGTTTGAACTTTTCATCATATTTTTGAAATATCTCTACGTTTCTCATCCAATGACTTCTCTTTGTCGTTTAAAGGCTGCTCATTGTCAGAATTTGGGTACAGATGATTTTGCAAAATAATGTGAACTCAGATTCACTCTCCATAGATGTAGCCTTACGTGGGTATTTTTACCTTTTCTATATTTTTACCACTATAGTGCAGATTTGTAACACTGGTAACATTCTGCTAGTAATGGTATTTCATTCACTGCGAGTTCTCATCTAAGGACATGCAACTTGAAAAGGTTCTCCTCCTCTTTCCAACAGCATTTCCATTTGGCTTTTTATTTCACCTTTTTAATCTTCTTTGCTTTCTGTTTCCTTTCTCTTTATCCTTGATCCGTTAAAATCTATCACATCCCGAACATTTTTCAGTTCTGATGAAGAATCATCAATCTGAAACATTAACTCTGCTTCTTTCTTCATGAAGATTATCTGACTGCTAAGCATTTTCTGTTTTTATTTCAGATTTCCAGAACCTGCAGTATATTGTTTGTGTTGTGCCAAGTGTGGCTATGTTACTGGACTAGTAATCTATAAAATGTAGATTCTCATTCTACCATTTAAGAATTTAAATATATATAAATGAATAAGTGAATAAAAAACAGATAACAGTCAGTCAGCTTGCCATAAAAAAAACTCAACAGATTCAGTTGTGTCCTTCAGGCATCCTAATTGTGCAACTCCAGCCTCACAGCTGATGTGGTTATAGAGTCATAGAGCCGTAAAACAGACTCTTCATTCCAACTCGTCCATGCCAACCAGGTTTCCCAGACTGAACTAGTCCCATTTGCCAGCATTTGACTCATATCCCTCTAAACGCTTCCTATCCATGTACCTCTCCAAATGACTTTAAACGTTGTAATTGTACCCACCTCTACCACTTCCTCTGGCAGCTTGTTCCATAAACGAGCTTCTGTGTGAAAAAGTTGCCCCTCAAGGCCCCTCTCACCTTAGACCTATGCCCTCTAGTTTTGGACTCCCCTACCCTAGAGAAAAGACCTTGGCTATTCACCTTATCTATACCCCTCATGAATTTTATAAACCTCTATAAGGTTGTCCCTCAGCCTCCTATGCTCTAGGGATAAAAAGGCCCAACATGTCCAGCCTCCCCTTATAATGCAAACCTTCAAGTCCTTATAACATCCTTGTAAATCCATTTTTTCACCCTTTCCAGGTTAATAACATCCTTCCTATATCAGGGCAACCAGAATTGCACGCAGTACTCCAAATGTGGCCTTACTAAAGTCATAAAGTCATAAAGATGTATAGCACGGAAACAGACACTTCAGTCCAACTCGTCTATGCTGACCAGTTGTCCTATGTAAATCTAATCCCATTTGCCAGCATTTGCCCCATATCCCTCTAAATCCTTCCTATTCATTTACCCATCCAGATATCTTTTAAATGCTGTAATCGTACCAACCTCCACCACTTTCTCTGGTTGCTCATTCCATAGATGCACCACCCTCTGTGCGAAAAAGTTGCCCCTTAGGTCCCTTTTATATCTTTCCCCTCTCATCTTAAACCTAGCACTCTAGTTTTAGTCTCCCCCACCCCATGGAAAAGACATTGTCTATTTACACTATCCATGCCCCTCATGATTTTATAAACCTCTATAAGGTCACCCCTCAGCTCTGACGCTCCAGGGAAAATAGCCCCAACCCATTCAGCCTCTCCCTATAGCTCAAACCCTCCAACCCCGGCAACATCCTCGCAAATCTTTTCTGAAAACTTTCTATTTTCACAACCTCTTTCCTACACCAGGGAGACCAGAATTACTAATGTCGTGTACAGCTCTAACATCCCGACTACAGTATTCAATACTCTGACCGATGAAGGAAAGCTCGCCAAATGCTTTCTTCACGGCTCTGTCTACATGCAACGCCACTATCAAGGAGCTACGTACCTGAACCGCTAGGTCTCCATGTTTGACAACTCTCCCAGGGCTCTACCATTAATTGTGTAAGTTCGGCCCTGGTTTGTCTTACCAAAATGCAAAACCTCACATTTATCTCAATTAAACTCCATCTGCCATTCCTTGGCCCACTGGCCCAGTTGATCAAGATCCGTAGTACTTTTAGATAACCTTCTTCACTGTCCACTATGCCACCAACTTTGGTGTCATCCACAACATTACTAACCCTCTCTCCTAAATTTTCATCAAAATTGTTTCTATAAATGACGAAGAACAGTGGTCCCCGCACCAATCTTTGAAGTACACCGCTGGTCACAGACCTCCACTGTGAAAAACAACCCTCTACCACCACCTTCCATCTCCTACCATCAAGCCAATTTGGTATCCAGTTGGCTGGCTCTCCATGGAATCTATTTGATCCAACCTTACTAACCAGTCTACCATGCAGAACCTTGCCTTTCCAAATGCACATCGATCCTGTGTCTCAGAATCCTCTCCAACAACTTGTCTATCACTGATGTTAGGTGCATCGGTCTGTAGTTCCCCGGCTTTTCCTTGCAACCTTTCTTAAATAATGGCACAACATTAGTCACCATCCACCTCACCCACAGCTGTTGATGATACAAATATCTCTGTTAGGACCCTCTCAATTTCTTCCTTAGATTCCCACAACGTCCTGAGAGACACTTGATCAGGTCCCGGGATTTATCTATCTTTATGCGTTTTAAGACTTCCAGCACCTCCTCTTTCATTATATGGACTCTTTTCAAGACATCACTATTTATTTCTGAAGAAAAATCAGAGTTAACGTTTCAGGTCCAGTGACCCTTCCTCTGACTTTTCTCCACAGATGCTGCCAGACCTGCTGAGCTTTCCCAGCAACTTCTGTTTTAGTTCCTGATTTACTGCATCCGCGTTCTTTCGGTTTTTATCACTATGTATTTCCCTGAGTTCTCTAGTTTCCATGTTTTTCTCCACATATTCATTTGTGATCTCACCCATCTCCTGTGGCTCCACACAGAAATGGCTTTGTTGATCTTTAACGGGCCCTATTCTCTATCTAGTTACTCTTTTGCCCTTATTGTACTTGTAGAATCTCTTTGGATTCTCCTTTACGCTATCTGCCAAAGCTGTCTTATATCTCCATTTTGCCCTCCTCAAGCGATTCATTTGATCCCACTTGTCTATACTTGGCATATGCCTCTTTTCTTGACCAAAGCCTCAATCTTCCTAGTCATCCAGTGTTCTCTACTCCTGCCAGCCTTGCCTTTCACACTAACAGGAACATGCTGGCCCTGAACTCTTGTTATCTCGCTTTTGAAAGTCTCCCACTAGCCAGACGTCCCTTTACCCATGAACGGTCTCCTCCAGTCAACTTTTTACAGTTCCTGTCTAATACCATCAAATTGGCCTTGCCCCAATTTAGAAATTTAACTTTGGACTATCCTTTTCCATGACTATTTTAAAACCAGTAGAATTATAGTCACTGGTACTCAAGTGCTCCCCCCCTCTAACACCTCAGTAACTTGCCCTGCCTTATTTCCAAAGAGAAGGTTGAGTTTTGCCCCTTCGTTAGTAGGTCCATCTATATATTAATTGAGAAAATTTTCTTGAACACACCTCCCCATCCAAGCCCTTAACACTATGGCAATCCCAGTCTATGTTTGGAAAGTTAAAATCCCCTACTATTACAACCCTATTATTCTTACATCTTTCTGTGATCTCCCTACATATTTGCTCCTCAATTTCCTGCTGACTATTGGAAAGGTGGGCCTATAGTACAATCCCATCAAAGTGATCACCCCATTATTTCTCAGTTCCACCGTATAAATTGGCTGGACAATCCCTCAGGAATATCCTCTCTAGAATAGAATAGAGTATCCTTTATTGTCACGTGTACTCCAGTGCAGATGTACAGGAATACAGTGAGAAGTTTTTACAATGCCTATAATGGCGTCATCTTAGTACCTAGCTACAAACCTTGGATACAAAAGAGGAAAAAAGGAAAAGTAGTAGCATTACTTACAGTGTCTAAACAATATGTTAGAAATAAGATAGCATAGTTAAAGGATTGACATTACAGTCCAGTAAAGAATTTCAAATAGCAGCAGCTCAGCATCTGACTGCCCATTCCAGGCCCCAGCCTAACAACTGTACTACTCCGCTCCAAGCCTCCAGTCCACTTCACACCAGCACTCAGCTGCACCAGGACTCGCTTTCCCTCTCATTGCACCAGCACTCGGGTTTCCCCTCGCTCTGCACCAGGACTCGCTTTCCCTCTCGTTGCACCAGGACTTGCGTTTCCCCTCGCACTACACCAGAACTCGCTTCCCCTCGATCTGCACCAGGACTCGTTTCCCCCGCACTGCACCAGGTCTTGCTTTCCCTCGCTCTGCTCCAGGACTCGCTTTCCCTCGCACTGCACCAGGACTCGCTTCCCCTCGCTCTGCACCAGGACTCGCTTCC
>NC_063337.1:11402967-11463150 GCF_021869965.1 Rhincodon typus | reverse complement strand
CCTCGCTCTGCACCAGGACTCGTTTCCCCTCGCTCTGCACCAGGACTTGTTTCCCCTCGCTCTGCACCAGGGCTCGTTTCCCCTCGCTCTGCTCCAGGGCTCGCTTCCCCTCACTCTGCACCAGGACTCACCTCCCCTCGCTCTGCACCAGGACTCGCTTCCCCTCGCTCTGTTCCAGGACTTGCTTCCCCTCGTGCTGCACCAAGACTCACTTTTGCTCGCTCTGCACCAGGACTCACTTCCCCTCGCACTGCACCAGGACTCACTTCCCCTCGCGCTGCACCAGGGCTCGTTCTCCTCTCGCTGCACAAAAACACCATTCCCCCTCCTCTCTTGCCTCCCCTTCTATCCTTCCTAGAGTATCTGTATCCCAGAACACTGAGCTGCCAGTCCTGCCCCTCCCTCAGCCATGTTTCTGTAATAGGTATGATCCCAGTCCCATGTTCCCATCTATGCCCTGAGTTAATCTGCCTTACCTATCAGGCCTCTTGCATTGGAATGAATGCAGTTCAATTCATCAGTCTTCCCTTCTACCTTGCAGTGCTCTTGCCTGCTTTGCCTGTTTAACTTGTTCTCTTTTAACTCGTGAACCAGCCTCAACCTTCTCTCTTAATGCTTAGGGTCCTACACCCTTGCCAGACTAATTTAAACTCTCACAAATAGCTCTAACAAATCTCCCCACCAGGATACTGCTCCCCCTCCAGTTCAGGTGCAATCCGTCCCACTTATACAGGTTATTTCTGCCCCAGAAGAGATCCTAATGATCCACAAATCTCAAGCTCTGCACCAGCTCCTCAGCTACGCTTGCCTAAACTGTCCCCTGAAGCAATTCAGAAGCAATGCAAAAAGAACAAACAAAATAGAAATAAACTAATAACAATACATGGACAGAAAACAACTACTTTCTCTTCAGTTTTCACCTCTTACCTGCTGCCCTGACTGCATGAGCTATTTCACTATGTTAAAGGAGAGATATGCAAAGTGATGGTACTGCTCTATCTGATGCAGAGTTCCCGTGCAAACATAGATCATTATTCTCAGTGAGCAGTTTGACTGCAGACATCATCACCATTAACAAGACCAGAACAGACACAATACATTCCTTCTGTGTCATATATTTTCCTTAATTTCTGCTCTGACTCGCGATCTCCACATGGTAATTGCCAGTGGTGCAGGGTGTGAGATGGAAACTCGGGATGGGGTCTCTGGTTGATATCTCAGCATCTTACTAGCTCTGAGATCAATGCACAGTTCTCAATGGAAATATGCCAATTATACACAGGCTGAGAATACATGCCCTGGAACTTTGCAATCCATCTCTTTTGATGCTACATCACAGGCAATAGATTTGCCCAGTAGGCTATTGAAAGAGTTCTGATCAACATATCTATTACAGTCCTTTCAAGTATATAATCTAATCATAGTGGCTAGTTATTTCATTCCAAAATTCCTGTGAAGTTCTGAGGAAGGGTCACTGGACCTGAAACATTAACTCTGATTTTTTCTTCACAGTTGCTGCCAGACCTGCTGGGCTTTTCCAGCAACTTCTGTTTTTGTTCCTGATTTACAGCATCCCCAGTTCTTTCTGTTTTTACTTTGACAAACTACATTGACCTCCTTCAAGAACACTGGCCAGGTCCATCACTCACAAGTAATAATTACACTAGGTTGTGTGTCCTATGCATTACTTTGCTTGATTTGTATTAGTAGCTGTAGTTCAGTTTGTTCATCAGTTGTAACCAGAATAAAGGATCATTGAATTAACTGACTAACCAGACTGAGTGATTTCTATCGGTATTGAGATACAACATCAGCTCTAAAATATTAACAAATTGGACTATAAGATGGAAATTCTTTTATCTCCAGGGTAACAGCAGATACAGAGCTGTTGGACAGATTCGTGATTAAGGTTTTACTCCTGTAAAGGATAATTGTAAAACTCTCTTTAATTGCACATATTTAACAATCAAAAATGTGATACCAAAATTACTGCTGGCTTAATTTAGTTTATTTTATCCCTTAATTATAGGTCAAAATGCTGATTTTCATGGTTGGGAATTAAGGCTGGAGCTTAAGTTACAGGACTGAAAATGACTCTCTGTTATTACGAAGTGAATCTTAATGCCTAAAACACTCAATTCTTAACTGAGTGCTTTTAGCCACCTGGTTGATTAAAGAATTGTTTGCTCTAGATGGCTCAATAGACTTGCATGACTGTAATATTCCAATTTCAGAAGAATGAATAATATTTCTAATATTTCAGGGTTTCAGTGGCATTGATTATTTATTGTTCCATTATCTGTATTCTCTACGATTCACAAGATCCTTCATGGGAGTTCGGGTTTCATTTCTTGTAAGAACATACAAGCTGGAAGAAGACAGCCCCTTGAGCTGTTCAGGAATATCATAAGATCACAAGATACAATAGTATAATTAGGCCATTCAGCCCATTGAGTTCTCCTCCACCGTTCAATAATGACTGATATATTTCTGAATCCCATTCTCTTGACTTGTCTTCATAACGCTTGAACCCCTTACTAGTCAAGAAATTATCTATCTCTTCTCAATACTTGGTCTCCACAGCCTTCTGCGGCAATGAGTTTCACAGATTCACCACCCTCTGGCTGAAGAAATTCCTCCTCATCTCAGTTCTAAAGAGTCATCCCTTCCCTCTGAGGCTGTGTCCTCAGGTTCTGGTCTCTCCTTCTAGTGGAAACATCTTTACCATGTCCACTCTATCCAGGCCTCTCAATATTCTGTAAGTTTCAATGAGATTCCCCCCTTATCCTTCTAAACTCTATCAAATACAGACCAAGAGTCCTCAACCGCTCCTCATGTGAAATGTCCTTAATCCAGAGATCTTTCTTGCAAACCTCCTCCGCACTCCTTCCAATGCTAGCACATCCTTCCTTAAAAATAAGGCCCAAAACTGCTCACAACACTCCAAAAGCAGCCTGACCAGAGCCATACTCAACCTCAGCAGTACATCTCCCTTCTTGTATTCTAGCCTTTTTGAAATTAATGCTAACATTGCATTTGCCTTCCTTGCCTTAAGAGAATCCTAAACTAGGACTTTGTACTTCAGATTTCTGAAGCCTTTCCCCGTTTAGAAAATAGTCCATGCCTCTATTCTTTCTACCAAAGTGCATGACCTCACACTTTCCCACATTGTATTCCATCTGCCACTTCTTTGCCTACTCTCCTAACCGGTTCAAGTCCTTCTGCAGCCTCCCCACTTCCTCAACACTACCTGCTCCTCCACCTATCTTTGTGTCAAATGCAAAGATCGCAACAGTGTCCTCAGTTCCTTCGTCCAGATCATTAATGTATAACATGAATATTTGCGGTCGCGATACTGATCCCTGTTAACCTCCACTTGTCATCAGCTGCCATCCAGCTTAGTTTTGGAAACTAAGACTGCAGACAGCATTCAAGTGTGGTCTCACCGAAACTTTTGACAAATGCAGCAAGACTTTCCTATCCTTCGGCTGCAAAACCTTTACAATAATGGCTAGTATGCCATTTGTCTTTTGAATTGCTTGTGATGGCAGCAGGCTGACTTCCTGTGTTCTTTGTACTTGTACACCCAAGTCCCTCTGGAACATCAGCAGTTCCAAATTTCATGCCTTTTAACAAATGTTGTATTTTTCCATTCTCACTTACAAAGTGTATAAATCCACACCTCCCAACATGATATACCACCTGCCACATTGTCGCAATAAGCAATCAATGTGTAGCTGAGTTGCACAACACAAGGATGAAATAGGTGTGTGGGGACTTCCTGATCCCCACTCACAGGGCTCTCAATCCTGCAATCAATGAAGGCTATTAATTTACCCTGCAGCTTTAAACATATGAAAATTTCATTGCCCCCAAAACTGATAAATTGGTAATGCCTGTTTCTGTTAAGGCTTATTTTGAACCATCAGTCCACAGCTGAAATGAACAAGGAACTAGCTATGAAGCACACAACAGGAATTTTCTCCTAGTTATATAGAAGGTAAGATTTGTTTATCCACAGTATTCACTCCAATAGAAACAGGTTATTTGGTCCAAAAGCTCCTTGCTGCGTTGACGTGCCATGCAAGTGATGGCCTACTTTCACAGTTTCCCCTCAGAATCACTTTCACCAAAAGCTTCTTTCCGGTTTGACAACATTTTCTTTTGTCTTGCTGACTCTCGCTGAGGTACAGTTCCATGTGAGGAATGGCCATTTGGGCAAAGTCTGCCCAATGTCACGAACCAGAACCCCATCCCCATACACTAAATACAAAATGTGAAATCAGTCATGTTTTGTCTGTAGTGAGGATTGGTTAGGTTAGTTGGCTGGATGGCTGGTTTGCAATGCAGACAAATGCCAACTACACAAGTTCAATTCCTGGGCCAGCTGAGGTCACCATGAAGGCCCTGTGTTCTCAAACCCGTCCCTCACCTGAAGAGAGGTGGCCGTCAGATTAAACCTAACACCGGTTGTCTCTCCCTAATGAGGGAGCAGCCTGTGGGACTATGGTGATCTTGACTTTCATCTCACAATGATGTCATAAGGACAGAGCCAAGTTACGGTCAAAGTAGCAATGATTCAAAACAAATGGTACAACACAACATCAATTTCTGTTTGTGTGGCACCGTCCTAACTTGGAAATATATTTCCATTCTTTCAGAGTCGTTGTTCAAACTCCTTAACAACATTTCAAGTCTACAATGGACTGCGGCAGTTCAAAAAGGCAGCTCATTGACACCCTCTGAAGGCAACTACAAATGGGCAACAAATACTGGCTCAGCCAGTGATTGCCCACGTCTCCCGAGTAAATTAAAAATATCATTAATGCAACAAACATCCCAAGAGTGGCTCAGCAACATCACTACTGACTGAACTGGTCAAGTCTGATAGGGCATATCTGCTGGATTGGATCTGCACTAGATGGTAAAATAAAGGGAAAAATATACTTGAGCTCAGTCTCACCACACTGCAGACCTCAGATGCATTTGGTCATTAGATTATCCGTGAGAGTGTCCACCATTCTGTTCTCACAGAGATCAAGTCAAATCTTTACATTGAGAAGAGTTTCTATCATGTTGTGTGACACCATCAGTGTGTCAAATGGGATAGATCTCAAACAGACCGAGAAACTCAAAAATGGGCATCCATGAGATGCTATGGGCTATCAGTAATAAGAAAATTGTACTCCAACACTACCTGAAACCTTGTGACTTTGTATATCATCCAAGATACATCAGCGTCAAGCTAGGGGGATCAACCATTGCTCAATGAAGAGTGCAGGAGGATATGCCAGGAAATGCCAGTATGCGAACTGAACCCACATTGTTATCACACTGCATTGCAAATCATCCATCCAGTCAACTGAGCTAAAAGTGAGGAGTCAATTTGAAGCTACAGAAATGGTATGAACAGGATTCCACAACCAATGGATCAGATATAAGCTCTGCAGTCCTGTCAGAACCAGTGGTGGACAATCAAACATTTCAGGTCAATTGACCCTTCCTCAGAAGTGATCCTTCCTCTGGGGGTCACTCGACCTGCAACATTAACTCTGATTTCTCTCCACAGATGCTGCCAGACCTGCTGAGCTTTTCCAGCAATTTCTGTTTTTGTTTCTGACTTGCATCCACAGTTCTTTCAGTTTTTATTTGGTCTTTAAATTAGCTCCTTTTTGGCTTAAGATAATCAGCCGCTGTTTTTTTGCAGATCATGAAATAACTTTGTGTTTGTAAAATTTGAACCTTTTTTTTAAAATTTAACATTTGAAGCTATTAAAACATAATTCTGAAGATAATTGTTTTGAAAAATGTTTAGAAATTACTGTTACCATAATTTGCGTGCAGCACATTGCCACACCCATAGAAATTAGCTTCAGGGGTTAATGCCATGGGTTTAACACAGTCAGTAAGATTAGTTGAGATAGCAAGGTGCAGAGCTGGATGAACACAGCAGGCCAAGCAGCATCAGAGGAGCAGGAAAGCTGACGTTTCGGGCCTAGACCCTTCTTCAGAAAGCTGCTATCTCTGAAACAGGAAGATTAGTTGTAAGGTGTAACCAACATTTTACTAATAGCTGGGATAGGCACAATAGCTTTCTCCCATGTAGTGTCATTTGATGATCATCTAAAGTCTGCATTTGACTTTCCAATCTCACCTGTTTTACAGCGGGTGTCACACCATGAGTTAACACCTGCAGTTAAATAGCAGATGAGGACAGCTAAATTAGGATAGCCATCAGTGGGTATGTGATGTCAGTAATCTTCTTCACACCAGTCCTGAAATCTCATAAGAATACAACTATTCATTAATGTTTTACAATTTGTACACAAATCCATTTTCATTTTTTTTCCAAGGTACTCAGCAGTCTGTTTGGTCCAAATTGGAGAATCTGTCTAAAGATTTTTGAGGACAAAGTATTCATGTCAGATAACTTATGTAGATAGTGAGTATAAAGGAATCCACTTCTTTCACGGTTCAGTGCAGCAGTCACAAATGATCAGAAATCTAAAAAGTATTACTGCCAGTATTGTTTCTTGCTAGTCCTACACACAGGCATATCCTCAGCATGGTCTATGAATAAAGAACTTGTATAAGCTCATATGGAGCCCCAATTTAATTTGAGTGTTTCAACTTAAAAATAATCAGCAGCAAAGCTTTAGTCTTAAACAAGATAAAGATTATTTTTATTGCAAAGCTACTGGTCAAGTTATTCAAGTAAAAGAGATAAGGTTATCAGCTTAAAAAAATCAAATGCGGAGATTAAAAATAGGTCGGGATAATATAAAGATGAAAATAAAATCAGTCTCTAAAATTGTTGCAAGCCTTTGATTTTGAAGTTTTTCTTTCCAAAGTGAAGTGATTGAAACTGGATCAGAGATAGTAGGAACTGCAGATGCTGGAGAATCCGAGACAACAAGGTGCAGGGCTGGATGAACACAGCAGGCCAAGCAGCATCATAGGAGCAGAGAGGCTGACGTTTCGGGCCTAGACCCTTCATCAGAAAAGGGGGAGGGGAAGGGGGTTTTGAAATAAATAGGGAGAGAGTGGGAGGCGGATAGAAGAGGGATAGAGGAGAGGATAGGTGGAGAGGAAACAAACAGGTCGAAGAGGCGGGGATGGGGCCAGGAAAGGTGAGTGTAGGTAGGGAGTTAGGAAGGGGATAGGTCAGTCCAGGGAGGACGGACAGGTCAAGGGGGCGGGATGAGGTTGGTCGGTAGGAGATGGAGGTGCGGCTTGAGGTGGGAGGAGGGGATAGGTGGGAGGAAGAACAGGTTAGGGAGGCAGGGACGAGCTGGACTGGTTTTGGGATGCGATGGGGGGAGGGGAGATTTTGAAACTTGTGAAATCCACATTGATACCATTGGGCTGCAGGGTTCCCAAGCGGAATATGAGTTGCTGTTCCTGCAACCTTCGGGTGGCATCGTTGTGGCACTGCAGGAGGCCCAGGATGGACATGTCGTCTGAGGAATGGGAGGGGGAGTTGAAATGGTTCGCGACTGGGAGGTGCAGTTGTTTGTTGCGAACCGAGCGTAGGTGTTCTGCAAAGCGGTCCCCGAGTCTCCGCTTGGTTTCCCCGATGTAGAGGAAGCCACACCGGGTACATCGGATGCAGTATACCACATTGGCAGATGTGCAGGTGAACATCTGCTTGATGTGGAAAGTCTTCTTGGGGCCTGGGATGGGGGTGAGGGAGGAGGTATGGGGGCAGGTGTAGCACTTCCTGCGGTTGCAGGGAAAAGTGCCGGGTGTGGTGGAGCTGGAGGGGAGTGTGGAGCGGACAAGGGAGTCACGGAGAGAGTTGTCCCTCCGGAAAGCAGATAAGGGTGGGGAGGGAAAGATGTCTTTGGTGGTGGGGTCGGATTGCAGATGGCAGAAGTGTCGGAGGGTGATGCGTTGGATCCGGAGGTTGGTGGGGTGGTACGTGAGGACGAGGGGGATTCTTTTTTGGTTTTTATTGCGTGGACGGGGTGTGAGGGATGAGGTACGGGAGATGTGGGAGACACGGTTGAGGGCGTTCTCGACCACCGAGGAGGGGAAGTTACGGTCCTTGAAAAACGAGGCCTGCTGTGTTCATCCAGCCCTGCACCTTGATTGAAACTGGACGTCAGATTTGGCCATTGTAGTGGCGTCTCTCGTTGAATAGTCAGGGGTTGCTCTGTACAGATGGACTCAGCAGCTCAGGAGCATCTGGGGAATGGGTGAGAGAGATAGAGAGAGAGAGACAAAGAAAGATGGATGGAGGGAGAAGATTTTGTGTTCCTCGCTAGTTCTGCAGTTAGGGTATTTGGACATTGCCTATACTTTTTTGGCAGAGCAGCAGTTGATTTCTGAATACCTTCCTCTTTATGTTCACTATGGCCAAGAATCTTTTGTGCTGATGTATTTCATAGAATAGGATAGAATCTCTACAGTGTGGAAACAGGCCCTTCGGCCCAACAAGTCCACACTGATCCTTGGAGCATCCCATCCAGACCCATCCCCCGATAACCCACCTAAGCTACACATCCCTGAACACTACGGGCAATTTAGCATGGCCAATCTACCTAACCTGCAGATCTTTGGACTGTGGGAGGAAACCGGAGCACACCCACGCAGACACAGGGAGAATGTGCAAACTCCACACAAACAATCACCCGAGGGTGGAATTGAACCCGGGTTCCTGGCGCTGTGAGGCAGCAGTGCTAACCACTGAGCCACCGTGCCGCCCTTAAATGATGTCTCAGACTTCTCCCTGGGAGATCTGCATTAAATGTTTTTCTCAACCTGTCTTTGTTACAAGCAAAACAAAATGGCTGCTACGCTAACATTAATTGAGCCATTATTCCATAAGGCAAAGAAATTAATTACTTTTGAGATAGTAGGAACTGTAGATGCTGGAGAATCTGAGATAACAAGGTGTAGAGCTGGATGAACACAGCAGGCCAAGCAGCATCAGAGGAGCAGGAAAGCTGACGTTTCAGGCCTAGACCCTTCTTCAGAAATGAAAATAGATAAGTCCCCTGGGCCGGATGGGATTTATCCTAGGATTCTCTGGGAAGCTAGAGAGGAGATTGCAGAGCCTTTGGCTTTGATCTTTATGTCGTCATTGTCTTCAGGAATAGTGCCAGAAGACTGGAGGATAGCAAATGTTGTCCTCTTGTTCAAGAAGGGGAGTAGAGATAACCCTGGTAATTATAGACCAGTGAGCCTTACTTCGGTTGTGGGTAAAGTGTTGGAAAGGATTATAAGAGATAGGATTTATAATCATCTAGAAAGGAATAATTTGATTAGGGATAGTCAACACGGTTTTGTGAAGGGTAGGTCGTGCCTCACAAACCTTATTGAGTTCTTCGAGAAGGTGACCAAACAGGTGGATGAGGGTAAAGCGGTTGATGTGGTGTATTTGGATTTCAGTAAAGCGTTTGATAAGGTTCCCCATGGTAGGCTATTGCATAAAATACAGAGGCATGGGATTGAGGGTGATTTAGCGGTTTGGATCAGAAATTGGCTAGCTGTAAGAAGACAGAGGGTGGTGGTTGATGGGAAATGTTCATCCTGGAGTTCAGTTACTAGTGGTGTACCTCAAGGATCTGTTTTGGGGCCACTGCTGTTTGTCATTTTTATAAATGACCTGGATGAGGGCGTAGAAGGATGGGTTAGTAAATTTGCGGATGACACCAAAGTCGGTGGAGTTGTGGATAGTGCGGAGGGATGTTGCAGGTTACAGAGGGACATAGATAAGCTGCAGAGCTGGGCTGAGAGGTGGCAAATGGAGTTTAATGCGGAAAAGTGTGAGGTGATTCACTTTGGAAGGAGTAACAGGAATACAGAGTACTGGGCTAATGGTAAGATTCTTGGTAGTGTGGATGAGCAGAAAGATCTCAGTCTCCACGTGCATAGATCACTGAAAGTTGCCACCCAGGTTGAAGGCGTACAGTATGTTAGGTTTTATTGGTAGAGGGATTGAGTTTCGGAGCCATGAGGTCATGTTGCAGCTGTACAAAACTCTGGTGCGGCCGCACTTGGAGTATTGCGTACAGTTCTGGTCACTGCATTATAGGAAGGATGTGGAAGCATTGGAAAGGGTGCAGAGGAGATTTACCAGGATGTTGCCTGGTATGGAGGGAAGGTCTTATGAGGAAAGGCTGAGGGTTTTGAGGCTGTTTTCATTAGAGAGAAGAAGGTTAAGAGGTGACTTGATAGATACATACAAGATGATCAGAGGATTAGATAGGGTGGACAGTGGGAGCCATTTTCCTCGGATGGTGATGGCTAGCACGAGGGGACATAGCTTTAAATTGAGGGGTGATAGATATAGGACAGATGTCAGAGGTAGGTTCTTTACTCAGAAAGTAGTAAGGGCGTGGAATGCCCTGCCTGCAAAAATAGTAGACTCGCCCACTTTAAGGGCATTTAAATGGTCATTGGATAAACATATGGATGATAATGGAATAGTTTAGGTTAGATGGGCTTCAGATTGGTTTCACAGGTCGGCGCAACATCGAGGGCTGAAGGGCCTGTACTGCGCTGTAATGTTCTATGTTCTATGTTCTGATGCTGCTTGGCCTGCTGTGTTCATCCAGCTCTACACCTTGTTATCTTAATTACTTTTGAATCCCTTTTCTGTACTTTGCAGAAGCTTTACTTTTTTCCATCTTTAGAAAGACCCATTGTGTTGGCCAAGGGTTACTCAAGCCTCCAAATTTCTCCTTTTCTGATTGATACTGAGAAAAGTCGATCAGTGGGTTTAAAACAAGCTAAATTTGACAGATGCTTGTCTGTCACAACATCTTGAAAGGGCTTTTAAAACTTAATAGTGCTATTTTCTAAAAGTTACAGATTTTTAAACAGAAATGTTCTTTCACCAGTTTTTTACTTAAAATTCTACAATATTAGAATGGCATGGTCATGACATTAGTTTGCTCTCATGTTCTAATTTCTCTCTTCTTTTAAGTTTTTATTTATTCATTCATAGCTTATGAGGGTTTTTAGCATTTGTTGCCCATCCCTAATTGCCCATGAACTGAGTGGCTCAGTCGGTTTGACAGGGCAGTTAAAAGTCAACCACACTGCCATGGGTCTGAAGTCTCATCTTGATAAAGATAGAAGATTTCCTTCACTAAAGAACATTAGTGAATGAGATGGGTTTTGTGGCTGCATGATCACCATTACACTCGTTGTTCATTCCAGGCTTTTTTAAATTTGAATTTCAATATCTGCCATGGTAGGATTTGAACTTATATCCACAGTAGCTTGTTCTGGACATCTGAAATACTAATCCAGTGACAATATCACTACAGCACTGCCTCCCTTCCATCCTTCGTTGACTTGTAAGACTTTCCCAATCTCCTGGTGTACCATTCATTTACTGGAGGAGCAGAGCACAGTGATGCCTGGAAGGTGTATTCAATCATTCAAATCTATCAAATGCATAGGGCTGATTTTCTGCGATGATGGACCAGACAGAGAAGCAGACAGTTTCCCAACTACAGTATAACATGTAAAAATGTGAAGCTGTAAATTTTGAAAGGAAGAGCAGAAGACCAGCACATTATTTAAGTGGAGAAATACTGCAGAAAGATACAACACAGAGGGACTTGGGGGTGCTTGTGCACAAACACAGGAAGCCAGCACACAGGGATAGCAGGTAATCAGAAAGGTTAATGAAATGTTGCCCCTTATTTCAAAGGGGTTGGAGTATAAGAGTAGGGAAGTTTTACTGTGAGTGTACAAGGTGCTGCTGAGGCCACGTCTGGAGTACTGTGAGCAGTTTTGGTCCCCTTATTTAAGGAAAGATATTATTTCATTGGAGGTAATTCAGAGAAGGCCCAGAATGGAGAGGTTGTCTTAGGAGCAAAGGTTAAACAGGTGGGGACTCTACTCACTGGAGTTGAGGAGAATGAGAGATGATCTCATTGAAACATCAAATTTTTAAGAGGCTTGACAGTAATACTGAATGAATGTTTTCCCTCATGGGAGAGTCTAGGATCAGAGGGAACAGTCTCAGAATTTTTGGACGCCCATTTAAGACTGAGATGAGAAGGATTTTTTTTTGTCTCAGAAGGTTGTGAGTCTTTGGAACTCCTTGCCACAGAGAGCTATGGGGGCAGTGTGTATATTTACAGCTGAGATAGAAAGATTCTTGATCAGTCAGAGAATCAAGGATTATGGGGAAAATGCTAGAAAGTGGGCATGAGGAATGTTAGATAGCCATTATCATACTGAATGGTGAGCAGGCTTGAGGGAGTGAATGGCCTACTCCTGTTCCTGTTTCTTATGGCCTTATCCTATTGCAGACGGTCTCCCAGAGACAGGATAGGGTCAGGGAAATGCAGTAGCAAGTCTGTTCATCTAGAAGCCATCTATTCACCCACATTCAGAAGATAGTTGATTAACCTTTTTCAAGGGCCTATAGTGATGGTCTTTGTAGAGGCCAGTACAGTATGTTTTAAAATCCAAAATCCCAGGTTTTTACTAGAAGAATGAAGCCATATCGCTCACAACAGTTTTACTACACCTAAAAGCAAACAACATGAATCTTATTAACTAAGTTCTATTTCAAATTGTCAGGTATATTAAAGACAAAAAGTATAATAAACTCAGTTACATATAATCTAAACCAAACTTGTTTAATTCACTTGGCTCCTACATTCATTTGACGTACATTCCAAAAGTCGAATCAAACAATAATAAAAAATAGAAAGATTAACCACTTCAATTGTGCTTTTTTTTTATTCATTCATGAGATGCGGGCGTTGCTAGCTGCCCAGCATTTCTTGCCCATCCCTAGTTACTCTTGAGAAGGTGGTGGTGAGCTGTCTTCTTGAACTGCTGCAGGTGGACTCACAATGCCCTTAGGGAGGGAATTTCAGGATTTTGACCCTGCGACAATGAAGGAAAGGTGATATATTTCCAATTCAGGATGGTAAGTGGCTTGGAGCGGAACTTGTGGGTGGTCGTGTTCCCATGTATCTGCTACTACATTTTGCAGGTATCTTTCAGGCCTCTTTGATCCAAGCATAACAATTGGTTATATTCCTGTGAGGATTGTGGTGGAACAGTTGCCTTATCATAACTAGTTCATATTTAACCAATGGTGTAATGATGGAGCAGACTGCAGGACTGTACGCAATGGCTGGTGCTGTGCGCTGTCTCGTGAAGCAAACTTCACCTGCAACAAGCAAATTACCCTCTTGAGAGAATTCTCAAGAATGTGGAGCTTATTGCCACAGACGGCTGTGGAGGCCAAGTCACTGAGTATTTTGAAGACAGGGATAGGTAGGTTCTTGATTAGTAATGGCTTTAGAGGTTCAGGGAGAAAGTAGGAGAATGGGGTCAAGAAACATGTCAGCCATGGCTGAATGCCCTAACTCTGCTTCTAAATCTTATGGTCGAATTATTCTTAAGAGTTGGATAGCACGAAAATATGTAATTTAGCAATTCAGGATACAGTTTCAATCCTTAAAGAGGTAAACCAGGTACTCTCCATATAAAGACTGAAAGTACAGCATAATCTCATTGGGTAAGCTCTCAACCCAAATGCAGACAATTACAGAGAATGGGATAGTCACGGAAGGATGACAGAGACATTGCATGCCTCTAGGTATGAGATAACATAGTGGCAACAACTCATGTTTCTGTAGCACTTTTCACTTAGGAAAGCATCTCAAGTTGCTTCACGATGGGAAAGAATAGCTACCGAATGTACAATAAATACTGAACCAATGATGACAATAATGCTAAAGGCTAGACCGTTTATGTCACTATAAAGTGACAAAATAAGAATTTTATATTTAAGTTGTTCGGGAACTAGAAGCTAACTGATGTTCATGACACTGAGTGGCAGAGATCTGATGCAGGTTGTAAGATAGGCTGCAGAAGTTCAGATGCGCTGAAATTATATGGATAGGAGGTTGGCCAAGAGAACATCAGATTAATTGAGCTTGCTTGTGACAAAGGCATCTGGACAATTGGGTTGGGGTGGGGTGCAGTGGGGGGAAGAGAGGGAGAGAGAGAGAGAGGTTGAATATAGACAAGTAAATGGTACCAGAGTAAAAACAGATGGAAAAATTATAGGGTCAAGCAGTTCACAGATATATTAGAGATGGGCATCAAAGGGAATAGGTTCAGCCGTACCTGTCTCTTCGACATACAGGTCTACCTATTACAGCAGGCAGCCAAGTGAGAAATGAGAATGGGGAAGCTGACAAGAATGGGTACGATTAATATTAGAATATACCATGAAGTACAAAGAATAAGGTGAACTATTATTTTGAGACAAGTCATAAAGATGCATCTATACTTCCCTAACCACAGTTAAATCTCTGAAAGCCATCTGCTAAAACAACCTGGTGCCAACACGCCTGGAAAAGGAGGATGCTGTAAACAGTTTTAGATTACGGAGATTGTTGATCCTGGGCTCCGAGCGAACTTCAATTTAAATGGACAAAACACAAAGGAATAGCTTGGGCTCACGAACAACAGTGAGCTTGACCTCCTTCAAAATCATAGCTTACCAGAAACAAAGAAAGTGAGAATTGACCTGACCTCAATGGGATTCCAGAATCATGCCTTCAGTACAACGTTAGCATTTTTTAATTGATTCTCTTACAAGTTTCAGCCTGATGGAATATATATAACTGCAGAATCGACACTGCATAAGAACAGACCTATTCTGAAAGACTTGGATTTGATAACCTTATCATATTCAGACATACCCTCTTCCAGAGTTAAGCTGCGAAATACAATTTAGCCAGAGTCAAACATTAGTCTAACTTAGCATTTTAAGAGATTAAAAGGAGACTGAGAAAATTATTAGTTTAATGTTTGAAAAACTACTTTAAAATTGTAGATAAGATTGATGTGAATTTGGCAGAAGTGCTCAAAATGATGAGAGTCTAAGAGAGGGTAGTTGGGAGATAAATTGATCTATTAGTGAAAGGATCAAGAAACAAAGGACACTAATATACGGTGAATGGCAAAAGAACCATTGGCAAAATGAGGTTTAAAGACTCAATTCTGAAAAGTCATAATAATTACATTATAAAGGAAAGCTATACACAGTCACATTTATAAAATGCCATACATTGCAATAAAGAATTGGGATCAGACTGGCCATTACAATTAGCAATGGCAGGGGCAGGAGGATGGAATGATGTGAAGTGTTAAACATACCCCATGAAATGGGTTGGGAGAGGGCTTAGGAGTTAGCTGGGGTGAAGAACTTAGGGCTTTCAGGTGTCAGAGAAGCCAATGGTTGGGATCTGGAATGCATTGGTCTGGTGGAAGAAGATTTAATCACTGTCATAGAATCATAGGATCCTGTCTCTGACCGCTGACTAAATATGAACAGCATAGCCTAAGGGACTACCTCCTGATATACAGTGTTCAGGTGACTTTCCTGCTCCTTAATGTGTCACAGTGTCTGCAGCTTGGCCTCCAATTCAATAACTCTGAACCAAAATTCCGGCAGCACAAGCATTCACTGCAGATATATTTGCCTGGTATTCAATAAAAAAATTGGACAAGGAACTGAAGTAAAATTATTTGCAGGGTTATGAGCATTAGGAAGGGGACTGAGACCAGCTCGATTGATCTTGCTGAGAGTCAACATGAACACAACAGGCGGAATGGTCTCTTTCTATGCTTCTTCGATGAAATTTCTATTCAGAGAATGTGCAGAATTAAGACACAAATGAAGCCCTATCTTCTTGTGCCCATGAGAAATTATCCCTCTTAATCCTTCTCAATCTGATCAACCAGACCTCCACCAAAGTTTCTCCTCCACCAACCAACTAGATGAGGCTGCTCTGATTTGGTACCATACCTATCTTTTCTGGTAGCTACCCAGATAAGCATCATCTTCTCACTTCTCCACCATTAGCTCTGTCATTAGCCAAGGATCAATTTTTGTCACCTCCTAGGTGATGTGCTGCAGCCGCAGAATGTGGAAACTTCTGGAAGTTGATGTGATCTAAGGCAAACACATCTACAGAAAGTGCTTATGCTGCAGGAATTTTGGTTCAAAGTTATCAGATTAGAGGCCAAACTGCACATTAGGGAGCAGGAAAGTCACCTGGACACTTTATTCAGGATACAGGAGGGTATGACTGCAATTTAAACAGGTAAGCGAACCCAGAGGTCAGGAGTGCAGGAGCTTCAGTCTTTGCAGTATGAGGCTTTCTCAGTTTGTTCGGATAAGGGTGAGGGTTTAAGGATAGGTGAGCAACTGGCCGTGGCATCGTGGTGCAGGAAGCCATTCAAGTGGGTGAAGTAAGAAGTAAAAAAGTGGTAATACAGGATGGCAGGGGAAATTTACACTGTTCTGTGCAGCAAAGGATGTGAGTCCAGACAGCCATGTTACCTGCCTGCTGAAAGGGTTTGGGATAGGTGGGCTGGGCAGGGGCTGGAGAAGCACTTGTAGTGGGAAGGGGAGGATCTAGCAGTTGTGGTCCATGTCGTAACAATGACATAGGTAGAACTACGAAAGAGGTTCTACTGAGGAATTACGAGAAATTAGGAGTTATCTTAAAGCGTCAGAAGCTTAACGATAATCAACTCTGGTTTGCTGCCTGAGCCACATGCAAACTGACACAGGATGACCATAAGAAATAGGAAAAGAGGAGGCCATTCCTTCCCTCAAGCCTGCTCACTGTTCAACAGAATCATGGCTCATTCGACATTCCTCACGTCCATTTTCCTGCGTGTTCCCCATAACCCTTAATTTCCCTACTGATCAAAAATCCATGGCTCTTGGTGGCAAGGAGCTCCAAAGACTCACAACTCTCTGAGAAAAGAAATTTCTCCTCATTTCGGTCTTAAATTGGCTCAGTCTTAAACTTTATGCTGAGATTATGCATTCTGGTCCTGGGCTTTCTTATGAGGGAAATATCCTCTTTACCTGTCAACCCATTTAAGAATTCTATATGTTTCAATGAAATCACCTCTCATTCTTCTAAATTTCGGTGAGTAGTGTTAAGCTGTTTAGCTTTCGCTCAGATCAAAGAAGTGAATGCATGGCTCAAAGACTAGTGGATTCCAGATCATGGGGCACTAACACTGATATTGGGTAACACAATCTGCATCAATGCTCCACACCTTGCTTGGATAGGTGTTCTTGCCAGCTATTGCAGCAGTGCTATCTTTAATTAGGTGTGCTACCCCTCTGCCTTTACTTAGATTCCTCTTCTCAACCTGATTAGCAAGGACCATTGTCACCACATAAGTTCTAAGTGTGCCATTCAACAGATTCAGTCAGCAATTAAATTGTTCCCTGCTGCATTATTTGGGAGATAACTTTTGTCCAGATCACATGACACAGCAGTCACTTTGTTTCCTGATAACAATATAGAAGACAAAAACGATAAACAAAACTCTAAATCAGGGAGAGAGGGGTAAAAAAAAAATCATCTATGGCCATTAGCCTGTGGTATTCAACCAAGCTGTAAAACGGCCACAGCTGCAGTTCCATGAAACAGAGTTAGAACCTTCCTTCTCTCCTTCCTACCTTGTTCTATCTTCAGGCTTAATCTATGACCCA
The DNA here is from genome assembly GCF_021869965.1 of Rhincodon typus. NCBI lineage: Eukaryota > Metazoa > Chordata > Chondrichthyes > Orectolobiformes > Rhincodontidae > Rhincodon > Rhincodon typus. The sequence continues at coordinate 11,445,632 of NC_063337.1, read as the reverse complement.
ACTTGCGTCATCAACGGCAGGAATTATCACAACTGCTGAGACATCAGTGCAATTTCAAAGCCATTACTTCAGACAATGTATCAACTAGACTGTGAAACACCAAGCCTGCATTGAAATAAACACTGAGCTAGATTCAATGTTTATAAGCATGGTTTTAAAATCCCTCTGTACCTATAATTGTGTCTGCATTGGAGGGTGTGACTGAAAGAGTGCATGAGATGTAACTTCTCTTTAGCAATATCCAGACCAAAGGTGTGAAAAATAAAGTAACCTTATTTTTAACCTTTTTGAAAACAAAAGACTTCCAAGAGGCATTCGATACGGTGACGCACAATAGGCTTGTGAGGAAAGTTATAGCTCATGGAATAGAGGCAGTTCTGTGAAAGAAAATAAGTACTGGGAACGTTTTCCTGAAATATACAAATGATTTAGACCTTGGTGTGCAGGAGCCAATTTCAAAGTTTGTAGTCAATACAAACCTTGGGAGCATTGTAAATTCTGCACCTATGAAAGGATATTAAATAGTTGAGGGAAAGGCTGGATAGTTGGCAGGTGAAGTGATACACTTTGGTGCAAAGAACAGGGAGAGACAGTTTAGAATAAAGGGTATGCAGGAGTGCAGACACCTGGGTGTATATTTGCATAAGTCATTAAAGATGGCAGGGCCAGCGGGGAGAGCAATCAGTATATAGTGTTTTGGTTTTACAAATAGAGGCATAGAGCACAGGCACAGGGAAGTTATAATGGATTTATGTAGGACACCAGTTGGACCTCAACTGGGCTACTGTGTACATTTCTGGGCACCACATTATCGGAAGAATATGACCTCACTGAAGCCACTGCAGAAGAGATTGACAAGAAACATTCCAGGAATGAGAAACTTCAGCTATGAGAATAGATTGAAGGAGTTAGCGTTGCTTTCATTGGAGATGAGTAGGCTAAGGGAAGATTTGATGGAAGTTTTGAAAATCATGAGGGATTTGGTCAGATTAGATAGGGAGAAACAGTTCCTACCTGTAAGAATCAATACTCATGAATCAGTAAGAATCAGATTTGAAGTGTTTCCTAACAGAGGCAAATGTCTGGAAGTGTGGTGGAGGCAGGCTCAATTGAAGCATTCAAGAGGGTATTAGATGATTATTTCAATAGGAACAATATGCAGGTTGGGTACAGGGAAAAGGCAGGAGATTGATACTAAGACAAATGCTCACAAGGCAGGCATAATGGGCCAAATGGCTTTCTGCTGCACTGTAACAATTCTGTGCATGCTGCTGGGATACTTAAAATTGACTCAATCACTCTAAGGGTAGAAAAAAACACATTCACATTCAAATACATTGATCACTGACAACTTTCAGGAAACACCTTTAAATTTTCCATGACATTCTTCAATAATTTTTGTTTCTTTATTTAACCTATTTTTCTAAGCAACCTGTATACAGATGTAATTACACACCTCTGGAGCAGGTGGGACTTGAACTAGGGCCTCCTGGTTCAGGGATAGGGACACTACCACTGTGGCACAAGAAGGCTATAAAGACACGGCAGGACAAGCTACCAGCCCAGGTCAACACATTCCACCTGTTGCTAGTGACACCCAGCTCTACCTCACTAGTACATCTCCCACACAAGATAAGCACAAATTTCCTCCAGTTACTGAAAGGATTGAAACCATATTTTGTGGGTACCTGTGCAAGCTCTTTTCCTTTGATCCCAATTCCAATCCTCTCATTGGTTGCCTTCCTCATAACATTGGCATCCAACTTGACCCTAAGTTGATCATATGAGCCCATATCCTCTGTCTGCCTACCTCCACTCCAATAAAATCACGTCATTACCCTAGTCTCAGCTCAAAAGTGGATGAAATAATTACTTCTTTTATCTTCTAAACGCATTAATTTCAATGGTCTCCTGGATAGCCTCCCACTCTGCACCCTTTGTGAACTTCACCCCCGAGCCAGAAAGCTGTGGGTTCACATCCCACGTTATAACCTGAGCATGCACAATCTAGACTGACTTTATCGTGCAGCGCCCAGAGTATGTCACACTGCCAGAACGTTATCTTCTCAATGGATCCAGCAACTCAATATTCTGAAGCAAAGCAGGGGCATTATCCCTCGTGGCCTGGCCAATATTTACGCCATAATCAACATCATAAAATAACAAATTATCTAGTCAGTATCACATTGCTGTCGGAGCTAATTTTCCACAAATTTGTGTTTTTTTACCTTACAGTAGTAACTCGACTTTGAACGTCTTGACTTCAAAAGCACTTGGCTGAATGCAAAGTGCTTGGGAAAGGCGCTACATAACTGCAAGTCTTTTTTTTTGGTTTTTATTTGGATGCAGTAGTAACTGCAGTAGTATTTTGGGCTTGTGCACTCCACATATAGCATCTCATTCCACAAGATAAACCTTAAGGCTGCATACTGTTTAACAAGGGGCAACAGAAGGCACATTAGATTCATCCAAAAATAAAACAGCATTTCAAAAAGGATGGATTAACACCTTGTGGGCCATTTTGAATTCTTTTACAAACGTATTATGCTAACATTTTTGCTGAATTTGTTTGACTTCTCCATACCATTTTAACTGTGAACAAATGTGTTCAATGCATGACCTATACAAAGTAGTCTAGGTTTGTGATCTTTCCAGTCTTGAGTCTCCTGCTTGATCTGCTACATTTATTCTTGTACGGGATGTGGGCATTACTGGCGAGGCCAGTATTTGCTTTCTGCACCTAGTTGTCCCTGAACTGAATGGCTGGCTACGCCATTTCAGAGGACAGTCCAGAATCAACCACATAGCCGTGGTTCTGGAGTCACATGTAGGCCAGATTAGGTAAGCATGGCAGATTTCCTTCCCTAAAGGGTATTAGTGAATCAGATGGGCTTTTTAAAGACAATTGACAATTATTACATCATCGCCGTTAGACGAGATTTCAATTCCAATTTTTTTAGTCAAGTTCAAATTTCATCATCTCCCATGATGGGATTCCAAGCTATGTTCCCAAAAAATAGCCTAGGACTCTTACCAGTCCAATGACAGTAACATCACACCAACACCTACCTCTAATTATCCAAACCTGAAAATCTTCACTAGCACTGTGCTATGGTTTTTTTTAATCACTCATGAGGTGCAGGTATCGCTGGTTAGTCAACATTTATTCCCCATCCTTAGTTGCCCTTGAGAAGGTGATGATGAACTGTTTTCTTAAACCGTCACAATCCATATGCGGTAGGTGGACCACAATGCCATTAGTGGGAGAATTTGAGGATTTTGACCCGGCAATGACGAAGGATCGGCAATATACTTCCATGTAAGGATGGTGAGTGGATTGGAGGGCAACTTAGAGGTGGAAATGTTCCCATATATCTGCTGCCATTGTCATTATAGCTGGAAGTGATCATCTGTTTGGAAGGTACTGTCCAAGGATTTTTGGCAAATTTCTGCAATGTATTTTGTAGATTGTTGCTACTGAGCATTGGTTGTGGAGGGGGAGGATGTTTGTGGATGTGGTGTCAATCAAACTGGCTATTTTATCCTGGATGGTGTCAAGCTTCTTGAATGTTATGAAAGGTGCACTCATCCAGACCAGTGGGGAGAATTCCATCACACTCTTGACTTGTGCCTTGTAGATGGTGGACAGGCTTTGGAATGTCAGCAAGTGGTTACTTGCTGCAGTATTCCTAGCTTCCGACCTGCTTTTATAGTCACAGTATTTATAAAGTGAGTCTAGTTGAGTTTCTTGTCAATGGTAACCCCCAGGGTGTTGAAAGTGGAGGATTCAGTGATGGCAAGAGTGGTGGTAATGTCAGTGTGCAGTAGTTAGATTGTCTCTTACTGGAGATGGTCATTGCCTGGCATTTGTGTGGCACCAATGTTACTTCAGACCAAGCCTGGACTAGTTGCATTTGAACATGGATTGTTTTCAGTACCTGAGGAGGCATGAGTTGTACTGAACAGTTTGCAATTATCAGAGAACATCCCCACTTCCAAACTGATGTTGGAGGGAAGGTCATTGATGAAACAGCTGAAGATGTTTGGGCCTAGGACACAACCCTGTGAAACTGATGTAGAAATATCCTGGGGCTGAGATGACTGATCTCCAATAACCATAACAACCATAACCATCTTCCAATGTGCCAGGTATGATTCCAAGCAGCAGGTAAATTTTCTCCAGGCCTTCCCATTGATTCCAGTTTTATGAAGATTCCTTGATGCCACACTCTGTAAAATGCGGCCTTGATGTCAAGCACTGTAACACTCACCTCATTTCTGGAATTCAGTTCTACTGTCCATGTTTGAACCAAGGCTGTAAATGTTGTACACACGCAATCATTCTAAAGGAGTGTCTACCACATACAAATTATATCTCTGAAAATTAGGCATAGTATTCTTTCAGCATAATCATTGAAAGACTGTGGGATCACTTACACGACAGGCTGATATCTGGATATTTCTATATCGCATCCAATATGCAAGCTGTGAAGGCATTTTTACATCTAAACTTAGGATGCCGCAATTGTGATTTGCCTTACTTAGCTGGCTGTTGAGTACTGCCTTTCCTCTGCATGAATCCTTCATGCAAACCACATGACTGACATAGTGAAACTCAGCTTTAATGAACTTACTCCCAATGCCAGGTATGCAGCACTCTGCAAAGACCTCAGTGTTGGCATCTTACCCTGCCACCTGATGATGTAAATTGATCTCAGGCAATGAAGATGAAATGCTTTGAGTTGCTTTACGCTATGCTGGTAGGTTGTCCAAATCTCTCACCTACAAAGAATTGATGAAAGAATTACTGCCCGACAGACTTTGACCTTTATTTTGAGACTAACTCCGTGCTTTTGTGTGTAGGCATGCACACACAGACAGGAACATAGATGGTCAACTAATAATGACAGTGCCTCCTCTATTTGGGCATTGCTCTGCACTAAACGTCACGTAGTAATGTGCATACGGTACTAAGTTTCAGCCATCATGTTTCCAGAACAGGATAATTTGCTTCTACACTCATTGTTATCATATCAAAACCAAAGGCACTTGCTCTTGTGACTCTTGTATCTTTCCAAATCTTGCTGTAATTTTTTTCCAACGAATCATCACCCGTTTCTCCTGTGGTAGAAATGTTTGTTTTAAATCTGGTGATCTTGCATTTGTCTTGATATGAACAAGACAAAAAGCTTTCAAACATATGTCTCTCATTTCAGGAGTACTTGAAATTTTTGGTGGTACTGATCTACTGGAGAAGGCTGGAACTATCTCCCTGGGTAATGTACAATTCCAAGAAATCACTGTAGTTTGTTTTGTTTTGTCGTGCAATTCATCATGTTAATTGTAGCATCAACATTTCTGCTGTCAAGTTTAACCTACTCTAATGAAAATGAATGCATTCATATTGTGTTTAATAAATATTAGGTTGATCTTCTAGTTACCTTCTAGGATTTTCCCCAGCCTACCAGTACTTTTCTGTCAGTCCCAACATTGTTTGTGTCGAAATTGGTTCTTTACTCAATAAATCAATTGTTCAGGCGCAGTGCCCTACAGGCCCCTTCCAGTAAGATGCACTTACCAACACTGCCCATGATTTAGAAAGCAGTTCATCCCCTGCTAACACTGACATAATTTCATTCTGTGCATAAAATTCTCTAGTGACCTCCCTAATCTGTTTGAAGCAGTCAATAGCAAATCCCCACCAAGGAAACCCACCACATTATGCAATCATGCAAAGTAATTCCAGACACTCCAGTTTTTTTCGGGTTATAATAACATTCTTCGAGGTTCAATTACTGACGCTACCTTGTTTACTGCGTTGATGCTATGTCCTTTAGACAACCATCAAAGACCATCACACAAATCACTGTATTAGGCTCTGAAGCAGAAGCAGCCTTCTGGTCTCTCTCTGGTCCAGGTTTCCCACAGTCAGGATCTGCTTCCCCAGCTGCAACCTTTCATACTTTTGAATACAGGAACATATCAGGCAGCAGTCCAGTTTTCAGTGAATAATTCTCCATGTTTCAGTGGTTGAGTATGGAACTGACATCCTCAGACAGAAGCCATCGGCTTTGATTTACTCAACAGCAAATTTGATAAGATTTAAGAAAATAACCTGTCAAGATATGGTATATGTGTAACTTGAGAAATGTTGTAAGTTTAGCAGTCAGGGAGGAAAAAAGGATGTATTTGGACTGTGACTCACAAAGCTCTCTAGCACCAGGTTTTTGACTCACCTCCTGTTTGAGCCTGCTATAGACTGATAGAACGACATTGATTATAATTAAATATTGTCAGTATACCAAGCAATGAACATGATTATTAAACTAAACTACATGAACCTGGGGTTAAAATTGTTACAGAGATAGTAGGAACTGCCGATGCTGGAGAATCTGAGATAACAAGGTGTAGAGCTGGATGAACACAGCAGGCCAAGCAGCATCAGATAGTTTTCTTTTCTCTGAATTCCTGTGTTCTTACTTCTTTTATTATTTATGGGACATGGGTATCACTAGCAACCATTTATTGCTGATCCCTTGAGAAGGTGGTGGTGAGCTGTCTTCTTGAACCGCTAATGTCCACATGCTGTAGGTAGAGCCACAATGCCACTAAGGAGGGAGTTCCAGGATTTTAAGCCAGCGACGCAAAGCAACAGCGAAGTAACACCAAGTTAAGATTGTGACAATATTATAGCTTTAAGAGGTGCATTTTACCCTGGTAATTTTTAACAAAGAAATGCTGAGACAGAGGCACTGAGTGGTCTGCTCAAAGCCAATAAAGTAAACAGCTTGTGAGGCCTTGGGTTTTTTTTAAAGTTGGAACAATAGAAGCAGCCTGAATAGGTGGGGTCAAGCTCCCACAGAACTAGGATTTTTAATTTTAATTTTTTGCAGTTGCTGAAGTCTTGAAGCTGGATGTGGAAGCTCTTTTTCCTCTCTCTGTTACAGTTAAAAGCTGGGGTTGTCTACCTGCTGCTAGAATTACTTGTGAGACAATCTGTTTTCCTGAATTTGCCTTTGCCAAGGGTGTGTCTATGGGATGTTACTACATTGGGACAGTCAATTAGCAGTCATTAATATATATTATTTTGTTAAATATCTTGATGGAATTACAGTTAAGCCAATTCCTTTATTTTTTTGTCTGCATTTTAACTGTAATGTAAAAATAGTGTGTTTTACTTAAATTGAGTAGTTTGTCCAATTGAATTGCATCTGAAATGCAATGCCTTGCACTTATATTTAAAACAAGAAAAAGTTAGGGTCTAGGCTACCTTTTCTATTTTTATATATTTTGAAGGGGTTTGGCCTGGTCCAATACAAGATGGCGAGTGGATTGGAGGAGAACTTACAGGCAGTGGTATTCACATCTTTGTCTTTTTAGAGACTAATGGTCATAGTTTGCAAGGTGCTGTCTGAGGAGCCTTGGATAATCTCTGTTGTGTATCTTTCAGATAGTACACACTCTGCTTTGATGATGTACTAAGTGAATATTTGAGGATGTGGTGCCAAACAAGTGGGCTGCTTTGTCCTGGATATTGTTAAGCTGCTTGAGTATTGTTTGAGCTGTACTCATTCAGAAAAGTGGAGAATATTCCATCACACTCCTGGCTTGTGCCTGGTAGATGAGGGGCAGGCTTTGGGGAATGAAGAGGTGAGTTACTCACTGCAGATGTAGGAACAGAAGTAGAATTTTCAGTCCATGGAATCTGCTCCACCATTCAATGAGATCATGGCTGGTTTGATAATCCTCAACTCCACTTTCCTGCCTTCTCCTATTAGCTTTGATTCCCTTATTGAGTAAACATCTGACTATCTCAGCCGTGAATATACTTAATCATCCAGCCTCAATAGTGCTCTATGGTAAAGAATTCCATAGATTCACCATGCTCTAAGAGAAGAAATTTCTCCTCATTTCTGTCTTAAATGTGTGACCCCTTATTCTGAAATAATGCCCTCTTGCCCGAAACTTTTCCAAAAGGGGAAACATCTAACCTGTCAAGAGCTTCTAAGAAACTTGTGCATTTCAACAAGGTCACCTCTCAAACGTCTATATTCCAATGTCCAAACTACTCAACCTCTCCTCATAAGACAGTCTCTGCACACTTTTTTTGATTTTTTTCATTCATGGGATAAGGACGTTGCTGGCTAGGCAGCATTTATTGCCCATCCCTAATTGCCCAGAGGCCAGTTAAGAGTCAACCACATTACTGTGGGTCTGGAGTCACATGTAGGCCAGACCAGGTAAGAATGGCAGTTTCCTTCCTTCAAGGTCATTAGTCAAACAAATGGGTTTTTCCAACAATCAACAATGGATTCACGTTCATCATTAGACTCTTAATTCCTGACATTTATTGAATTCAAATTCCACCATCTGCCATGGCAGGATACAAACATGCCAGTCGAATTCAGTCCCCAGAACATTATTGGGTCTCTGGATTAACAGTTCAGCGATAATACCACTAGGCCAGTGCCTTCCCCTGGTATCAGCCTAGTGAACTTTCTCTGTATTGCCTCCAATTTCAACATACCCTTCCTTAAATAAAGGTCTCCAAACTGTTCTTCGTATTCCAATACAGTAAGAAGGTGTTTAGCATGCTTGCCTTCATAGCTCAGACCATTGAATAGGGGAATTGGATCATCATGTTGAGGTTGTACAGGCCGTTGGAAACTTTTGGAGTACTGTGTAGGAACTGAATAGGAAAGGTTTAGAGAGATATAGGCCAAAATACAGGCAAGTGGGACTAGTTTAGCTTGGGAAACTTGGGTCAGCATTGTCGGGTCGTACCGAAGGATCTGTTTCCGCGCTATATAACTCTATGACACTACCGTGTAGAGGGTAGATGTTTCTACTCTATCATGCCTTGTATAGTTTTAACAAAACTTCCCTACTTTTAAACTCTAATCCCTTTGAAATAAAGGTCAATATTCCATTTGTCTTCCCTATTACCTGCTGAGCTTGGATGCTAGCTTTATGCGATTCATAGACAGGGTCCTCCAGAGCCCTCTGTTTAGTAGTTTTCTGTGGTTTTTCTCCATTAAAATAATATTCAGCTTCTCTATTCTTCCTGCCAAATTACATGATCTCCCATTTCCCCACATTATATTCCATCTATCAAATTTTTGCCCACTCACTTAACCTGGCTGTATTCCTCTGCAGATTCTTTGTGTCCTCCTCACCACTTGCCTTCTCTCCCATTATTGTGTTATCCACAAACTTGGCCGTAGTACATTTGTTACCTTCGTACAAGTCATTCATATATATTGTAAATAACTGCACATCTTACCCCAATTCTCTGTCTTTTATTAAAACATAGAAACATAGAACATAGAACAGTACAGCACTGCACAGGCCCTTTGGCCCACGATGTTGTGCCAACCTATTATCCTACTAAGATCAATCTATCCTGCATACCCTACATTTTACTATCCTCCATGCGCCTATCCAAGAGTCGCTTAAAAGTCTCTAAAGTATCTGACTCCACTATCACTGCTGGCAGCGCATTCTACACATCCATCACTCTCTGTGTGAGGAACCTACCTCTGACATCTCCCCTATACCTTCCTCCAATCACCTTAAAATTATGCCCCCTCGTAATTAGCTAACCAATCCTCTGTCCATGCTAATACACTTCTTCCACACCACTGTATTTCTGTTTATTAAGTAGTCTAATGTATGGTAACTTATCAAACATCTTCTTAAAATCCAAATACATTACATCCACTGTTTCCCCTTTATCTATCCTGCTGGTTAACTTCTTAAAGAAATCTAATAAGTTTGTCAGGCATGCTAATTCTGCGAGATCATATTGAATATTTTTAAATGTGCTGCTATTACATTATAATTCCTAGCCCCAGACCTAGTTTCAAAGTCACAGCATTTATACGGCTAGTCTACTTTCGTATCTATCAATGGTAACATTTTTGTTTTGGGTCTTCCAATTGTGGCCTGGTTAAGTGTGTTTAGTAAGCTACCATATAGTGTTCCATTTATGTTTGTTTATACTGAAGTTCCTATGCATGATAGCCTGAATAGAGATGACCTCCATGCAGATGACCCTGATTGCAATTCTGTGGTATGAGGTAATGGACTATATAGGCTCTTTCAAATGTACAGTACAACTGAGTGTCCTAATTAGCAACTCCCGATGGGACTGCTGGATCCCACTCAGAGAATGGCCAAAGACTTGTTTTAAACCTTTAGTTTTGCTTGGATTGAAGGAGGCTGCCTATTTCACAAAGGCCCAACACAAGAATAAAAATCATAGTTCTGCTGCTGACTCATGAAAGGATCCTGCCCCACTCCAAACTTCACATTGTGTTATGCAAATCCAAAGCATACAATAAATATCAGAGAGGAAAAGATTAGCTACTCCATCCATAATGCCTCATGCATCTTGATTAACACATTACATGTTTACCAGGCCCCATTTAAACTCCTATGAGAGATGGAAAACCAAATAAAAATCCAAAGCAAATTCATTGTGCATCACCAGAAGGCAAAGGGTAGGGGCATACAACAATCCAATTCAATGCTTCTCAAATATTTTTGGTAGATCATCTTTTTAAACGAATCAGTAATTAAAGGCTGCACTTTTCCCATATAAATTATAATACAACATAATACTCTAAACACAAAACATTTTCAAGTAAAGAGTGGATTGATAATATATTCAAGACAACAGGTTATCAAGTTAGTTATCGGTGAAATGGATTTTACTGCTTCCAATGCACACTCTGTCTGTCCTTGGTGCACTGTTTGACAGCACCACTTCATAAATCATTCTACATAAAAGCCAACATTTTTTTTTTCATTTTTCAGGAAAAGGTGGATAGATTTGCAGCTTGTGGTCCAAAGCACCCGTAAAAATCCCATCTAATTAAAATCTGAACTTGATTTACTCCATCTGGTGAAGCAATGGCCCTGCAGAGCACTGAGACGGAGCTGGCTGAAGGATTGTCTGAGATTAGTCTGGCAGCTTTGTGCTAGAGTGACAGTGCATCAGTACAAATGGCTGTGAACCCTCTTCACACGAGCCACATCCAATTGGCCTTTTAACCCAAAAGCTTAGCACTTTAAGTAGCACATGTGGCCCTGAGCGTGTGGATGGTAGCAAGTGGAGATGCAAGCGCTGACTACATGTTCAGCATTAGCTATCCATACTACCAGCATTACTCAATGAGCGCTTTTACATTACTGAATGGACTCTCTGGAATGCTTATACAACTATCTGTTTGCGAACTTACATCACTTTGTTAATTGTACCATTTTAAGGAATTCCACTCATTTTGGGCCGGAATTCAACTCATTTTGGGCCCAAATTCCACTCATTTAGAGCTGCGAGTATACTTTAATTTTAAACGAATAGGTTTTTCAGAGAATTAAAATCTCATCCTGTAGCGGGAGTTTTTCCATTTTGTTAAAATATGGTATCAAAGCCAACCCTATCACTGGAATAACTCCATAAGGCCATAAGACATAAGAGTAGAATTAGGCTATTCGGCCCATCAAGTCTGCTCTACCATTCAATCAAGGCTGATATGTTTCTCAACCTTGTTCTCCTACGTTCAGCCCATAACCCTCGATCCCCTTACCAATCAAGAACCTGTCTATCTGTGTCTTAAAATCCCGTCCAATTGCTCACCAATTTGAACAAAGAACAGTACAGCAGAGGAACGGGCCCTCCAGCTCACCAATGCTGCGCAAATTAGCTCATTAAGAGCTGACAAATGAATGCGGACAATTTTCTCAGCAAATCACAGGCCTCTAAACTGGCCCCCATGGTCACCAGAAGCTGCCAGCCAATCAAAGGCTTACGGTTCGCCAGTTGAGCCTGGTCCGCAGGGAATCCAATGGTGAGAAAGCGTTTTCTAACTTCTCGCTGGATGGAGTTTGTGAGGAAAGGAGACCAGGGTGGCTTTCAGAAGGCACCCCTTGACTGCACATCCATGCCAATGATTGCTCCCAGATTGGGGCAATTACAGGCAGCCCAATCCTTAGTCAGGAAAATAGCTACTTCTATCACCCGCTAGGGTGGCAGCTGACTGGGGAGGTGACAGACTGAAACCTTTAATGGCCATTAGTTGACCAATTAAGAAGGTTAATTGGTGACAAGTCGAGAAGGCTGCCCATGGACCTCCTTGTCCAAAATTCAATTAATGAGATGGCGAGCAATGGGCAGCTAGCTCCCCACAGCCAAATCACAGATAATTTTGCCTTATCTTAACCTTTCACCTTTCATAACTTCAGGGGCCAGTATTTCACACCTTCTGTATTTGCTTGTCAGAGAATGATGAGCCTGTTGAATTCTCTGCTACCGAAAGCGGTTAAATCCAAAACATTGGATGCTTTTAAGAAGGAGTTAGATGTAGTTCTTAAGGCAAGTTGGGCAGAAGGATCTGCTTCTATGACTCAATGGTATGGGGAGAAAGTTGGAACAGGGCACTGAGTTGGATGATCAGCCATGATCATAGGGAATGGCCGAGCAAGCTCAAAAGCTTGTGAAATAACTCCACAGAGGATGGTATCCCTTCACCAAGTCACCCTTTATTTACACTGATCCTGCTCCTGCAGATCATTGTGGTGACAGTTGAAGTTTTTCACTGTATTTTATTGTATTATTCACTGAAAAATGCAAGTGACAATAATAAATCATTCATTCAGAGCCAGCTGTCAAAGTGAACAGGATGTCAAACACTCCTGTTTCTATCTGTCAGCCAGGGCTCCCTGCTTGGGCAAGGTTAACATCCCCAATCAGGAAACTCTTATTCCATGAGGTCCATCTGACTGACCTCATTCCAATCACTACAGGCTGAATAGCCCATTCTTACTCTCTAGGTTTTAAAAACTGATGAAAGAACAGTCTGCACAGGCTTTGTGAACAGTCTGAGTGATGCTGTTTTACTTTGACCCCTGGGAAGGTGGAGACAGCATAATTATCAGCATCGTTGTATAAAACTTTGCCTCGACTATGCCACTGAGTGGCAAAATTGATTATTAGGAATTTACATTTCAGAGGATGGAAAGGAACAGCAAGAACAGTTTTGTGCCCTGTAGCTCAGAATTTGCAGCAAGAAAGGCCAGAGAGCAAAATGTTGATTGGCATCATGATCGGTGTCAAGAAGTTAATGACTAACCTTGATTTATAATGATTCAAGAACAACGGTGGAGAAAGTCTTTCAATGATTGCTGCAGGTCAAACTGTTGCTTTAATGCAGCCTGTTATTTACACCCATCACCCGCTATTTCTGCAAACATCAAATAATTCAGTAACTGTCTTATTTATTGATGAGCCTCCGTCACTACATGAATATTTCACCACATTGCCACAGACAAGGAAAAATACATTTGCAAAATAATGTTGACTTACACTTTTATATTTAAATGTGGAAGTTGACCTGCATTAAAATCATGAACAGAAATGAGACAAGGAAGATTTGCATTTATAAAGCACCTATTGTAACTTCAGAATGTCCCAAGTCTCTTACAGCAAGTATATTGAAGTACAATGTAGGAATCATTGCTGCTAATTTATGCACAAAATGCTGCCTCAAACTACTATGTGATCACCTCTTTTCTTGTGATTTTGATGGAAGAAATATATATTAATTACTGCTGAGAAAGGATGCGTTTCGTTGAAGATTTTTGTTTTGACCTCAGCAGGAGAATTCATAAGAATGCTAAGGTAAAGGGAAAACAACATTAAACTGCATAAGAGGAGAGTGCTGATGGGTTGGCATGTAGACTCTGTTTGGCAGATGTGCTGCCATGCAGAATGCACAAATTAATGATCACTGACAGTTAACTGCCAAGCTTTGTTTAAATTTAAAACAAGTACAGTTACTCTGATTGGTCAAAGCATTGCACTGACAATTGAAACAGAGAACGGCTATCACACTACTTCCTTGCCCATATTCATTGTACTCGTTCCAACTTGGGCAACAATGCTGGCTTTGTCGATGACACCCACATCCCATGTACAAATAAAACAAAAATTACTCTTGAGAAAATGAGCTGCCTTCTTGAGCCGCTGCAGTCCATTGAACATAGGTATGCCCACCAGCAGTTAGGGAGGTGGTTCCAGGATGTTGATTCCCATTGTTTCTGAATTACACATTGATTCACTGCACTATGTCCAGCTTAAAAGAAGAAGTGCAATTCCTGCTTAGAGTGGACTCACTTCCTTAAGATGTACAGGTCGTTGAAGAGGTTTCATCAGCTCAACACATGGGTCAGTCTCTCACTGACAGTGAGGTGTGGCATGTGTATAATATCACAGATGGAAAAGCACCAGGCCATTTTAAGGAAAAGTCAGTCAACACTGTGGGCATTTCAGCGTTGTTTCCCATTGATGTGAACATGCAAGTATCTACATTGAACAGCATATTTCTCTCACTCCTGTAACAGACACATTTCATGCTTATGACTGTCTGATCATTCTGGCATTGGGAATGATAACAGTTCCACTAAGCTAAAAAAATGTCACACTGCACAGGTTCACATTCTACGTACCAAAGGCAGAAGGCTTTTTGACAAGCTTGGATTCAAAATGAAAGATCCCACCAGGACATATGCTTCGGTGATGACTGCTGCAGATTATATAAGCCAGTAATCTTCCTTATTTTACTGCGCTTCAGGGGTTTAAGGGATACTGTCACACTCCACATATCAACATGTCAATTCTGATAGAATTCTAAAATTTGAGACTGTTGTCATTTGTTACCATCACAGTGCTATCATTCCAGATAAGTGTTCACTGCCACTGGCCCCAGCCAGAATATTGCTCCAGAAAGCCGCCTCATCGCCACTGATATTCCAGCCGCTGCCATAGGCAGGAGACTGTCACATCCCTCAAGGACCGACAGACCATCCAAATTAACTCCCAAAGATCAAAGGATCATGCTCTCAACTGCTGGAGGCACCTTTTCAAAAATCTCAGTAAAATGCGTCTGACAAATCCGCGCTGACTACACCTGATCAATTATTTTATTGACTGATCCTGTCCTTTCCCAATTGTTGATGTCAAATTAACTGGTTTGTAATTACCTGGCCTGTATGATTCTATGATCCCTACCACCCTTCTTGAACAAAGGAACCACATCAGCATTCCTCCAGTCATCTGGCACTTCACCTGCGGCCAGAGAAGTTTTAGATACCCAGGGCCCCAGCAAGCTCTTCCTTTGCCTCCCATAGCAGCTTTGGATACAGTTCATCAGGCGCTAGGGATTTATGTGCCTTCATGCCCATTAAAACATCTAATACCTGCTCTTTATTAATATTAACATGTTCTAGAACCTCACCAACCCAACTGAAATCCTTGGCTACAATATCTTTCTCCTTTGTGAATACAAATGAAAAATATTCATTTAAGACCACATCCATGTCCACTGGCTCCATACACGGGTTGCCTCTTTGGTCTCTAATGGGCCCACTCTTTCCTTGGTAATTCTTCTACACCTAAAATACTTATAAAATGCCTTGAAGTTTTTCTTAATCCTATCTGCCAAATATATTTCATGGCCCCTATTTGCCCTCCTAATTTCTTTTTTAAGCACCCACTAAACTCTCTATATTTGAAGCCCCCCACCCCTCAACCTAACATATGCTTCCTTCTTTTTCTTTAACAAACTCCTGATATTCCTTGACATTCAGGACTCCCTGGACTTGCTGTCCTGGTCTTCTACACTTAGAGGAGCATACTGGCCCTAAATTCCACTACACTACTTTTAAAAGACTCCCACTTTCCAAATGTAGACTTACCTGAAAGTAAGTGCTCCCAGGCTATGTTTGCCACACCCTGTCTAATGATATCGGATATTGCCACCCCTGACCCCTCCCACCACCCCAACTTCTTCACTCCCTTATCCCTTTCCATAATGACTTTGAAACTTAGAAGTGTTATGATCACTATCCCCAAAATGCACACTCACTGAAACTTCAACCACTTAACATGCTTCATTCCCAAGGTTTAGGTCTAGCACTGCCCGATGTCGTGTAGGACTATCTATGTACTGGCACAAAAAGCTGTCCTGGATGCACTTTTAAAAAATCCACCCTGTTTAATCTTCTCACACTGAGGCAAGCCCCATTTATAGCAAAGTTGAAATCCACTATAATTACAACCCTGTTCCTCTCATAACTTTCAGTGATTTGCCCACATATCTCCTTCTCTTTCTCCCTCTGCTTGTTGGGGGAACTGCAGTATAATCCCAACAAAGTGATTGTCCCATTTTTTTTTATTAATAAGCTCTACCCAGCTGGCCTCATTTGAAGAGCGTTCTAGGACATCCTCCTTCATTACTGCATTGATGGTTTCCTGGTGGTCATCCAATGCTTTTCTGCCTGTGCAGCCCTTACTTGTGGAGTGACCAGCTCACCAAATGTGAAATCCATGATAATTTCAGCCTCATGGATGCTCCATAGTGAGTCCATAGCTGCACAGCTCCAGCCAATCTATGCAGTCATTCAGGAACTGCACCTGAACACATTTCCTGTATACATTCCTGTACAGATTATAGGAGCAGCATTTCACAGGGCCGGGTCCTCCTGCCATTGTGAATCATTCCAACCACAAGCTATAGGCTAGGAACAAATTACTCAACCTTAACTACTACTCAATAAATCAGAGCTCTCTCTCTCTTTCAAACTACAAATCATTTCAACAGGCACTTTACACTCTGTCTTCCTCCCAGTACTACTCTCTCAGTCCCTAAAGCTGGTTCCTAAGATTGTAAAATACGATCGCCCCTCATTCTTCTCGAACCCAGCAAATATAATCCTAACTGATTCAATCTATCCTCATACGTCAGTCCCGCTATCCCAGGAATCAGTCTACAGTCTAACTCTAATATAATCACAGAGCCTCTTTGTATGCTATTGCACAAAGATGCAGAATAGGAACGGACAATTGCACAGCAACAGCATTTGACATGTTAAAAGTGTAAAAGTGAAGCATCTCCACCAGTCCTTACACAATTCAACCCACAACAGATGAGTCTGAAAATATGACAGAAGCTGTACTTTCATAGTGGACTGAAGGAAGTGAATGACCAATTGCTTAAGCATCACACCACTGTCAGAAACTGAATGCACTACTGGACAGCCAGAAGCACTAGCTTGCATCTTTACATGTAAGCATTGGCACATATAACTCTGCAGTAGAAAATTCACTCTCCACATTGATCACCAAGTGCTAACCACGTTGATGGCCACATTGACCTGACGTATCAGCAGCTGGTCAGATTGTCTATAGAAGTATAACTTCACGGTCGAGGATCTCACAGGTTTGTGCAACTGAGTGACTAACAAGCTGAGCTATATTTACCATCACAGACAGAAAAGCAATATCAGGGATCGGGAACTGCATAATTGCAACTACTTCACATGCATTCACGAATCCTGGTACACAGACGGAATACTGCAGAAAGTAAGCCAATACATAAAAACAGTTAGCCTCATGAAATAAAGGAAGAACCGGTCTTGTACTACAAGGTAAAAAATGAGTTTACAATATTTGATGACAACTGGATGCTCATGGAACTCAAGCAGTTATCTAAAAAGTGCGACAACAATGTGTATTGCATCTTGCCCATGAAGAACATCCAAGTGTTAAGAAGGAACAACAATCTTGTGAAGCAGGCTGCTGGCAGGAACAGATCAAGGAGAAGTTGGATAAGGCACTGCACAGGAGTTCATTACAACCTACATAGCTTGTACTGTGAAAAAACGTGTGCAACCCTGTGAAACATCACCATAAGCAATCTTGTCACCAAATTACCGTGGCTAAATCTCCAAACAGATGTTTTTGGAGAATTGCAAGGAACAATGTGTAAAGGATGATGGTAACATGTTGATAATGTCACTGAGTCAGTAAACCAGAGGCTCAGGCTAATGCTGTGGGGACATGGATTAAATTCAATTAACAAATCTAGAATATAAGGCTGGACTCAGTGATGCTAACCATCATAACCATCCCTGATTATTGCAAAACTCATTCCATCCACTAAAGCCCTTTAGTGAGGGAAATCTGTTGCCGTTATGCACACTGGCCTACATGACTCCAGACCTACAGCAACACAGTATACTCTTACCTGCACTCTGAAATGGCCGAGCAATCCACTCACTCAGTTCAAGGGAAATTAGGGATGAGTGACAAATGTTGGGAGATGCCCACACCCGCAAAAGAATATAAAGAAAAGAAAAATATTGGTTGCTCTTTACCAATGCTGATCAGTTAGACGACAACACAAAGTGAACCACATGATGCTTGATAGCCAGCAGATTTTAAAATTACAAGGACAGCGATTATGAAGATACATTTTCTTTTCCAATGAATGACTATGGTGTTGATCATCTGCCTCAACAAGGTTGTCAAGGAAACCACAATCTTGCATCCGTAGTTCTCAACACGAACAGAAACAATCCTCATATCTCAAAGGCTATTTTTGTAATTGGAGAAAATAGACACTCTGGACCCTAAGAAATGACTCAGTGTACCCATGTTTGTTGATTAGAATAGTTTAATTTAAAATAAGACCTTTTACTTGACAGGGGAGAAAAGATGCGGTGTTTAACTATTCAGTTTTTGGTAATATGCATCTATTGACTTTTATGTGCTGAGAGTCAAACCTGGGTGTAGTGATTGGGAAACCTGACTTAAAACAAGAATCTATAAGCATGAGAACAGACATCTTAGAAACACTGTAAATAAAGTTCTTGTACACAGAGAAATTATGTTTCATCTTTACATATCTCCAAGGCATAAATCACAACATCAAGGTCAATTGGGAGGGAAGGGGAGCTACATCATATCGGTGTAAGCAAGACCCATGGATGAAACAGGCATCATGCCCTTTGTATATGCAAATAAGGAGATGAAGCTCGCAATTTCAGGCCATCACTGCAAATTTGGACTTCCCCGGGAATAAAGGATCTACATGGGAGCAAACTAGCAGTTCTTAAAAGGATTACTGTGCACCACCATCAAAGTATAATTTGTGATACAAAATCTCCCTCTACTCTCACAAAATTGAGATGAAAAATGTTTTTGCAGGAGAAAAACATTAATTGATTCCCATGTATTTCATTTATACAGCTCCTGACTGATTGAGGCACAGGATTCATGTGATTGTGATAAATCCCACACACAGCCCTTGCAGGTAAAAAAATGTCTTGACTTAGCTGTGGCATGGTGGAATAAATCTTTTTATCCCAGACATTAGGAGAGAAGAAAGCTGTAGCCATTTGAAAATAAAGAGAAAAAGCAGGGAACAGCAAAGGCCATTGATTAATGAATGTGACATGTTTAGAAAGAGAACACTCTGGATTACACAGCTTGGAGATAACAACATTTCAGGTTCTGGAAATTGCCTTATCTTTTGGTAATACCCATTCATATATCAAAATTTGGGCCAAGAACATTGTCTGAGCCATGTGAAATATCATTTAGAAATCACCATTATATTTTCTCAACTCTGAAAATAATTTTACCCAATGTGTTAGGACGTTTTTTTGAAAAATCATTCTAAGAGGCAAAGTAGGTGGTTACCTTGTCAATCATTGCCATATGTTTGTAACTATATTAGGTTACCAACTGCCCAGGCTTACCCTGGAATCTTCAGAAATATTCAGAGAAATCACTGAGGCATTAAAACAATTGTTTTTTTCATTTACTTTCAAGATTTTTGTTCATTAACTGTAAAAGCATTGGTGGTTGGGCAGGAAAAGGCTGCTTGACGTGATGGAGTGCTCAAGGTTGGAAGGTTATTTGACAAAACTTTCACACCCAACCAGAAGTGGCTACCTTACTGCGCTGTAGCATTAATTATTAGTACTTTGGGATAAGAAGCATGATGTTGTACATGTATATGTGTTAGGTGTCCTGAGCTGATTTATCTACTTTTTAACTCAGTTTAGTTCATGCAAAGTCAGACTTGCACACTGTGAAGAAGAACGTTCAGAAAAGATTCACCAGGATGGTGCTGGGAATGGAGGGTTTGAGTTATAAAAGTAGGCTGGATAGGGTGGGAATTTTCACTAGAGTGTGGGAAGTTGAAGGGAAACCTTATAGAGGTTTATAAAATCATGAGAGGTATAGATAAGGTGAATAGCAAAAGTCATTTCCCTAGAGTGGGGGATTTCAAAACTAGGGGGCACATTTTTAAGATGACAGGAGAAAGTTTTAAAAAGGATATAGGGCAACTTTTTTTACACAGAGTGGTTTGTGTATAGAATGAACTCCCAGAGGAAGTGATGGATTCAGGTACAGTTACAACATTTAAAAGACATTTGGACAAATACATGAATAGAAAAGGTTTGGTGGCATATGGGCCAAATGCAAGCAAGTGGGACTAGTTAAGTTTCGGAACATGGTCGGTGTGGAGATGTTGGACCTAAGGGCCTGTTTCCAAGCTGTGTGACTCTATGACTCTATGAACATCCTCTAAACTGCCTCTGTTACAATTCCTCAAGTGAGGAAACCAAAACTGAACACAATACTCCAGATACAATTTCACAAATGCCTTATCTGTTGCAGCAACATTTCCTTACTTTTATACTTTAATCCTTTGGCAATAAATGCCAAAATTCTATTTGTCTTCTTTCTTACCTGTTGTAAATGCATATTCATTTTCTCTAATTCATACAAGAGGACCCTCAGATCCATCTGCATTGAAGTACTCTCACGTTTCTCCGCGTTTAGATAATAAGTTGTCTTACATTCTTTCGTTCAAAATGGAGAATCTTGCTCTTACCCAATTTAAATCTGACTTGCCAAATTTTAGCTCATTCACCGAACATATCCACTTCCATTTGCAAATTTTGCAACTTACTTGCCCAACTAGTTTAGTGTCATCTGCAAATGTGGCTATGGTACATTCTATCTTTGCATCTAAGTCATTAATATGGATTGTAAATAGTTGGGGATTGAGGACTGAACCCACTGTCCCCCCATTAGTTACATCTTGAGTCTCTGCTTTTTGTTGGTTAGCCAATGCTCTGTCCAAACTAATAAATTACCCCAATCCTATGTAACGTTATCTTGTATATTTTTAACCTTTTTTGTGCAGCACCTTATCAAGTACATTTTTAAATGTTATTTAAAATAAAACAAATCTTGCTTGAAAAATATTTCTTAATACATCTAAGAATGCCAAGTAGCAGATTAGCTAATACTGTTGAAGGTAGGTTTATCACAAAAATAAGCATTTTTAATCACAATTAATCCATGGCGTTGTGAGTCATTTGATTTTAAATTACTGAACCTAACTTTTAAATCCGTGATGTGGAGGTTGCTGGTGTTGGATGGGGGTGGACAAAGTCAGAAGTCACATGACACTAGGTTATAGTCCAACAGGTTTATTGGAAATCACAAGCTTTCGGAGTGTAGCCCCTTCGTCAGGTAAAGTGGATTCCACCTGACAAAGCAGCAGCACTTCAAAGGCTTATGATTTCAGATAAACCCATGGAACTATAACCTGGTGTCATGTAACTTTATTTTTAGGTCTTGTTCAAAGTCCTGTAAATAGGGACCATTAGCAGAGTCTCTGAATGATGATTAATTTTTTTTTCTATTCATTTGTGGGATGTGGGTGTCGCTGTCTGGCCAGCATTTCTTGCCCATCCCTAGTTGCCCTTGAGAGCTGCCTTCTTGAACTGCTGCAGTCCACCTGCTGTGGGTTGACCCACAATGCCATTAGGGAGGGAATTTCAGGATTTTGACCCAGCGACAATGAAGGAATGGCGATATATTTCCAAGTCAGGATGGTGAGTGGCTTGGAGGGGAACTTGAAGGTGATGGTGTTCCCATATGTCTGCTGTCTTTGTCCTTCTAGATGGAAGCGGTCGAGGGTTTGGCAGGTGCTGTCTGAGGATCTTTGTGAATTTCTGCAGCGCATCTTGTACACACAGCTGCTACTGAGTGTCAGTGGTGGAGGAAGTGGATGCTTGTGAATGTAGTGCCAAACAAGCGGGCTGCTTTATCTTGGATGGTGTCAAGCTTCTTGAGTGTTTTTCCTAGCTTCTGACCTGCTCTTGTAGTCACTGAGTTTATATGGTGAGTCCAGTTGAGTTTCTGGTCAATGATAACCTCCAGGATATTGATAGTGGGGGATTCAGTGATGGTAACACCATTGAATGTCAAGGGGTGGTGGTAGATTGTCTCTTATTGGTGATGGTCGTAGGCTGGCATTTGTGTGGCGCAAATGTCACTTGTCAACCTAAGCCTGGATATTGACCAGATCTTGTTGCATTTGAACACAGACTGCTTCAGTATCTGAGGAGACATGAATGGTGCTGAACATTGTGCAATCATCAGCAAACATTCCCACTTCTGACCTTACGATGGAAGGAAGGTCATTGTTGAAGCAGCTGAAGATGGTTTAGCTGAGGACACTACCCTAAGGAACTCGTGCAGAGATGTCCTGGAGCTGAGATGATTGACCTCCAACAACCATGACCATTTTCTTATGTGTTAGGTATGACTCCAACCATCGCAGAGTTTGCCCCCAATACCCATTGATTCCAGTTTTGCTAGGACTCCTTGATACCACACTCAGTGGAATGCAGCCTTGATGTCAAGGGCTGTCACACTCACCTCACCTCTGAAATTCAGCTCTTTTGTCCATGTTTGAATCATGGCTGTAGTGAGATCAGGAGCTGAGTGGTCCTGGCGGAACCCAAACTGGGCGTCACTGAGCAGGTTATTGCTGAGCAGGTGCTGCCTGATAGCACTGTTGATGACACCTTCCATCACTTTACTGATGATTTACAGTAGGCTGATGGGGCGGTAATTGGATGGGTTAGATTTCTCCTGCTTTTTATGTACCGGACAAACTTGGGCAATTTTCCACATTGTCGGATAAACACCAGTATTGTAACTTACTGGAACAGCTTGGCTAGGGGAGCGGCAATTTCTGGAGCACAAGTCTTCAGTTCTATTGCTGGAATGTTGTCAGGGCCCATAGCCTTTGCAGTATTTGATCTGGAGTTTGACCAGTCTAATGAATGAGAGCAGTAGCTTCTAGAGCAATACATTGTCATACCAGCACAAAAGATTGCAAAATCTCGAACTGCACTGAACCAAACTTGTGCTCAAAAGTTTGGAATCGTTAGCAGTCCTTTTAAACAAAAAATCATTTTAGAGCTACATGTATAGAACAGGTGAGTAGAGTAATTTAGATGGCTCAATTAAAACAACCAGCAAAGGCAAAGGAAGACAAATGGTCTCCTTTTGTCTTACAAGATTCTATGATGCCAACAGGAAATGTCGCAAATGAGACTTCTGTTCTACGTTGACAATTGCCCTTTAACTGCAGTAGATTCATCCCATGCAGTATTAGCAGCTAACTTATGAATATTAAAAGATCACTGTCTACTTAGAAATGAATATAAATTGTTATATTACAGCATTCAATAGCCAAGATTTACAGTATAATTATCTGAGCTATTTCCTGTTGAACTTTCTAAAGGTTGGAAGGCCAATACAAATAACTAATCCAAAGAACACAAATGAACTGCAATTACCAGGTCTGACCTGCTTTTCATACATCAATACTGCATATTCTCAGTCAAATGAAGACAATTGTGAATGTCATTGAGAGCCAAGAATGGTCACCAGTGTAAAGCAACTACACCACGTTTGAACAATAAGAGTGAGTATTGTCAGACTTTATTTGGCTGTCATTGGGCAATGGAGTGAAATTCTGTAGAATTTCTCTCTCTTCGATAAATTGAATACAATGTACAACTTGGCAGATTTGACATGCCCTGTGAGCTAGCTTCATGGATTTTTCTGCTCATGTCAATGCATACAATGGCAGTGAGTCACAAACATTAATTCAAGTCAAGACGGTCTGAAAATGTTGTGTAGTTGGAAGACTTCTCAAGGTTTATAGTTTTTAAAAGTGAGAGGAGAGGGATTTAAAAAAGACATGAGGGACAAATTTTTTACACAGAGGATGGTTCACGTGTGGAATGAACTTTCTCAGGAAGTGTTCAATGTGGGCACAGTTACAACATTTAAAAGACACTTAGATAAGTACATGAATAGGAAAGGTTTGGTGGGATATAAGGAGCCAGCAGATGGGACTAATTTAGTTTGGGATTATGTTCAGCATGGACTGGTTGGACCGAAGGGTCTGTTTCCATGCGATATGACTCTAGACACTAGCAGTAACTCAGACTGCCATATGTTTCATAGAAAGATCAAACTTGAATTTATTTAACAAAAAATTATTGTAGCACTCTTAATGAAGTAAAACATTCCAGGGCCCTTCACATATCATCATCTCTTGTTTCCCTAAAGCCTGTCCATTCTCTACGAGTCAAAAGTTAAGTGTGATGGAGCACTTCCCACTTGCCTGGACAAGTACAGTTCCAACAACACTCAAGAAACTTGACATCATCTGGGAGAATGCAGCATGTTTGATTGCTACCCCATCTATCACCTTCAACATTCACTCCCTTCACAAACGATTTACAGCAGTAGATACCATCCACAAGATCCTCTGCAATAATTCAACATCGCTCTTCTGTCAACACCTTCAAAACATGCAATCTCTACCATTCAGAAGGACAAAGACAACAGATCCATGGTAATACCCCCTTCTGTAAGTTCCTCTTAAGCCACACCCTATGCTGACTTGGAACTTTATCACTCTTCCTTCAAAATCGCTGGGTCAAAATCCTGGAACTCCATTCCTAATTGATCTGTGGGTGCCCCTACATCCTGAGTTCACCACTCCCTTCTCAAGGACAAGTAAGGTTGGGCAATAAGTACTGGCCCAGCCAGAGACTCACACATTCCACAAATAATTTTTTTAAAAATCCACTGTAATTTGATAATGAGCCACTGAGGAAATATTGGGTAACTGGTCAGAAGCTTTGGACAAGAAGCAGATTTTAGAAAATGTTACAGGAAGAGAGGTATAAAAAGGTGGAATTTCATAACTTAGGGTATCAGCAGCTGAAACATGATAGTCATGATGAGTGCATGATTAAAATCAGGAAGAATCAAAGTAGTGTGTATGTTTCAGAGAGTTGTAGAACTGGAGGAAATGACAGGGTAAGGGAGGGGCAAGACCGTGGAAGGATTTAAAACAGGGAAGAGAATTTTAAAACAAAGGCCCTATTCAACTACTAATAAACATATGTAAGTGAGCACACCAGTGACGAGTGAACACGACTTGGTGCAAGTACAGGCCACAGAGCTTTGAATAAGTTCAACTTTATGGAGGATGAAAGATAGGAATAGAGCCTGGAATTTGCCCTTTGAAGTAGTCAAATCTAGGGGTAAGAGACAACACAGTGTGGAGCTGGAGGAACACATCAGGCCAGGAAGCATCAGAGCAGCAGGAAAGCTGACGTTTTGGGTAAGAGGGTTTTGGCCTTTCATGACCTCAGATCTCACAACCAATAAACAACTGTAGAAGTGTAGTCACTGTGGTAATGTAGAAAATGTGGCAGGCAAATTCTGCACAGCAAAGTTCCACAAAAAGCAATGTGATAATGGCCAGATCATCTAATTTAGCCTGCGCCTTGCAGAACAAATATTGGCCAGGACAATTGCAATGCTCTATCTGAAGATACAACCATGACATCTTTGAAGCCAATCTGAGAGGGAGACAGGCTTGGATTTAACATGTCATCTGAAAGATGGCATCTCTGACAGTGCAGCACGCCCTCAGTACTAATTGGAATGTAAGCCCAGACACTAACAAACAAACGGGTGAAGGTGTTAGCAGATGACAATTGTGTGGCACTTTATTCTTTTCATAGCCATTTTGTGCTCACTGGTATCTTAAATTGCTGCAGTGTGCGGGCATTTCGTCATATCAGGTCAAAATATGACAGCATGACACAAGTGAACAGAATACTGATGCGCAACCGCAATTAAAGAAGGATCCTAACTATGGCGAACCATGGAACTTAAGGACAGCATCAAACTGAAAGAAAAACATACAACATGGTAAAGATTAACAGTAAGACAGAGGATTGAGAGAGTTCTAAAAGCCAAAAAAAAATAAAGAGGGAGAAAATAAACCTTGAGAGTAAACTGGCAACTCATATCAAAACAAGCAGCAAGAGCCTAATTAAATAAATTAAAAGGAATAGAAAGGCCAAAGTGAACATCGGGTTTTACAGGATGAGAATGGGGAAGACATAAGGGGAAAACCAGGAAATGGCAGCGGTGGTGAATAAATATTTTACGTCAGTCTTTACAGAAAACATTCCAAAAATGCCAAGTAACAAAGGGGCAAAAAAAGGTGAGGAGTACAATGGCTATCACTAGACAAACAGCACAAGGAAAACTAATAGGTTTAAAGGTTGACAAATCTCTTGGACCTAACGGTTAGCATCTTGGGATATTACAGGAAGTAGCTAGTAGAAGCAAGTAGTAGAAAAGCCCCAGAGGATTAGAAAACTGCTAATGTAACAGCCTTATTTAAAAAGGGATGGAGATAAAAAAGAACAAGTAACTACAGGCCAGTCAGCTTAAAATCTGTCATTGGGCAAATGATGGAGTCTATTACAATGGATGTAATAGCTAGCAGGGTGTTTAGAAATACAGCACATCATCAGAGTCAGCAATGACATCTTTGAAAGTGAAAGCATGCCTGACAAATTTATTGGAAGTCTTTAATGAGAATAGATAAAGGGGAACCAGAACTTGTAATATATTTAGATTTCCACAAGGCATCCCATAAAGGCATGTAAGGCTACTTAATTAGAGACCATGATGTTGGAAATAGTACATTAACATGGATAGAAGATTAGCTAACAATTAGAAGACAGAGAATTGGGATGGGGGGGGTCATTTTCAGGATGACAAGTTCAGTGCCTCAGGGACCAGTGCTGGGGCCACAATTATTCACAGTTCACCATTAATGACTTGGGTGAGAAATTGAATATCCGATCACCAAGTTTGAGGATGACACAAAAATAGGTGGGAAAACAAGTGCTAAGGATGTCACAAAAGAGTCTATAGAGGGATAAAGACAGGTTAAGTGAGTGACCAAAAACTTGCCAGGTAGAAATAATGTGGGGAAATGTGAGGTTATGCACGTTGGCATGAAGTATTTTCCCATGAGGAGAGGTTGGGTAGTCACTGGAGTTTAGAAAGGAAGCGGTGACCTTATTGAAACATATAACATTCTCAGGGAACTTGACAGGCTAGATGGTGAAGGTTGTTTCCCTCTGTGGGAGATTCTTCAATCAGAGGGCATAATCTCAGAGTATAGGGTCACCCAGTTAGGGCAGAGAAAGGAGGAATTTCTTTTCTGAATCCATTGAATTCCTTGCCTCTAATGGCTAGAGTGGCTATGTCATTTAGAATATCCAAAGCTGAGATGGTTTTTTAATCAGTAAGCGAATTATGGGGAAAAGGCAGGAAAGTGAAGGATTATCAGATCAGCCTTGATCACATCAAAAGGTGAAGCCGATTTGATGGGCTAAATGACCTACTTCTTTTCTTAGGTATTATTGTATATTGATCCAATTAAGTCTGTGCCAATTCCTGAGTGACTTTGGGACCATGAGAACCAGCACATTCATAGTCCAGACAGATGAATGCAGAATCAAATAGCCAGGCAGCACAGTGACTCAGTGGTCAGCATTGCTGCCTCACTGCGCCAGAGGCCCAGGTTCGATTCTACCCTTGGACAACTATATATGTGGAGTTTGCACAATTTCCGTGTCTGTGTGGGTTTCTTCCAGGTGCTCCAGAAATACTAAATAGGGTGGGATGCTCTTCCGAGGGTCAGTGTGGACTCAATGGGCCGAATGGCCTGCTTCCACACTTTAGGGATTCATTGAAGTTTCCAGTGTCATGAAAGGTCTTGAGGCCTCTGCTGATAGCTTTAATAAATCTAGTGCAGCAAATCGCACAAGACGCTTTGAGGAAGAGGAGTTCAAGATTGGTGAACAAAGGGAATGTTGGCATTGACAGGGCTGACGGATCCAGGTTGCTTGGTTTTGAACGACCGTACCAATTTAATCAAATGCACATGAACATAAATACTTACTGCAACTCAAGTATATTCATCCACATTTACTCTTCACTCTGAGTAGCCGCACATCTTTATCATGATATCATGAGAGGATCATCACGTGCCAAGGCACATTTGCTCTTCTCAATCTGTACCTGGATATTTTTCTAATTAACCTGTTGGGAGATGTTATTACACACCCCCTGGAGCAGGTGAGGATTGAACCCATGCCTCCTAGCACAGAGGTAAGGACACTACCACAGCATCATAAGGGCTCCCTTAAGACTGCAGCTATGAGCACTCCTTGAAAGAATCTCTCCATAACCCCGCAACAGCGAGTTGAGTTCCACACTGGGCAATCATTCCATTAATAAGTACTAACTCAAAGCATGATACATAATCACAGATAGCATTTGAGATAAAATGTTAAACTTAGCCCTCTCTCCATTTATAGATTGATATAAAAGACTCCATGGCATTAGCTGAAGTACAGCATTCTCCCTGGTGTCCTGGTCATATCCCTCATATGTTTTCATATCATGAAAACAGCTTATCCATTCATTTGCCTCTGCTGTTTGGAGAAATTTGCAGTACACAAATTAGCTGCCACATTTCCCTACATTACAACAGTGACTACGCTTCAGGAAGTACTTAATTGGCTGTAAAACAATATGGGGTATCCTGTGAAAAGCACTATAAAATGCAGCTCCCTGCTTCATTAAGAGCAAAGGCAAGGATACATTAAGTTTCCATATTTTGTGGGTTACAAAGATCAGTAGCATTTTGCAATCATCTTACAACATTCTTGATGTTACATTTATACCACCATTAATCCAAGCTGACCAGAAGTCCAACTGCTTGCTCCTCTTATTATTTCACCTCTAGGTGATCTACTGAAATGCAACAACCTAATCATATTAGCTTTCTGTATATTTTCTCTGGCTGAAAACAAAACTCTTTACTGATAGGGAGAAAGATGGTTTAAAGTTACAATCTCTGAGAAATGGGGCTCAGGGAGTTGTATCAACAGATGTGCACATTGATTGAGTGCAGGCCTATAATACACACAGAGAAGTATATTAGAAAGCACAAGATGTCAGCCGATATAATGAGTCTCTTTAGACGACAATTTCACTGCAACTATACCAGTGGTCAGATATACAAAAGCACACTTGAGACAATTTAAGAACTAACAATTCTGTTAAATTACTGTAAGGCTTAATGGATTGATACATCCTATTGATTAAAATCAGATGGAACACTTTGACCTCTATACTAGAAGCACAAATTCACAAAGACTATCCTTGTATATATTTTTAATCAACCCACTCAGACATGTCATCACACACCTTTAGAGCAGTGGACTTGAATCTGACTTGAACTTCTAGCCCAGAGGCAGTAACACCATTACTGTGCCACAATAGCCCACTTGGACTAACTTCATATGCTTTAATAGAATCACAGAATGATTCAGTATTGAAGGAAATCAGTGGAGGGCTCTGGTGGAGCATTGGTAGTGACCCCAGTCCAAGTCCCCAGTGTTGCAGAAATGTGCATTTACATTGATTAGAAAACATCTAGAAGGAAAGCAGCCCCTCATCTTAAGAAAATATCCCAGAGACATTCGCGCCATACAAGTGCCAGGCAATGACCATCACCAATTAGAGACAATGTAACCAATGCACCTTGACATTCAATGGTGTTACCAACATTGAATTCCTCACTATCAACATCCTGGGGGTTACCATTGACCAGAAGCTCAACTGGACTCATCTTATAAACACAGTGGCTACAAGAGCAGGTCAGAGGCTAAGAATACTGCAGTGAGTAACTCACTTTCTGACTCACCAAAGCCTGTCCACCACCTAAATGGCACAAGTCAAGAGTGAGATTGAATATTCCCCACTTGCCTGGATGAGCGCAGCTCCAACATCATTCAAGAAGGTTGACACCATCCTGGACAAAACAGCCCACTTGACTGGTACCACAACCACAAAAATATCTACGCCCTCTACCACTGATGCTCAACAGCAGCAGTGCGTATTATCTACAAAATGCTGCAGAAATTTGCTAAAGACATCTTCCAAACTCACAAACATTTCCATCTAGAAGGACAAGGGCAACAGACTGATGGGAACACCATCACCTGGAAGTTCCCCTCCTAATCATTCACCATCCACACTCAGAAATATATTGTGCTCTATCATTGTCGTAATCTTGCAATTCCCTCCCTAATAGCACTGTGGGCCTACCCTACAGCACATGGACTGCAGTGGTTCAAGAAAGCAGCTCACCAACACCTTACAAGAGCAACTAGGGACAGGCAATAAATGTTGGCGAGCCAATGATTCAACATATTCCATGAGTGAATTTTAAAAATTGGTTTCATCAAATCAGATATTCATTACTCTTTTCCCTGATTCCTAAAAACAACTGAATATGACTCCACAAAATCTCTTTTCAGTTTCATTATATTTATTAAGGCTCTCACAAACACTTATTGTAATTCACCATCATAATAAAATTAGAAGAGTTCTTGTGCAGCACTGGCAACGTCCCTACCTCTAAGCCAGAGGTCCAAGTTCAAGTCCCACCTCCTTCATAGGTTTGTCATGAGTCATTTGAATATGTGGAGTCAGATAGCAAATTTATTGAGGTAGGTCACAGATTAGCATGATATAACTAAATGGTAGAACATGCTAAAAGATTTAGTGGTCCAGGAACATACAAATTTATAGGAGTAGGCCACTCAACCTGCTTTGTCATTCACTAAAATAATGACTAATCTGATTATTCCAATTATTTTTGCCTAGCCCCGATAATCTTTCAACCTTTGTTGATCAAGAATCTATTTACCTCTGCCTTAAAAATAATTCAAAGACTCTGCTTCCACTCACTTTTGAGGAAGACAGCTCCGAAGATTTTCAACCTTTGATGAAACAAAAAAAGTCTCATCTCTCCCTTAAAGTGGTGACCACTTATTTTTAAACAGTGACCTCTATTTCCACTAAGGATCATTCAACACATTGTTCTCTGCCTTCCTATCATCCCAGTCACATTCCTATTACAGCTTCTAGTTGGATCTTAATCAAATCCAGTGTCTGGGACTCAATGCACACTTCCTGCCATCTGATGTATTCCTTAAATTTAACAAAAAAATTCCTGCCATTTGTTTTCATTTGACCTTCACAACCAGAAATTTGTTACTCCCTTGACCTGCTACTCAAAAGTGGATACAGACTGGCTTCTTGAAGTCAAAGTATGGAATATGTTCCCTCTTCAGAGTGAGACCAGAACTAAGGGCCAAAATTGCAAGATAGTCATGAAAAAAATCTCACAGGTAATTCTGGAAAACATTCTCTACCATTCTTTACTCAGAGAATGGTTAGAATATGCAGGACACTACCACAATAGTAACTGAGTTGCATTGTATTTAAATAAATACACGATGGAGAATTAAGCAATTGATGGGGTTAGAAGAATTGGAGAAGGGTGGTGCAAAACATAACCACCTGCATAGATCTGACAGACTGAATAGTCTGCTTCTGTGCAAGAAATACTGTCTAATATGATTTATTACCTAAACTAACATCTCTACAGCCAAGAAGTCAAGTATGTGCCCTGCTGCCAGGCCACCAAAGCTGGTTGCCCTTGTCTGACAATCAGTGCCAGGATCTTCCAGATCTAGTTCTGCTGTTTCATTTCTATATTCCTTGATATTTTCGCTGGCATTCTCAGTTCAGTACCTATCAGCTCAATGTCACACATCAAGCTGAACTTGCATTCAGCCCTGTTCTGTGCCACTGAACAATGCGTTTAATGCACAGTGTTATCATGATGATTAAAGGCAGTTTAATTTGCAACATAACCCTCTAATCAGACAGAGGCATTAAGAAATCTCAGAGAAGGCTTGTAATTCATGAATGTTCGGTGGAATGTTACAAAATCTATAGTTATCCCACAATAAGAGCAAGTATAGATTTGCCCACTATGCAATAGATTAAAAATGCAATGAAAATATATTTCTGACCTCTTCAACACAATTTTAATAACCTTCTTCCTCATGGTTGGTTTTATTCTCCTTACAATGAAGAGAATAACATGGGTGATTTATAGCCTTTCATTTCCTACTTTTGATTTATGTAGAGCAGTGGTCCTTTCCAACATCCTTAAAGGTGAATGATCCGTTAAGGAAATGGATGACGCACTTTATTACATTTTGTTCAAAAATGCGTAACCTGTCTGATGCTATTGTCACATTTACAGCCTCCAGTGAATCGCACTCGCAAGAGACAGACCAATAAAAACTCAAAGTCTATAGCGTCGCTAGGAGAAAGACAATGAAAGGCAATCAAAACACATAATCTCTGGCTGAAACACAAAGACAATGTCTCCTTCAAGGGACCTTCAAGTTGAAAGCAAGCAAAAATACTTTTGAGTTGTGGAGAAAACAAGATAAAATGATGGCACACAATTAGAGTGGACCAACACCATCATCTCACAAATCAGAAGACTAACTCTTGGAGATTAAGAGACGTGATATAAAAATCATGAGTTACCATTTTTATCAACCATAAAGTGATACAGACAATTACCTTATGAAACTCATTAGGGACTAACTTAATCTCTAATAGGCCATATAAGCTACCCTTGATCCTATAGCTACCCTTTCTTTTATTTGTGCACAGAGCGTGGACATCACCTAGCCTACCATTTCTTGCTCAAACCTAATTTCCTTCAAGAAGACAGTGTTGAGCTGCCTTCTCGTGGGTGCAGTTCATGGTGCCGTTATGAAGGAGATGCAGCATTTTTATCCAGCAACAGTGAAGGAAGAGCAATAGAATTCTCAGTCAGGATGGTGTGTGACTTGGAAGGGAACTTGCACATGGTAGAGCATCCATGTATCTGCTGCCCTGGACCTGCTAAGTGGTAAATTTGGAAGGTGCTGTTGAAAGAACATTAATAGGTTGCTGCAGCGTATCTTGTCAATGGTGAAGGGAATGAATGCTTAAGATGGCGCAAAAGGTGCCAAACAAGTGGGGTGTTTTGTCCTTGGTGGTGTCAAGCTTCTTTCTTTAAATCAATGACTATAAAGGAAGGGCAAGAGGGTGATGCTCAATTTCTTAATGATCAAAAACCACTTTCCCCATTTGATTTTCTGCCTGCTTCTATTCCAAATTCCAAGCTTTCACATTTGTTAGGTCTGTATTTTGGGTTGCTGGAGAATGAACTCTGCCCATTGGCTTCCTAGATTGACATTATTAAAACTGCCACAGCAACATCGAGGGCTGAAGGGCCCATTCCTGTGCTGTACTGTTCTATGTTCTTAACTGATAATTGGCAAAACTTGCAAAAGCTATCTGAGAAAAATCTTTTTGATGTCGTGACAGTCAGGGTCTGGAATGCACTGCTGGACAGTGTGGTAAAGACAGGTTGAATGCAGGCAGTCAAAAGTGAGTCAGACTGAAATTTGAAAAGCAACAATGTGCAGGGTTGCAACAGACAACTGGCTAAACGCACTAAATAAAGTGCTCACTCAGAGACCTGGTGTAGAGACAATGTGCTGAAAGGACTCTTCTGCAATGTAATAATTCTGTGATTCCATGATTATACTTCTCTAATCTCCCTAATCCTGTCATCTGATTTATAGATTCAGATTTTCCTGGTCATGTGATTCTATTGTTGGGACATTGTAATGAAAGCACAGAAGCCCAGGTCCAGATGTCACATGAGAAGTAAAAAGGGAGCAAAGGGATGAACTAAGTCTCCACTGCACTGGATCTCCAGACTATGGGTCACTTACACAAAACACCATCAATGACGCTCTGTCACATAAACAGATAGAAACAATGACATGACGCTTTAGCATTTAAACTACTTGACATCAAAATGATCATTTTCCTCATCTTTAGATTAATATTTTGGAAGGAAGGTCATATTCAGTCGCCATTTTACATTATTGAAGCAGAATCAAATTAACTGAACTTCATATAAACTGATCATAAATCAATTTATAACAAAACCACTTTTACATGATTTTATTAAATGTGAATGGAACATTGTTTGTTCTATCATATTTGATGCAAAAGTTGCATGTAGACCAATATTCAGAAAGTATAATTACTTACTGTGCAGTAAGTTAACAATAGCTAGAGATTGAGTCTTTTAAGAGTGATGAATGTGATTTTGCATGGCATGGTCAAGGATTGAGTGCAGTATTTGAAAAAATAAAGCCAGTGGTAACTTCAGAGGCTGTGAAGCTGTTTTCTGCAAACAAGCTGCAGATCGCAAACAGCGTCAAAAACCCAGGTCCCGACCTGGTTCCCTAAGCAACAAGTGGAAGAAAAATGCCAGAAAATGTGGAATAGAAGCAAGTAGCAAATAACTGAACTCATTCCAATTCTAAACCCTGTGTATACTGCAGAGATCATTCTGCTGTCTGCCAGATGAATCAAGGATTTAACAATTGCAAAATTTTAAAGTATTCCCCAAGGAGATGATGGCCTATGAAAAACAGCATGTCTTCAGGCTCCCTTTGCCAGGTTGTGTAAGAGGCTTAATTTCACTGAAAAACCTTGAGAGTTGACATGTCACGCTACTTATTACAGATAATCGGACAAGATATAATCTCCGTTGCAAAGAGTTTTTTGATATGCAATTCTGATTGTGTAACAACGTATCACAAAAATCATTTGTGAAGAGGATGAAAATCCAAATAATGGGATTTATAGACAAATCTGTCTGCTTGATGACAAGGCAGCTTAAAAATCTTATGTCTGAATGCATGTATGATTTGGAAGAAAAAACTGCTGAAATGATCGCACAAATAGAAACAGGTAAATGTGATTCGATAGCAATTGCAGAGACATGGCTGCATGATGAAATAGATTGGGACATGAATGTTGCTCAGTACAAGACAATTAGAAAGGTTAGGAAGCTTTGAATAAAGTGGAGGTATGGCTCTATTAATTAATGATGGTTGAGCAGAATAGAGAAGGATGATCTAAGTTCAGTAAATCAAGGTGTAGTAGTGGTTGGGGAGAAATGAGAAAAATTAAATGCAATAAGATAACTGTGGGAGTCGTGCAGAAGTCTCAAAACAATAACCACACAGAAGGCATGGATAGAGGATTGGCTGACTGGCAGAATGCAGAGATTAGTTCCGCTGGGATCCACGTTAAGGCCAATAGTAAGTGCATCTACTATCTTTTAAGACACTAGTATTAAATTACTCAGGACCCAGGCATTTGTCAGCCTGTAGCTACAACAATTTACACATTGTCACTTCTCTGATCATTGCAGTTTTTCTGAGTTCCTTCCTCCTTCCCTTTGATTTCCACGGTTAGTAGCTGCTGCTGGGATCTTACTTGTATACTCTGTAGCAATGTCAGATGTAAAATGCCTGGTCAATTCATCGAATATCTCTTTATTTTCCATTATATTTTCCCCAGTCTCACTTTCTATAAGAAATACTCATTTTCCACAACTTGTTACTTTTATCAATAATTATAGAAACACTTGATATCTGTTTTTATATTTCGGACTAGCTTTCTCTTGTAATTTTCACCTCCTTATTAATTTATTCATCTTTCTTTGTTAGTTTATTCTGTCCAATATTCTGTCCAATATAATTGCACAATTATACGTGTTTTCCCTTAAATTTGGTACCTGCTGTTCATGAGTTGTTTTTACTCCTTCATCACACAACAATGAAGTCCATCAGGACCAGTTGATTTACAGCTATTTCTGGGATGTTACTTGTGCTCTGTACGGTGAAGACCAATGCAAAAAACTTAAAGCAAAAACAGAAATTGAGGGAGAATCTCAGCAGGTCTGGCAGCATCTCTGGAGAGAAATAAAAATTAAATTTTTTGGGTCCAGTGACCCTTCTTCAAAACGCAAAATAACCTGTTCAATTCACCTGCTAACTCCTTACTTTCCATTTTTAATTCTCAACTCATACGAGCATTCACTTTGTTAATGCTTTTGCTGAAGGAAATCTCACTATCTTTTGATATTTCTCGCTAGATTTCTCTCATGATCTATTTTATTCCTCCTTATTGATGTTTCAGTCAATCTTTGCTTTTTTATATCTGCTTTCGCCAGCTCTGGACCAAGAAAAACAACAAAACCTATTGTGTTAAAATGGGCAGTAATGCTTTTGCAGATACCTCATCATCTCACAATGGAAACTCAGATGGATCAAATAAAGTTACATTGTTAGCTCAATGGCTTTCTAATTATCCCACTGAGATATGCCATGAATACCTGGTTGCCTGTCTTCATCACATGACTGAAATCTAAGCTTGTCAAATTGTTTAAGTATCCAATTCCCATATTCAATGTTGGTTGCAATTTGATCTTCCACAAGGAGAACTGGACACTCCATCTCTGTGTCTAAGTTGCTAGCTGGGAAAAAGGCTATATTTTACCTGCAAGAAAGAACACAACTGATCCCAACTCACTGAGGAAACTATTGTTGCTAACTGACATCAAGGAAGTTGTAACTCACACAAACTACTTTTTAGTACCTCTGATTTTACAAAAATGTGTAACTTGTCACTTATTTCTTCTTCTGTCTTAATTTCCCAAGTGCATGCGTGTGTAATAGAATAGCAAACCAATTCCCCAGGGTTGTGAATGTTTTGTTAATAAAGTCTACCTTTCATTCCATCTTAAAGGGTCTTGCTGTGCATTTATTTCAAGAATTGGAATCCAAAAACTGGTGTTTGGGGAACTGGTGTTTGGCCTACCTAAATGAGGGATGGGAATCAAAAAAGCAAGAAGTAAAACAAGCAATACCTCACTGTCCAAGGCTTAAGAGAGGAAAAGCAATCATAATTTAAATTTACCCAATTCTTTTTTTGACCCATGACACAAGATTAACATGATGAACCAAGTGCAAGTTATCGGTGAAGTAAATCCCATTCTTTTACAAGCGAAGTTTGTGATTTTTCTTGGAAAAAGGTGGAATTGCAAAATGCTACCTGTAAATCCAAGTAAACATTTCAGATCCCCAAACAGGAAACAAACAATATGATTGACTTAGTCACCATAAACCACTAGCCCCGCTGGTATGATACATGAATGGGCAATAAAACTTACCCCACACTTAAATGTTAGAATCTTCTAACTTTGAAAAGGAAGCAGCCATAACAGAACATCTTTAATATGGTCAAAGAGCTGCAAAGAATTATGATCAATGATTTGTTTTATTCTGCCCATTTCCTCTTGTTTTATTTGTTTATGGGATGTGGGCATCACAGGCTGGAACAGCATTTTTTTCACCCATCTCTAATTTACCTTCTTTTCAGTGGTTCACTAGACCATTTCAGAGGGCAATGTAGTGTCCTGTGGATCTAGAATCACCTGTTAGCCAGACCAGGTAAGGTTGGTAGACTGCTTTTCTTAAAGGACATTAGTAATCAATAATCACACTAAGCTGGAAAACCTAACAATCACTTAAATCATTATCATCTCCAGAAAATTCGAAAGCATCAACAGAAATTGTTTGAAAATTGGAGTTTTGAAAAACTGAGGCAAATTCATTTAGGATTTAGTTGATTTTTAACAGTACTGTGAGGTGCCATGTTGGCACAGTACAAGGTATTGTGTTAGCACAGGCTGCGGCAGCTGTAATATGCATCACTGCCAACTGGAGTTACATTGAACATACAATACAGAAACAGGCCATTCAGCCCAACCAACTCTGACATTTATGTTCCATCAGAGTGTCTGTCCTACCTTCTTCATCTAACTCAATCAATATCACCCTCTATTTCCCTAATTGCCTCTATACTGTCCACTTCAACCTCTCCAAGTGGCAGCGAGTTCCACATTTAACTATTATCTGGGTAAAAAATTGGAATTCGTTATGTGATTTCTTGGTGTCTGTCCTATATTGATGGCTTTTAATTTTGCTCCTCGCCCTTAAATGGAAACATTCTCTTTGTGTGTCTAATCTATTAAAATCCTTCATACTTTTAAAGACTTTATCGGGTTGCTCATCAGTCTTCCTTTCTCAGGTGTAAAAGATCCGACCTGTTACTCCTTTCCGGTTAGGTGTAACCTCACAGTTCTACTACCTATCTAAAATTTCTGAAAACTCTGCAGTGTTTCCATGTTTGTAACATTTTGTAGAAATAATTTGCTATAGTTCACAAAAGGCCACAAGAATTTCTTTCCATTAGAGAGAGACAATTAGTTACATCACTTGAAGGGCACCATGTCTCATCAAGCATGAGGAAAATCAAGGAGACAAGTGTCCATGAATTAGCAACCAGCCATGTTAAGTGTGGTCTGACTAAGCTGACACCAGCAGAGGAGTACATAATCTAAATATGCTAAAAGGAAAAGAATTAGTCATTTGGTAGTAAAGAACTTAAGTCAATTTCTCATTATCTCTTCCTTTTAGAAGTTAGCATTTCTGGAAAAGGTCACATTTTGTTGAAGTTTTTCATCTTGCACTCATCTGGGCATTCCATAAGAATACACTTTCAGAGGAGAGCAAAAATGGATACTGCATAAATACAAGTATACTTAGGCACAATAAATGTTGGTTTTCTGCTTGAATTTGCATTGTTGAGAAATGTCCTGATGAGTATAAGATGAAAAGCTATGACAAAAATGTGTCCTATTCAGCAATACTCAAGAGGAAGAATTCTTTTCCCTGTGGTCCTCTCAGTTTCCCACTCCATTCTTTAAAATTTCAGGAACACAATAATGATGCCTGTATTCATGAACTAATCACAATCAATAAATATTAAGAAAATGATTAGAGTTTCTTAAAATGTGGAGTGCTAAAGATTTATTATTGTCCTCACTGCAGGTGTAGGCCATTCTGCCTTTTTCAGCCTGCTAATCTCTCAAATACTCTGTCAAAAATGTCATTACGTGCTTCAGTCAGGTGAAACATCAGCCAATATTAACCCTCCTGAGCCAGTTAAGAATGTGACATAATTTATTGAGGTAATCTGGGTGCTCCTCACCTCGTCATAAGACAGACAATTTAAGAACAAAAAGCATTGTAACTGATCTTTTTACTAACACTATTCATAGATTGCTTCATGATGCAGTTGAGCTTCTTACTCTCATTAACCGTAACCATTTTTGCAGAGGTTGTACCAATTCTCTTAAGAAAACAGAATTTTCTTCTGTCCCTTGTTCTTTCTAACTGAAAATCTACTGAAGGAGTTAAGAGGTTACAAACAATCCAGATACTTCCTGGAGAAAGGGATAAATGTTACCTTTCTCATTCCCAGTTTCCTGGACAATTCTGCTTACGGATAGTTGTCCCTGATTTTTGTGATTTCCAGCTGAAACAAGAAAGAAATGCAAAACTGTTACTAGGCTGCCCTCAAAAGCAAAGGATGTGTGCCAGCCACTAGCAAATGTGCACTGGCAAGGGAGAAAAAGCTTGTCAGTGATTGTCATTCCTTCTTTCATTGGCTGCTTAGCTATCTGTACACACACAAACATAAGGAGAATACAAACATGAACAGCATCTGAATAGCCATGATAACCATCTCTTTGATATCGGAGAAGGAGCTGTTGACTACCTTCGTTTACCATAGAAGGCAACAAGATCTTTCGATTCATGGGCAATTCATTTGCAAATGTCTTAAGATGGCCTTTACAAGTGCTCATTTGGTTCATTTCTAACCATTCTTACAAACAGAACAGTCAGGAGCACACCCCTTGAGCCTTCTCCACCACTTAACAAGGTCACTGATAAAACTCAGCAGGTCAAGCAGCATCTATGCAGACAGAATCAGAGTTAACACTTCAAGTCAGGCATGACTTATTTTTGGAACTGAGGAGAGAGATGGAAAAGCGATGAGTTTCGGAAAGAAGTGAGAAGGGGCATGTGAAACAGAAGGGAAAATTTAGTTAATGTTAGAAGGCAAGGGAGGTTTGAAGTCACTGGTTTATTTTTATTCATTCACAAATGTGGGCATTGCAGGCCAGGCCAGCATTTACTGCCCATCCCAAATGCCCGGGTTCAACAACATTGCTGAGAGTCTGGAGTCACATGTAGGCCAGATGAGGTATGCATGGCAGTTTCCTTCCCTAAAGGACATTAGTGTCACAGAACAAAAGGCAAAGGAAATGGGAGCTGTCGTAGAGAAGGGAGACAGGTCCAGTGTAGGTGTAAAAGTAAAGGTAAATTCGCCATAGTCTTACCAGACGATAGAGTTATTCATCAGCGAAAAATGACTGATGGTAGTTTGACATGGGGGTCACCACACCTCAAGTGAGGGGACAGGTTGAGGAGGATAGTCCTTCATGGTAACCTCAGCCAGTGTGGGAATTGAACCTACATTGTTGGTGTTACTCTACACTGCAAACCAGCCATCCAGCCAGCTGAGATGTATATTATGCCATAGTTGGACAGAAGACCAGTCAGAAACTATGGCTGCCAATTAAAATTGGTAAAAGTAATTTCAAATGGCAGAATAAGTGTGAATAGATAGATTTAATGTATGAGTTTGTATATCTTCTGTGAGAGGGTGTGGAGTTTTACTGAAGCTAAAATGGCTTATTGTTTGCTGCAGTATAAACATCTCCATCTTGCAGTGGCAATATAACTTGATGCACCTCAACACCAATCTCAGTGAACAAACACACTGGCTCTGAATAAGTCGACCTGCTTATAGATCCCTGCTAGCAGTCTGCTAAGTGACATAGTGATGGGTCTACTTGTCAAAAATATTGGGCACTCCTCAGGAAGCTAGAGAAATTGCACTTTTGGCAAAAAATTTATTTGGCCTTGCTTTCAATATTCTCAGCTAATGATGAAGTGAAATCAGGAGATGTGAAAACTTGAGCTTTGCAATACTAATATTCACAGGATTGCTCAGGGCACAGTTAAGCATAATGATCATGCTGCAATGCAGCTGAACACACTCACTTCAATCCTCAGTAAATTACCTCCAAGAAAAAAGTTATTATTTTAAATTAAAAATTCATTTCAGAAACCTATCATCACTTTCACATCGCAACGAGGGATACGCAATAAATGTCGGTCTGAATTATTGGGTAAATTAAACCTCTGTGTCATGTAATGAAGATATATCCATGCTTGCATTCTTTATAGGTATTTCTCAAACCCAATCTTGGTGTCACCTAATCATAACCGCTCAATTTGCTTTACTGGTTTTTCTAATTTGCACAACTTTTTAAAAAATTCAATCGTAGAATGTTAGCATCATTGGCAAGATCAGTATTCATTGCCCATTCCTAATTGTTTTGAGAAGCTGGTGGAAAGCTGCCTTCTTGAACTGTTGCAGTCTGCATGGTGTAAACATACCACAGTGTTGTTCTGAAGAGAAGTCCAGGATTTGCCTCATCAAAAAAAAAAGGCACAGCAATATAGTTTATGAGGACATCCTCCAGTTATATCCTTTTCTTCATGTTGAGCAGTGTCCTCTGTGAAAACTAACATTTAGTTCCAAAAGTTGTGGGGTGGCAACATTCAATTCTGCCCAGCAATAGGGGAGAGGCTTTTTGCAAGATTTTCTTTAGGTCACTTAGGACAGTTCAGGGCTCACTGAAAAGCAGTTTGATTCAGAATTACTTGGAGAAAGAAGCAGAGTAAGGCAGGCTCTAATTTAGGAGTGCTGATCTTTAGTTGTCCTGTACAAAGACATCTGAACTACACAGTATCTGATTAGGGACCACTCATCTTTTATTTTTGATGGACATAAGATGAGATTCAGGAACCATGCAATTACAATAAAGCCACAGAAGTACACGATTTTGAAGAAATAACAACATTGACTATAAAAGTCGGAACAGCAATATAACTAACAATACATGGACAACTTATTTCTAACTCTCCGAATTAGCATACGTAAACACGATAAGGTACTGCGATTAATACCCCACAGTGCACATCAAATTAACAAATACAATCAAGCCAGATCCCACTGATTTCTCTGATTCTCCCCCCATGACATTAATGAAAGGGGAAATTGTGTTTAACTAATTTTCCGGAGTTTTCTGAAGAGGTAACAGAGAGACTCAATGTGGTTAACATTGTTGATGTGGTGTCCATGGGCTTTCAGAAGGCACTTAATATAGTGCCACACAACAGACCTGTGAGTAAAATAAAAGGGTCAGCAGCAATGTGGATATAAAATTGGCTGAGCGATGGAAACAGAAAGAACGGTTAATGGATATTTTTCAGGTTGGCGGGCTGTTTGCAGTGGAATTCCCCAGAGATCAGTACTGGGATCCTAACTTTCCTGATGCATGTTAATGATCTGGGTCTTGCTGTGCAGGGTACAATTTCAGCATGTGCAGATGACACGGAACTTGGAAAAATTATAAACTGTAAGGTGGACTGGGTGGATATATGGCAGATGTTCAACGTAGAGATATATGAGGTGATGTATTTTGTAGGAATAACATTGAAAGATGGTATAAAATAGGGGCACAAATCTAAAGGGGGTGCAGAAGCAGAGGGAGTGCATTATCTATGCACAGAAAATTGAAGGCAATAGGGCAATTGGACAGAGAAGTAAAGTTTACTTGGCTTTATAAAAAGGGGCATAGCGCAAGAGCAAGGAGGTGATGTTGAATTTGTATAAAACACTTGTTAAACCTCAGCTGGAGTATTTTCTACAGTTCTGTGTGCCACATTCTAGGAAAGATATGCATACATTGGAGAAAGTACAGTCACAA
>NC_063337.1:11377467-11402467 GCF_021869965.1 Rhincodon typus | reverse complement strand
TTTATAAGAAAGGTTCCACGGATGAGAAATTTCGGCTATGAGGATAAATTGTAAAAGTTGGGACAGTTTTCCTTGGAGAACAGGTCCAACTGAGGCATTCAAGAGGGCAGTGGACAATTATTTGGATAAAAGTGTGTAAGGATATCCGGAAAAGCAGGAGATTGGCAGTAGGTAAGGATACTCGTTTGAAGAGTCAGTTTAGGTACAATGGGCCAAACACAATCCTTCTCCACTAACAATTCCATGTTTCTGCAGCATGGTGGGTCATCAAATCTGGTTAAACTTCACAAAAGATTACAATTTTTAATTTTGTCGATCTGGCCTTGAAACGTTCCCTCAAGAGTCATTCTGTCATAGACTGCCTCAAAGCTTGCTTCTAATCTAGTTGATCACCATCCTGTCCTGCCTGAGACTTTTTAAACTGCACCTCAATGCTTACTCAAAGGCATAACTCCAGCTTTTTGCTGATAGCTACCTCCATGAAGCTAAAACTTTCCTGTGTTTGCCCTGAGCTCTATTCTTGCTCAGCTGCTTCAAGCAGACTCTACTTGCGTTTTTTTTTTAACTCCCTTTCTCAGCTGAACTGATCTCTTACAGGCACCTGGCTTCTTAACAGCTCCCACAACATCCATGACTCTTCCCAAGTCCCACCCGCAACAACTAATTGCCTAATAATGGGTGACACGGTGGCTCAGTGGTCAGCACCGTTGCTTCACAGCGCCAGGGACCCAGGTTTGATTCCACCCTCGGGTGACTGTCTGCGTGGAATTTGCACGTTCTCACCATGTCTGCATGGGTTTTTGCCAGGTGCTCCAGTTTCCTTCCACTGTCCTAAGTCCTGCAAGTTAGGTGGATTGGCCATGCTAAATTATCTATAGTGTTCAGAGATATGTAGGTTAGGTGTGTTAGCCATAGGAAATGCAAGGTTATAGGGTGAGGAAATGGGTCTGGGTGGGATGGCCTTCGGGGGGGTCGGTGTGAACACGATGGGCCAAATGGCTTGTTTCCACACTGTAGGGATTCTATGGAATAATTCCACCATCTGCCATGCCTGGATTTGAACCCCGGTCCCCAGACATTATGTGGGTCTCTGTATTAGCATCTACTGATAATTCCACTAGGCCTTCATCTCCCCCTGATTCATGCACGAAGAAAATCACATGCCGCTGCAGTGCACATTTTTGAAGTCTCTCTCTATTTAAATATTGGACTGCCTTTTCATTCTTTCTACCAAAGTGAATGACCTATCACTTTTCTCTATTAAATTCCATTTGCCAAGTTTCTACAAGTTGTATTTCTTCCTAACCTTCGGCAGTTAGGGATGGTATTAAATGCTGGCTCAACTAGTGACGCCCACTTCCCATGAATTAATTTTTAAAAAGTTCCCACCTGCTGCAAAGTTTTCCACCAGCTCAGGAGAAGATGGGGACAGAGCTGCAAAGTCACTGATCTAGTTATCCTGAAGCCCGTGTTATTGCTCTCGGGCATGGGTTCACATTCCACCACAACTGCCGACAGAATTTAAATTCAGTTCATAAAATCTGGAATTGGAAGTTTGTCTCAATAATATCAACATCTTGGAATTCACCACTTATTTAGTTGGACCAGTTTCATGAATATTGTGCTTACTAAAGCAGGTCAGAGACTGGGGGTTCTCAAAGCTTCTCCATCATCTACAAGGCACAAGTCAGGAGTGTGATGGAATAATCCCTGCTTGTTTGGAAAGTACAACTTCAACAACACTCAAGAAGCTTGACACCATCCAGGATAAAGCAGCCCACTTGCTTGGCACCTAACGGGGAGGCGATGGCCTCGTGGTATTACTGCTGGACTGTTAATCCAGATAACATTATGGGGATCCAGGTTTGAATCCTGCCACCGCAGATGGTGGAATTTGAATTCAATAAATATCAGGAATTAATAGTGTAATGATGACCGTGATTCCATTGTCAATTGTTGGTAAACCCATCTGGTTCACTAATGTCCTTTAGGGAAGGAAACTGTCATCCTTACCTGGTCTGGCCTAAATGTGACTCCAGACCCACAGCATTATGGTTGAGTCTTAACTG
This sequence comes from Rhincodon typus, assembly GCF_021869965.1. Taxonomy (NCBI): domain Eukaryota; kingdom Metazoa; phylum Chordata; class Chondrichthyes; order Orectolobiformes; family Rhincodontidae; genus Rhincodon; species Rhincodon typus. The sequence continues at coordinate 11,400,398 of NC_063337.1, read as the reverse complement.
CCCTCTGGGCAATTAGGGATGGGCAATAAATGAATTAAAAAAACACTAAGCATTCAGTCCTTCTGACAGTGGCAGCAGAATGTACCATCTGCAAGATGCTACAGCAACTCCCCTGGAAGGACAAAGCAACAAGGCATCGTAACACCATTATCACCAAATTCCCCTTCTTTATGTCTCACATATGGGGGCATAGACAAGATGAGCCTAACGGCCTCCTTCTGTAATCTATCATTTCCACGGTTCTACAGAGGGAGATAGTGACAAAGCAGCAATGCCATCATGTTAGCATTTTATCAGAGTAGAAAAATCTGACACTGGAAGTTGGCATCAGTAATAGTAAACATGAAGCCACCATGAAACACTTTGCCTGATTAATGAGCAGCTCTCCAAAAGCTTGTGATTTCAATAAACCTGTTGGACTGTAACCTGGTGTCATGTGATTTCTGACTTTGTCCACCTCAGTCCAACACCAGCAGCTCCACAACATGAAATCATCTTGCATTGTTATAAAAACCCATCTGGTTCAGTGTTGCAAATCTGCTGTCCTTTTCCGATCTGGCCTACATGTGACTCCAGCAATGTGGTTGACTCTTAAACGCCTTTTGAAATGGCCTAGCAAGCCACTCATTTTAAGGGCAACGAGGGATGGGCAACAAAATGCTGCCATTGTCAGTAACATCCAGATCCCATCAAAGAATGAAGAAAAGAAATATCATCCTGGCTTTGGAAATATAATATCAGTCTTTCATCATCACTGGATTGGTAACCTACACATAATGGTAGGTAGTGATTCGAGTAGCTTACCAATGATACTGCACTCTGTGACCGAATGAAAGAAACTCACATAAATTCTACAGAGCTGTGGTCTTCAGAGCATATGCAGGAATCTCAAATGATTTGGCTTTAGTCTCACATATTATCAGGCAAAGGAAATTACCTATAATCACATGCATGCCCAGTCTTGATAGATGTTTTGCGGTTTCATACCCAATCCCTTTGGCACCACCAGTCACTATGGCAACCTTCCCTTTTTGCGGAGCAAGAACTGCAACAAAAAAAAAATAGAATTTCTTGATGACCCAGTTCTTCTTGTGTTGAACAATTACAAAAGCCTTTTTGTAATGGTTATGTTATTGGACTAACAATATAAAAACTTGGACTGATAATCCTGAGAATGGGAGTTCAAATTTATATGTCATTTTGACAGGTTCAGTTTAAAAGATATCAGCATTAAACAAAAGTAGTAGCAGTCAAATTGTTCAAAATTTGACTAGTTTCATCAGACCTGCAGGAATGGAGAACCACTAATTAGATGAGAATTTTAGTGCAAAAGAAGCCCATTTGTGTCAGAAAACCCAAGTGAACACATTTGATCATTCTACATTAGACTTCACTCCCATACCAATGAAAAACAATAATCTCTGTGGGTGAGATTGAGCAATTGATTTGATTTGATTTTGTTTCATTGATTTCTTGTCACGTGTACCTATATACAGCGAAAAGTTTTGTTTATGAGAAGTACAGGCAGATCACAGTAAGCAAGGACATACAAGTCATAGGGTGAAAATAAAACTAGACAGAACTTAAATTTAAGAAATGTTAGAGTTAGATCTGCTGTAGGGAGCTCGCCAGGAGTGGCACAGTGTCGGCACCATCTTGAATGAATTGACTTCACTTGCATACTGAGTACACAGAGGAACAATAATCCGGAACAAAAACAGAAGTTGCTGGAAAAGCTCAGCAGGTCTGGCAGCATCTGTGAAGGAAAAAACAGAGTTAACGTTTCAGGTCCAGTGACCCTTCCTCAGATGACTGGACCCAGACCCGGCCCCACCGGACTCAAAACATTACCTCTGTTTTTCCCTTCACAGATGCTGCCAGACCTGCTGAGCTTTTCCAGCAACTTTGTTTTTGTTCCTGATTTACAGCATCCGCAGTTGTTTCGGTTTTTATTCGGAACAATAATCGGTTACATTGAGCAATGCATTTGCACCTTTCTTAGATCTAGCCAAATCGATTTTGACCTTGAACCCTCTATAACATCCTCTTTCTTGAGTACTGCAATGCTCTCCTTAATCAAAAATGACTCCCCGCCTCCTTTTTTCTCTTTCCTATCTTTTCTGAATGCCTTGTAGCCTGAAATATTTAACACGCAGGCTTGCCCTTCCTTAAACCAAATCTCCATTATTACCAATACATCATAATTCCACAAGGTAATCTAAAGACCGCCCTCCTGTGCCATCTCTGTCTGCTCCTTCTCTCTTGCACTGTTTCATCCGGTCTCAATTCTCTCTCTCGTGCTGTTTTATCTGATGTCCACTCTGTCTGTCATGTCATTTTTCAGGTGTCCAGCTCCCTCTCTCATGTCCTGCTCCCTCTCTCTTTACACTATGCTACCTGGCGTCCGGTCTCTCTCCTCACACACTGCATTATCCACTCTCCCACAATTCTGTTATTCTACTGGGTTGACTATACAGAGACATATACCAATAACCCAAAGAATGCACGTTCAAATCGACTGTGGCATTTTGAAAAGTTAAATTCAGCTTCAAAAAAATCAGCACCAAAGGAAAATGATGGTTAAATTGTTACAAAAATACAACTGGTTTCATCAGACCAACAGTTGTGGTGTCCAACAAAACAGAAGTAAATTCAGTGCAAGAGAAGCTCATTTGACACACCAAGCCCATACCAAACGAAAATTCGCCAATGATTATTCTACAATGGACTTCACTCTTACCAATTATTTTGAGGAATAATAGATCTCCTGATCCATGTTGGAGGGAAACAAAATCATGCAGAATTATTAAAATTTCCATTAAATTTCCTGTGTTCAGGAAAGATTTCTGACTCAATATGTAGATATACCGACTAGAGGGGAGGCCATATTAGATTTGGCGCTTGGCAACGAACCAGGTCAGATGTCAGATCTCTCGGTGGGAGAGCATTTCGGTGATAGTGATCACAACTCCCTGACTTTTACTATAGTCATGGAGAGGGATAGGAGCAGAAAATATGGGAAAGTACTTAATTGGGGTGGGGGATTAAAATGCTATTAGGCAAGAACTACGGAGGACCAATTGGGATCAGGTGTTCTCAGGGAAAGGCACAATAGAAACGTGGAGGTTGTTTAGGGAGCAGTTGCTACAGGTACTGGATAGGTTTGTCCCACTGAGGCAACGAAGGGATGGTAAAGTGAAGGAACCTTGGATGACAAGACATGTGGAACACCTAGTCAAGAGGAAGAAGGAAGCTTACTTAAGTTTGAGGAAGCAAGGATCGGACAGGGCTCTAGAGGGTTACAAGGTAGTCAGGAAGGAACTGAAGAATGGACTTAGGAGAGCTAGAAGAGGGTATGAGAAAACCTTGGCGGGTAAGATCAAGGAAAACCCCAAAGCTTTCTATACTTATGTGAGGTACAAGAGGATGGCCAGAGTGAGGGTGGGGCCAATCAGGGATAGTGGAGGGAACTTGTGTGCAGAGTCAGTGGGGGTAGGGGAGGTCCTTAATGAATACTTTGCTTCTGTATTCACCAGTGAGAGGGACCTTGACGTTTGTGAGGACAGCATGAAACAGGCAGATATGCTCGAACAGGTTGTTGTTAGGAAGGAGGATGTGCTAGAAATCTTGAAAAACATCAGGATAGATAAGTCCCCTGGGCCGGACGAGATATACCCAAGGTTACAACGGGAAGCAAGGGAAGAGATTGCTGCCCCTTTGGCAATGATCTTTGCATCTTCACTGTCCACTGGAGTAGTGCCAGAAGATTGGAGGGTGGCAAATATCATTCCCTTGTTCAAGAAAGGGAATAGGGATAATCCTGGAAATTACAGACCAGTCAGTCTTACTTCTGTCGTGGGCAAATTATTGTAAAGGATTCTGAGAAATAGTATTTATGATTATTTGGAAAGCACAGTTTGATTAGAAATAGTCAGCATCGCTTTGTGAGGGGCAGGCCATGCCTCACAAGTCTTATTGAATTCTTTGAGGATGTGACAAAACACATCAATGAAGGTAGACCAGTGGATGTGTTGTATATGGATTTTAGCAAGGCATTCGATAAGGTTCCACATGGTAGGCTCATTCAGAAAGTAAGGAGGCATGGAATTCAGGGAAATTTGGCTGTCTGGATACAAAACTGGCTGTCCAACAGAAGACAGAGGGTGGTAGTAGATGGAAAGTATTCAGCCTGGAGCTCGGTGACCAGTGGTGTTCCACAGGGATCTGTTCTGGGACCTCTGCTCTTTGTGATCTTTATAAATGACTTGGCTGAGGAAGTGGAAGGGTGGGTGAGCAAGTTTGCCGATGACATAAAGGTTGGTGGAATTGTGGACAGCGTGGAGGGCTGCTGTAGGTTGCAACGGGATATTGACAGGATGCAGAGCTGGGCAAAGAAGTGGCAGATGGAATTCAACCTGGAAAAGTGTGAAGTGATTCATTTTTGAAGGTTGAATTTGAATGCAGAATACAGGGTTAATGGCAGGATTCTTGGCAGTGTGGAGGAACAGAGGGATCTTGGGGTCCACGTCCATAGATCCCTCAAAGTTGCTACCCAAGTTGATAGGGCTGTAAAGAAGGTGTATGGTGTGTTGGCTTTCATTGGCAGGGGAATTGAGTTTAAGAGCCGTGAGGTTATGCTGCAGCTCTATAAAACTCTGGTTAGACCACACTTGGAATATTGTGTTCAGTTCTGGTCACCTCATTACATGAAAGATGTAGAAGCTTTAGGGAGGGTGCAGAGGACATTTACCAGGATGTTACTTGGATTGGAGGACAGGTCTTATGAGGAAAGGCTGAGGGACCTCAAGTTTTTTTCATTGGAGCAAAGAAGGATGAGAGGTGACTTGATAGAGGTGTACAAGATGGTGAGAGGCATAGATAGAGTGGATAGTTTTAGACCTTTATTCCCAGGGCAGAAATGACTCTTACGAGGGGGCATAATTTTAAGGTTATTGGAGGAAGGTATAGGAGAGATGTCAGCGGTAGGTTCTTCACACAGAGAGTGGTGGGCATGTGGAATGCACTGCCAGCAATGGTAGTGGAGTCAGATACTTTAGAGACTTTTAAGCGACTCTTGGATAGGCACATGGAGGATAGTAAAATGTAGGGTATGCAGGGTAGATTGATCTTAGTAGGATAATAAATCGGCATAACATCGTGGGCCGAAGGGCCTGTACTATGCTGTACTGTTTTATGTTCTATGTTCTATAACTTTCAATGCTGCTTTGGAAAATCCTATAAGTCAGGCATTGTGATGTCTTTTACGTCTAAGTACATAAAGTTGCAAACTGATGAAGAAAATTGTTCCAGCCAGTCCTTCCCGCAGCAAAGTAGGGAAGGATCTTGACAAATAATACAGATCAATGCATTCTACTAAAGATGCCAATCAAAAATTCAAAGCTATGACTTCAAAGACCTAATCCTTACCCCAAATTATAACACTTTATTCATATTTTTAAACAGGAACTCAAGGATGACGGGCCAACTTGGTACTGATAAACTAATCGTGGCTGTAACCGACCTTAATTGATTCAATTTTTCTAGCTAATCCATTCTCTCTGCTTTGTCAGTTCACATGAACCATTGCTTTAGATCCGGCTTCTATTTTTGTAATTTGTACAATCCATCACACACACTGAAACGGAATGAATTTGAACTGAATACAATGAGACAAGTTCTCATCTCACGGACCAAAATAAAACCATCAAAAGTCATTTGAAGTGAAGACATATAATTGAATCAGATCCTATGATATCACGGGCAAAGAGTTAGTAGCAAGGCTGGATGTTTAACGTGAAATTCAGACATCCTAGGTAATGCAAGCTTATGCAAGCTTACATTCAAAGCAACGTAGAATCAGCCTAGCAATAGTCCATAGATCCTGCAAACTCAGTTTCTGAAATCTCAAAGTGTCCATGCCCTTTCAGAAAACTTTTCATCCTTCATCCTGTGCCCTTTCACTTTCTCTCCTGTCTCTTGGTTTTCATTGAGAAGTGGTCTGATGTGTGCCAGAAGTTATTTTACACCTTAACTGAAGATTTATTCTGGGCTGTGGAAAGGACCAGCGCAGCTATCAAAAGTTCTCATTTAGATCAAATGATTGCACTCGAAAATGTGGTGTTTAGACATCAGATAGTCGCTCATTAGCATCAACACATCAAAGCTCTCAATGATATCTAGAAGCTCTCAATTAAGACATCAAAGGCTCTCAATGTCATCAACATGAAGCTTCAGGCAAGCTCTCAAAGCCATCATTGAAGTTCCAAAAGCATCCATTGACAGGCATGAAATGTAATCAGCAACACACACATTGCAAATAAGCGAGAGGGAAGGATAGCGAGGAAATTAATAGCAAGTAAAATCTTAATTTATTAGTGTTTTCTTTGCAAAAACTCATTCTACATTTCATGACATAAAAACCTATAAAACTAAAAACAATAACTGTAAAAAAATTATAAATATATTAATCTACAAAAACTTTGACAACTATAAAACAAGATTAGATTCCTGAAAGCGATAACCATAAAAACAATGATGGCAATAAAAATGACAAAAACCATACTACAACATCTGAACCCAGATCTACATCAGTTCTGAATTATTTACATGCCTCCCACTACTATCGAGAGAGAGAAAGAGAATCGCGTGGGATACAGCAATCATTGCTGAGGTCTTTCCCCGCTTTGCAGCAGGAAGGACTGGCTGGAACAATTTTCTCCATCAGTTTGCAACTTTATCCTGCTTAGAAGTGAAAAGTAAAGACACATCACGATGCCTGACTTGTGGGAATTTGCAAAGCAGCATTAAAACCCTTGGAAATTTTAATAATGTTGCTTGATTTTGTTTCCCTCCAACATAGATCAGGAGACTTATTGTTCCTCAAAATAATCAGTGGGAGTGAAGTCCAACATAGAATAATCATGGATGAATTCCAGATTGATATCGGCTTGGTGGGTTGAATGAGCTTCTCTTGCACTGAATTTACTTTTGTTTGGTTGGACACCATAACTGGTGGTCTGATGAAACCGTTTGTACTTTTGCAGCAATTTAAGCACTAACATTTTTCTTTAATGCAGTATTCTTTTAAACTGAATTTAACTTTTCAACATGCCAGAGTTGATTTGGATTCACATTCTTTGGGTTACCAGTATACATTTCTGCACAGCCAGCCCGGTAATATAGTAAAAAATTATGGGTGAGCAGATATTTCAGTGTGTGAGAAAGGACAGACAGCGGATGCCAGATAAAACAGCGTAAAGAGATAGGGAGCAGGACACCTGATAAAAGGAGAGAATCAAGCAATTTCAAGTACAGAGTAATTGGCAGGAGAGAGCAATCATGGGAATGAGCAGTCAGGGGAAGCACAAACAATAATGATGGGGTGCGATTACAGGACCAATTGTTGGCAAGAATCCAGGGTGAGAAGCAATAAGGAAAGAAGAAAGTTGGGAGGGGAGGAGAAGAAAATCCAGAGGCATGTAGGGAGTACAGAGAACAATCAGGGGAAGTCGAGAGGCAGACAGATTTCCAGGGGGGTTAATCCAGGTAGAGAATTGGGAGAAGAATCCAGGGGGTATCGTGGGGGGAGAGAGTGAAAGATCAGGCAGAGGACAGGAAATATGAGAGACAGGGAGTGCGATTGTCAGAGAGGTTGGGAGGGAGGGATCATGGGAGAGGGAGAGATCATTGGGAGAGACTGGCAGGGGAGAGAGAAAGAGAGGGAGGGAGAGGTCAGCAGCAGAGAGATGCAGGGTGATAGAGGGTTCAGGGGGAATTGATTAGGGAGTGGAGAGGGAGAGTGGGAAATTTTAAATTTGAAGAGGGGAAGAAAGAGATCAAGAGAAACTCTATCCAGGGGAAGTCAATCCCATGGGATGGAATCTCAATCAATATGCTGGGAGATTTGGAGAACCCAATCATTTTAGGAGGATTCAATCTTGTCAGAGGAACAAAAACAAAGTTGCTGGAAAAGCTCAGCAGGTCTGGCAGCATCTGTGAAGGCAAAAACAGGGTTAACGCTTCAGGTCCGGTGACCCTTCCTTTGTCAGAGGAACTCCCCTGCTCCTCATCCCTCCCCAACTCTGGCAGCTACAGAGGCATCACTCTCCTTGTACCCCAGTGGTCAGATGACAGGGTTGCCCTTACTATGATTCATCACTCTGCAATCTGGTTGGCCTGCTAACAGAAACCAATTTGCAAAATCTCTTATCTCAATCCAATTCTATTGAATAATCAGTAGTCTCCTCTCACACAGTACAAATGTGGGTTTTCCCTTTAAATTGATATCCTTGTGAATTGCCCTGATGAATGTAAGATGGAAAACTTCAACAAATTCTGCCCTTTCTTTCACCAATGCTCAAGTTCCCAAATGATTACTGAACAGAAATGAAATAAACAAAATACTAACCTCTGTGATTAAAATCATTAAGTAAACATTTTATTAGTTTTGTGATGTACAGTTTTGAAGACATATTAGTTCACAAGCTTTTTTTCTTAAGAACCAATTTACATTTCAACACTTGCAAATCTCCACTGAAATTGTCTCTTGTGTAATTCTTGAAATTTTATGCACAAAAATTAAAATGAGGCGATAAACATTTCCCTCAAATGATTTTTCATTGATGGAACATGTGCAATCATTGTCCCAAATTGGCTATTCCTCCTGGGAGGCTAACAATATGGTAAGCTGATTTACCTTGGGGACATAATGGGGTAAAGATAATGGATCCATTCACAGATTGAGGTTTCACTAGGTATATGTAAACGTGGTTACCTACATACAGACATCAGAAAATTGAAAAAAGGACAAACATGTGTTTGAACCCACACTACGTGATATACGCACTGCCTGTTAAACAGTCCACAATGTATATAACTTATCAACTGGGACGAAGAAAAATCTATGGCACAATATCTGATGTGTGGAACTTAGTCAAGTCTTGTCTAACTTTCTCATTCTGCTGCAGCGAAGAGAAATCAAATATCACTGACCACAAAAACTTGAATGCTATGACATTACATTCAATGCCAACTAATGACAATGATGCCACTTGGAATGTTAAATTATAGGTATGGGATTACTTTTCTTTGCTATTGATATCAACTGGTAGTTCAAAGGTTGCCTCTCAGTTCAAAGGGAATCAAATGATGCCTGGAAGATTACTTTTAAGAGCAAATTAAAGAAGGGAATGATGTCAAAGGATATTGAAAGGTGACATTAGATGTCAAAAATTTCTGGTAGGGAACATTGGCTAATATTTCCCGTTACTCATTAGGTTTGAAGCTACTTTCAGTCTCTCCAGTAATTCTCGAGATTGGCTTAAACAACATGAACCAAATCCCAAACCACAGACATTTTTGTCCATGAGGAAACCTGCTTCTCGGGACGTTGCAAGTATTTCTGAAGTATCTGAAGCTTTTTTCCTTTCAGATAGCCCCACAGAACTAAGGTTGGCTTTCTTCTGTCCTGGAGTTATGCACCCTGAGATGGCTAAACAGTCCAATGTTGGATCTCCAGTGGAGTCGGATTTTGTTTGATGAGGTGGGTGGATGGAATGCTTGGATTTCTGTATGGATGATAATGGCTGATGGAGATAATGGACTAGGTTAGGCAATGGTCCATCCAGCAGTCATTAGCTCACATCATGGCAAGGGTGTTGCAAACAAGCTAGCAGTCCCTTGCTCTGACAACGACACAGTCAAGCAGGTACCAATGTCTGAAGCAATGGTGTTGCCTTGAAGTCTTGTATTTGACTCTGATGAAATAGGGTCTCTGTTATAACTAGACCGTGATCTAGGCATTTCACCAGGAGGGGCACTCTTTAATGTTTGTTTTCCCTATGCCTTCCTTGCTAATTATGCCTCTCCAGTGACCTTCCCAATTCTAGTGTTGCGGTCACCAGAGATAATCAGCTTTTCTCCCTTTGAAATAAAAGACAACAACTGATCAAGGCTGGTGTAGAATTCCTCTTTAGTTTCTTCCATTGCTTCTCGGGTTGAGGTATATACACTGATGACACTGATATACTGCTGCTGGGTTACGGTAAGCTAAAAGGGTCATGAGATATTTGTTAATCCCATGGTGGTGGTGGTGGTGATGCAGATGAATGTATCCATATGTTGGTTTCCCTAGTCCTGTAACCCACAATCTGGAACCACCTCTGGAAGGTCAGTGAAGACTAACTGCTGCCACAGAAATACCACAGTATCTGAAGCACTGTTATGATGTTAGAAGTGCAGCAATTTGACAGTGAGGTCCCCCAAAAAGCAATTTGCATATAAGCAGTGTCTTTTTATATTAAGTGATGGTATCTACGAGATATGTATTGATTAAGATACCAAAGAGAACTCTCCTGCTTTTTAGAGAAACATTGCCATTGGATAGTTACAGAGGGTTGACAGAGCTACAATTTAAAGTCTCATCTGAACGAAGGCATCTCCAATAGTGCAAAACCCCCTCAGTATTGAACTGGAGCATCAACTTAGATTTCTATGTTCAAATTTCTGCAATAGTACTTCAGCCCACAACCTTCAAACCCTTAGGCAAGAGATAACTGAGCTACAGCTAATATATCTAGATCAGGAGTGTGCAACCTGCTACTGCTTTCCTCATGCCTGATCAAACATATTTTGAAGCTAATTAAACAGGTTGTTTTTCTTTTAAATAACTTTTGGGCAACATGTAGCTCAGTGGTTAGCACTGCTGCCTCACAATGCCAGAGACCCAGGTTTGATTCCAGCCTTGGGTGACTGCCAGTGTGGAGTTTTAATACCCTCTCCAGTCCACATAGGTTTCCTGTCACAGTCTAAAGATGGGCAGGTTAGGTGGATTTGCCATGGTAAATTCCCCATTGTGTTCCAGGATGTGCAAGCGAGGTGCATTGGCCACGGGAAATGCGGGGTTACGGAGATGGAATGGATCTGGGTGGGATACACTTTGGAGGGTAGGCAAGGACTCGATATGGCCTCTTTCCCCACAGTGGGGTTTCTATGACTTTTTATTAACATTGTACTTGTAAGAAAGTATTAGTCAACTAACAACATTAAAATGCTGTCAAAATCACTGTCTTTATTTCCATTATTATTGGCATTTGAGTAGCATTCTGACTCATAAAACATTGCATTTTTGACTGAGTTTTAAAAATAGGTCTTCCTGTTATTAAGGTTACTGATCCCTGGCCTGGGGAATATTGAAGAAATTTTCTTAGCAATGAAAACTCTCAGAGGATACAAGGTGGCTAAGTTTTAAAGGTTTTGTTTTAAGCTTGGGTAGCTCAAAGCTACAAGCACGAATCATGAGGAAGTCACAGACATGTACTATTATAGGATTAAACAATATCCTGGTGCCCAATCAATCGTCTAATAACAGGCTGCATTTGGTTACAAAGCTGGAACATTGCAGGGTGCGTGAAGCATAATGGTTTGCACATTGCCCCTGTGGATGGAGCAAAGCGTCACCAGACCAGTAATTTTCAATGTGTGATTCCCAATATAGAAGTGATACTTGTGGGTTAGGGAAGCGTGTCAGCTTCCAGTGATAAAAAGAAACTAATGAATGTGGGAAATCAAAGAAGAACAATCTGCAAAATTTACAGAAATTCATGTTGATCAGAAAGAAAATACAAAACAGACACATTGACGTAAGGACATGAGAGATCGAAGCCGGAGTAAGCTATACTTAATAGACTGGGACATTTTCACTGTAGTACAGGTGGTTGAGGGGTGGCGGGACTGACATATGAGGAGAGATTGATTAGTTTAGGATCGTTTTTGTTGAAGTTCAGACTAATGAGGGGGGATCTCGTAGAGACTTATAAAATTCTAACAGGGCTAGACACGGGGTAGATGCAGAGAGGATGTTCCCAATGGTGGGTGTGTCCAGAATGAGGGGTCATAGTCTGAGGATTCAGGGTAGACCATCTAGGATGGAGATGAGGAGACATTGCTTCAACCGAAGGGCGGTGAGCAGTAGTTGATGCCAAAACATTGAATGTATTCAAGAGGAGGCTAGATACAGCACTTGGGGCAAATGGGATCAAAGGCTTTGGGGAGAAAGCAGGATCAGGCTATTGAGTTGGATGATCAGCCATGATTGTGAAGAATGGCGGAGCAGGCTTGAAGGGCTGAATGGTCTCATCCTGCTCCGATCCTCTATGTTTCTATGATAGAGGCTTACAAAATAATGAGGGGTGCAGATAAGGTGAGTAGCAGGTGCCTTTTCCCTACGGTGGAGGATTTCTAGACTTGGGGCATATTTTTAAGGTGAAAGGAGAAAGATTTTAAAAAGACATGAAGGGCATTTTTTTACACAGACAGTGGTTCATATGTGGAATAAACTTCAAGAGGAAGTGGCATTTGAATAAGCAGATAAATAAGAAATGTTTGGAAGGATATGGGCCAAGCGCAGGCAGGTGGGACTAGTTTGGAATTATGGTCGGCATGAATTGTTGGACCGAATGGTCTGTTTCCATGCTGTATGACTCTATACTTCCCTACAATTCTGCTCTACCATTCAATAAGATCAGAGCTGATCCGATCTTGATCCCGGTTCCATTTTCCTGCCTCATAATCCTTGACTCCATTATAATCCAAAAATCAGTCCACTTCAGCCACGCCTCAGCTTTAGAAAATTTCAATGATTCTGAGAGAAGAAATTCCTTTGTATCTCCATCTTAAGTAGGTAAACCATTATTCTGAAAGTATGACTTCCAGGTCTGGATTGCCCTTCAGGAAAACATCATTGCAGCATTTAGCTACTCTGTCAAGACCCCTCAAAACCTCATAAATTCAATTCTCATTCTTCTAAACTCTGAAATACATTCCAACCTTCCATTGTAAGACAATCCCTTCATTCCAGGAATGATAAGTCAACCTAAAAAACACTTCCTTAACTTTCATATGACAACAGGCCTGCTTCATTCATTTCTTTACTGTGTATGCATTTTTTAAAAATTTTATCTGCCTTGTTCTTTATTATTTATCAAAACATCACAAGAATTTCTTTTTTTTTCCTTTTCCTGAAACCTTGAGAAAAATTCTGAAAAATCATCTAATAAATATGGCAGAAAAAACAAACAATAATGGGTTAAAAAGGAGTCCACCTTGGATGAACGGTAGCTCTCCTGTGCCATAGTCAAAATCCATTCCACACCTGTAATCTAGGAAAGGATCTTGTAGTACAGCAGTAGCATTCCTACCTCTGGGCCAGAAGATCAGGTTCAAGTCCCACCTGCCCCATGTCTGAGTAGATGATTAAAAGCAACTCTAATCTAGAATTTCAGTGTACTTCCCAGGGAGTGCTGCAGTGTCCAAGGTGCTGTCTTTCAGATGAGGTGGACCTGAAAGAAGACATATACATATGGGCTCTTGCTATGTGGAAACTAACTGCTGTGTTTGCATACAAAACAACTTTGTTGCCTGTGACCCTGTTCTAAGGATGTGACTGGCACAATGTAAAATGTAAATCATCACTACAGGTAGTCTGCAGGGTTTCCACTCCTCAGTATATTTGAAAGTTGAGTTGTACTCAAGTCAGAAGACAATACAGTGCAATATAAAATAGCTGTTCATAAGTACAAGCAAACAAACACATGTTGGATCTTTAAAATTACTAATAATACAGGATCTTGTTCACAAGTACAAGCATTCATGAGTCAGACAATCATAAATCGGAAACCATCTGTATATTTTGGAACTGCTGAACAAATTCTTTTAATTCCCTAGTCTTCTCTCCTCCTTTCCTGCCTCCTGCTTGGAACAGGACCATGTTTGCCCTCTGGTACCCAAATAAAGCAAATAATTAGTGGAATCATAGAATGGTCATGGGAAGTGGCCATTTGACCCATTATGTCCTTGTTGGTTTTCTACAAGAACAATTACCTGATCCCACTCCCCGCATTCTTTCTGTAAACCTGTATATTCTTCTCTTCAGATAATTGCCTACTTCTCTCGGTGATATTAATGCCATGATGGGATTTGAACTCTTGTTCTCTGGATTGCAGACCAGTAGTTTAACCACCACTGTATTGAATCAAACTGTGTGATACCTATGTGTTTTGAAATAACAAGGGCTGGCTCTGTACAAATTCAAGGGTTAGTAGAATCAAAGTGAATTATTTGGTGTGTATCTTTATCCTGAGACCATGAACTCTCATTCTGAATTCCTAAGTCCAGTCAGGCATCTTTGTAGCATCTGCCTGAAGCCAGTTTTTAAGATTTTTACATATTGAATAGATGTCAACAGTACAGATATTTTTGTCCTGCGCTGAATTAAATATTAATCTTCCTATCTGCACCTGGGCAGGGACCAAAGGATAATTTTTGAAAAACCATTAATTACAGTGTTTCAGGCAGAAAATTCCGCAGAAGATAACCCAAGCCAAGTTTCCCACTACCTGGAGACAATATTGGCAACTATAACACACTGGCTACCATCCTATTTTGTTCATACATATGGGAAATTTCCTGAGCTAGTTTGTCTCAGTATTTGACCACATCAGGAAAAGCTTGAAATCTTAAAATCATTCAAGACCAGGTTTCCCCATTAGCAAACCAATTAGAAATCATTCTTCTTGTCATTAAATTAAAATCAAACTCTTTAAATAAATATCCACAAAATTATTGGGAGGATTGATTTGCAAAGCTACTGCCCCTTAAATAATGTGTCCTATCATAATGAATACAGGTACGGTACCTTAGAGATTAGGTCACTGAAATTATAATCCAGGAATGACTGAACTTATTAAATAAATAAGTGGAGCATAAAAACCTGATATGAGTAATTACTATGTGATTAAGTAACTATGAAACTATTGATTGTCGTTAAAAATCCATCTGCTTCACTGGTGTTATTTAGGGTCAAAAATACACTACACTTATCTGTGTCTCTAGACCCAAGCAAGATAGTTGACTCTTAATGGCCCTCTGAAGTGATCTAGCAAGACCCATAGTTGTACTAAATCACTACATCTGTAGAAGTTCAAAAAGGCAGCTCATCTCCAGGCTTAGGGATGGGTAATAAATAAAATGAAAATTAAGCATTGCATAGTTGGGTTCAAGAACTCTTGAAACACTTTCAAAATACTTAATATAATCACTCAAAATGTATAAAAAGGTGAAAATTCATTCATTCTCCAGTAATCGTTTGACGCTCCCACTACAAGGAGTCATTGAACTTCAGTCTCAATTTCTGAGATCATTCATTGCTTAATCTAACAAAATAGTAAAAGGAACTTGTAGTGGAATCGTTTAAAGGGCAAGATCCCACATGCTTGACTCCCAGTTTGGAGGCTGTAAGTTGATCTCAGTCAGAAAGGTGACTGAGGCTCCACCATTGGTGTCAGCATCCTCAAGAAAGAAGAAATCAGCTCACAATGGTTATCCTTTGCTGCAACGTGCAACTGGATGTCTGCCCGGTGAAGACAGGTTTGGTCTTGTGGTCCCAGTGGTGAGTAATTAGTTTACACTCACTGCCCAATTAGACCCAAGTTCAGCATTCTGAAACTTCTTCCCCAGCTTTGGCAATTTAATAATCCATACTACTAACTCAGCAATTTGCCCAAATGAACATAGTGAGGATGCACGTGGAAGGAACAGTGCATATGTGGAGCTTAATAGAGCCATAAGAGGGCACTTCAAAAGAATAAGGGACATGGTAATGCTTAAATAGCATAGGCATTTATGACAATGCTATGGCTTTAAGAGGCAAATTTTGTCCTGTTTTAGTTTGAACAGAAGTTTTAAGGCTGATGCGCCAAGCAGTCTACTCAGAGCCACTAGAGTAAACAGTCTGTGAGGTCTTGGAGTTCTGAGGAAGGGTCACCGGACCCGAAACGTTAATTCTGTTTTTAACTTCACAGATGCTGCTTCGCCTGCCGTGTTCATCCAGCTCTATACCTTGTTATCTGTGAGACAATCTATTTTTCTGAACTTGTCTTTTGCCAAGGGTGTGTTTATGGGATGTTACTGTACTGGAACAGCTACTGCTAAATAGTTAAATAATCAATTATTCTATTAAGTTTTCCAAAAGAGTTAAGTTATTCCAATTTCTTCTTTCATTTGTTGTATTTTAACTATAGTATGTGAATAAAGTGTGTTTTGCTTCAAATCTGGCAGTTTGACCAATCGAATTATATGCAGAACACAACACCTGGCACTTGCCTTTAAAATAAGAAAAAGTAAGGCTATCTTCTTCATATATTTAGAGGGGGTTTGATCTGGTCCATAATAAATAGAACTTGCATTTACATAGCACCTTTAAAAGTAGAAAAAATGGTCTAAGCTTCACATGAACATTAATGTGAATAAATGAAAGCCAAGCTAACAAGGGAATTATTAAAAAGGATGACCTAGAGTTTGGTCAAATGGATGGATTTTAAGGAAATTGTTGAAGAGGAAATGGAGAACGCGAAGAGACAGAATTCCAGTGTGTGAGGCCTTGGTGGCTGAAGGGCAGGGATGCAAAAGTCAGAGGAGATAAAAGTTCTGAGATCTTTACTGAAAAATCGAAGGAGAAACTGCACAGGGTTGCTGGAAGAATAGACTCGATGTATCACCTTAACCTTTCCTATTCGATTCTTCTTTAGTGCGATGATACTGTAGACTGATATTTATTAACCCTCCTCAGCGCATTCTTTACATCAAACCCTCTGGCATAAAGGAGCTGCTGATTAAAAAGCCTTTCCAAACTGGGGAAGAGAAACTTATACATAAGAGTCAGAACTAAGAGTATTGTATATTTGCCTGGATAAAGCAGATCCATTATTTAGGTCATGGCTGTGTTATTCAAGCTTTTTTCCCATGCCCACCACCGCTACCCACCCCCAACATAAATACATGGCAACTGCTCCAAATGGATCTTGCTTACTCTCACCAATTTACATGATCCACCCTTGACATACCACTGTAATTACTAAATTTTGCAATACTAGAATTTACAAAGATAAACTAGATTTTCAGTCTCCTCAATATGATTAAAAACAACATAGATAAGACTCTAGCCATGTTTATCAGCCCCTAACATCAAACTGCAGAGAAATCTAAAGCAGCTTAAAAATAAAATTCGTCAAGTGAATGTTGTCATTGCTTCATGATGTAACTTACAAAAATAATCAAGTAAGGCAATTGTTTTCTGAATCAATCAAGGCTCAATTTGGCCTCTTCAAAAGAATTGTTTCTGTAACAGTGGAAATGCCCTTCTGCGTCAAATAACAGTTTATAACCGACCTCTATACAATCCTGCAGAAAGCCTCATTGACAAATATACATCCTTTGAAACACAGACTTCCCAAATGATTTGTCTAGCAACACTCAAACGCCCACTTACCAAGCTCAAAGGTTCTGGCATCACAGTAAATAACAACATGCTGAAGACAGTTGCCTATCAGAGGTATAACTGTGCAGAGAGAGCCAAACAACATATAATAAATAATGACACAGTGCCTGTAAACACTAATTGAGAAGATTACAAAAACACACTAAAATACTGACATGGATCTTCGAAAGTATTTGCAACAATGACACAAATGAACACATAATTTCTCAAAGGATATCCATGACATTCCCATCCCTATTAAACACATTGTGGCTACAAATTACCATTAATTATAATAATGAGTAAACAGTTTCACAATCTGGGATATCATTTGTATCACATAAATTTAATATTCATACAAACTGATATCAAACTCTACTCTTCTTTCTTTTTTCCTCCATTAAGGGCGGCACAGTGGTTAGCACTGCTGCCTCACAGCACCAGGGACTCGGGTTCAATTCCACCCTCGGGCGACTGTCTGTGTGGAGTTTGCACGTTCTCCCTGAGTCTGCGTGGGTTTCCTCCAGGTGCTCCAGCTTCGTCCCACAGCCCAAAGCTGTGCAGGCTAGGTGGATTGGCCATGCTAAATTGGCCATAGTTTACAGGGATATGTAGATTGGGTGGGTTATAGGAGATAGGTCTGGGTGGGATGCTCTGATGGTTGGTGTGGACTTGTTGGGTCGAAGCGCCTGTTTCCACACTGTAGGGATTCTATTCTATGATCTACGAAAGAACACTTCCAAGCTATCTAGATAAGCTGGAGCCAGATGCCATCTTGAATTTGAAGAAACCAGTGGATAGATTTTCCACCTTTTTCAGATTACCGGCCCAGCATTAGTCACTGCTATCTGACTTGATAAGAGAGGGCAATATGTTATAATGTTCTGTTATTCAGAATTATACAACGTAACACAATGTATCAGAATGAACCATAAGAATAAAACTACAAATTCTGAGGGCCATGCATGACTAGAGTTATTGGTGAATATTTAATCTAAGCCAGTGACATTGCTTAAAATTGTTTTAGATCACTCCAAGTACTGCAGAAAACTTCTTACATCACGACAAGTATGATGTTAGAAATCCAGCTATCAAAAACTAGGGTTGTCCACCAAGCATAAATGTTTACATGTTACCATTTATTTTGTTATCAAATGAATGAAATGATTTACTGGGACAATTCAGCTAGGTGTCACACTTGCTTTTATTTGTTTGTGAAATGGACATCTTTGGCTAGGGCAGCATTTATTGCCCAGAGGGGAGTTAAGAAGCAACTGCATTGCTGTGGGTCTAGAGTCAGAATAGATTAAGGATGACAGATTTCTTTCACTAAGGGACATTAACGAAACATACAGGTTTTTTACAACAATCGACAATAGTTACATGGTCACTGTTGGGTAAGCTTTTTATTCCATATTCTGTTGAATTCAAATTTCACCAAATGCCATGGTGGGATTTTGAAGTAATGTCACCAGAATATTAGCTTGGGGTTCTGGAACACAGTGACATTATCAATAAACCTCTCTGTCACAGATACATGCCGGATTAGTTACAGGCAATACATGCCAATATTTTCCTGCACTCCTTGACCCCACCCAATCTCACCTGTCAGTCTACTGTCTGTGTGGAGTTTGCACGTTCTCCCCATGTCTGCGTGGGTTTCTTCTGGGTGCTCTGGTTTCCTCCCACTGTCCAAAGACATGCAGGCTTAGTTGGATTGGCCATGTCAAATTGCCCATACTGTCCAGGGATATGCAGGTTAGGTGGATTAGCCATGGGAAAATGCAGGGTTACAGGGATAGGGTGGGTCTGGATAGGATACCCTTCAGTGGGGTGGTATGGACTTGATGGCCCAAATGGCAAAATGGTTCCAACTCAAGAATGGCATGTGACCTGGAAAAGAACTTGGAGATGATGGTTAGGGTTAGACTTAGGGTTAGGGTTCCCATTCATTTGCTGCCTTTATCCTCCTAGGTGGTAGAGTTTGTGAATTTGGAAAGTACCTTTAAAAGAGGTTTAGCTAGTAGCTTAAGTACATCTTGTGGATGGTACACACTACTGCCACTTTATTGATGGTGGAATGAGTGAATATTTACCGTGGTGACTGCAGTGCAAATCAAGCAGACTGCTTTGTCCTGTATAGCATCAAGCTTCTTCAGTAATGTTGACACTGCACCCATGTAGGCAAGTGGAGAGTATTCCATCACTCTCCTAACTTATGTCTTGTAGATGATGGACACGCACTAGACTTCCTAAAGTCAATTCGTACTTCCACATATCTGAAATGCTTCTGCCTATTTCATTTTGTATTTATGTCCTCCCTTTTTCCTTCATGAGATGTGACATGAAGTAACTCCACAGAGGTGAGTATCCCATCTTCAAGGCCCAGGTTAACAATCTCAATCAAGGATCTTGTGATCAACGAGATCCACCTGGTTCCAATCACTAAATGAGTAAAACTGTTGTTACCCATCTCTAATTGCCCTTAAGCTGAGTACTTCTTCAGCCATTTCAGGGAGCACTTAAGTATCAACTATCTTGCTGTGGGTTCAGAGTTATGTAAAGGCTCCACCAGGTAATATTTTGTTTCCAAAAATATATTGATGAACGAGATACATTTTTACAACAACTGATGATTCCTGGTCACCATTACTGACACTAGCTTTAAAAATTATTTTTAATCAAGCTACTCAGACATGTTATAACAAGAGGTGGGACCTGAACCTAAACATCTGGTCCAGAAGTAAAGATGCTACCATTTTGCCACAAAAACCCAAATTTATTTTTAATCAACTTATTTGGATATGTTATTAGTTTTTTATCCCAGATTTATTAAGTTAATTTAAATTTCACTAACTGCTGTGTTGGGATTTGAACCTTTGCATGATGGAATTATTCTGGACCTCTGGGATTACAAATACGATGACATTCTCGCGCTCTCACCCTCTCCCAAAGCCTGTAACTATCACTGTCCAGCATGTCTATCAAGTTCTGTATCGTATACAAACATAATAATTCTGCACCTACCCCAAGTCTGCATTATCTATAAAAACTGAAAAGACTAGTAGATTTTAGGGAACACTGTTGTGAACATCCCAGTTTGAAAAACGTGCATCAAGACCACCCCCTGCTTGTTTTCAGAGTCAATTTCCTAGTCACACTGTCACTTTCCGCTTAAGAAATTGCAAGCATGTCGAATTAACAAGTCTCCTGTTTGGCATTTTGCCAAATGCCTTCTGAGAGTCTTTATATACATCTACTGTATTACTTTAAATACCATTCTCTTTTAACTCATCAAAGAATTTGATCTCAGTCAAACATGATGTGCCTTTAACAAATCAATGCTGGCTTTCACTAATTAACCTCTGTCTCTCTAAATGAGAGCTTATTTTGTCCAATACTGCTTATTAGCGACTTATTTGTAACTTCCCTTTATGCCTTCAATTTCCACTTCATCCATTTAACAAAGAGGGGCATGCATTAATATAGCAACCTCAGGATTTCCTGAAACATTTTATAGCCAATGATTTAATTCTGAACTGTAGTCATTGCTTTCCTTATATGGAAATAATGTGTATCTTTGTGACATTTCTTTTCCTTCCTTATGCTTTTAACAGATCTGAAAAGATAGCGTCAGGAAAAATGTCTGACAATTAATTTAATTTATTAACATTCATCTTAAAGTGCTACACTAAATCATAAACTGGCCTGCAGAGAATTTTGCAAGAGACTCGAGTTTGCCTAAACCTGTCTAGTTTGCTCGGAATGCAGCCCAAAGTTCTAATTGAACAAAATGTTGCAAATTGTTTTGATACTATTTTGTTTTATTTTCTAGTTCTTACTCTATTTAACACATTACTGGGATAATAGCAGCAAGGGTGGAAAGGGTTGTATCCTGTTGGATTGAATTATTACTCTTTCTGAGGTTTTGTCGTACAAGCTTTTGAAGTCTTTTCCCTTACAATTTCTACAGGTAAAAAAAGATTTAATTATATGACAGTGAGTACTTTACACAGCCCCTGCTGTGGTAAAAATTCTGCTCTTAACCAATCAAACCTTTTTGTCCCATATTATAGATTATTAAAGCCAAATAGCTAATTTGCTTAATAATCTATACAGGCCCACTCTTACAGAATAATGTCTTTGGGCCTGAAATTCACTCTCACCAATGTTATCAGCCTCATTACGATCAAAAGATAGAACCTGAGAGCACAGTGTATAACACATTAGCTGTGGTGCTTTTGTTCTGCACCAGAATAAAGTAATAATCTACATTCTTTCAGCTACCACCAAAAATGTGAAAGTCAACACTTAGACAGCTGTAAGTATACTTTCTTGGAACAAGGCATATTTTATTGGACTAAAAACTACAACCCTACTGCTGGGGGAACCCCCGCCCACCCACCCAGTTCCAAAAATTCCACATGCTTAACAGTACATTGTTAACAACAGCACTAAGTCCTAAGCTTTGGGGTAGCATGGTGGCTCAGTGGCTGGTACTGCTACCTAACAATGCCAGGGACCAAGGTTTAATTACAGCCTCAGGTAACTGTCTGTGTGGAATTTGCACGTTCTCCTCTTGTCTGCGTGGGTTTCTTCCGGGTGCTCTGGTTTCCTCTCATAGTCTAAAGATGTGCAGGTTAGGTGGATTGACCTTGTTAAATTGTCCATAGTGTCCAGGGATGTGCAAGGTAGGTGGTCTGACCATGGGAAATGTAGGTTTACAGGGATAGGGTAGGAGGATGAGTCTGGGTGGGATGTTCTTCAGAGGGTAGGTGTGAACTGAATGGGTCAAATGGCCTGTTTTCAGACTATAGGGGTTCTATGACTTTGGAATTCCCTCCATAAACCTTTCGCATTATAAAAGTGACCTATTTAACCAGAGTTTTCGGTCAGTTGTCTGAACAGCTCCTTAGGTGTCAAATTTTGTTTGATAACACTCTTAGAATGCATGTTGGAATGTTTTATTATGTTAAAGTGTTACATAAATACAGTCAGCTGTAATTTGATAAAGGTTACAGGGCAACATGCTTAACATAAGAGTAAGAGAAATAGCAGTGGGAGTGACCCATGTGACCTTCAAGCAAGCTCCACTATTCAATACGATCATCATCCACCTCAACTATACTTCCCTAGACTAGCCACACATCCTTCAACTCTCTTTGTAGCCAAATATCTATTCATCTAAGTTCTTTTTGAAATCCAGAGTACAAAATTCCAAAGATTCAAAACCTTTTGAGTGAGGAAATTTCTCCTCATCTCGGTACCCAGTCCTTCCACTCTCTGGATAGTCAGAGACCCATCATACGACCCTCTCAGAAGTCCTAACAGCAGGAGTCTGGAAACTTGCCCAGGAAGTCTAAACTTCCATTGGGATTCCCCTGCTCCCTGAAGATATATGACTCTGAGTTAAAGACAAAATCTTCAGACAGTTCTGATTCGTTCAGTTGAATAGTCACACAGAAAATATTAGACAGGAAAAATCTTAGTCCAACTCATGGGTGATTACACAACTGAACTCTCAATCGCTCAATCTGACATTCCTCAACTCCACATTTGAACCATGCCCACCCTCCTCGGAAACTACATCCCCAGAAACTCCTAAATACCCAACTCACCC
>NC_063337.1:11346825-11376967 GCF_021869965.1 Rhincodon typus | reverse complement strand
CGGCTCCCCAACTGACCAGACAACCCCTTCCTTACCCACATATCTCCTACCATCCTGACCTAAGCCCACTACACTTCACTCCACAGACCCAATGCCCACCTGTCATCCTGCTCATCTACCACCCTACTGACCTATTACTCTGACCTTTCTTACCTCCCATCTAAACCCCTTACTTCACTCACCCCTTACAAAATTACCCTCTCTCAAAGAAGCTTCAGGACATTTAACTTTATTTACTGGATACAGCAGCTAATGTCTTAAAAGGGAGCGGACAATCTGTCAGTGCTACAAAGAAGCAGCTCCACTACAGCTACACTCAGCTGCTATCAAACAGCACCTGCTCAGCAATAACCTGCTCAGTGACGCCGAGCTTGGGTTCCACCAGGGCCACTCAGCTCCTGACCTCACTATAGCCTTAGCTCAACATGGACGAAAAAAAAGCTCAATTCCAGAGGTGAGGTGAGGTGAGAGTGACAGCCATTGACGTCCAGGCTGCACTCAACCGAGTGTGGCATCAAGGAGCCCTAGCAAAACTGGAATCAGTGGGTATCAGGGGGCAAACTCTCTGGTAGTTGGAGTCATACCTGACACATAGGAAGATGGATGTGGTTGTTGGAGGTCAATCATCTCCACTCCAGGACATCTCTACAGGACTTCCTCAGGGTAGTTGCCATAGGCCCAACCATCTTCAGCTGCTTCATCAATGACCTTCCCTACGTTATAAGGTCAGAAGTGGGGATATTCGTCGATGATAGCACAATGTTCAGCACCATTCATGACTCCTCAGATAGTGAAGCAGTCCATATTCAAATGCAAAAAGATCCAGACAATATCCAGGCTTGGCCTGACAAGTGGCAAGTAATATTCGCGTGAGACAAATGCCAGGCTATGACATCACCAATAAGAGACAATCTAACCACCACCCCATGACATTCAATGGTGTTACCATCACTGAATCCCCACTATCAACATCCTGGGGGTTATCATTGACCAGAAACTCAACTGGACTCACTACATAAACACAGTGGCTACACGAGCAGGTCAGAAGCTAGGAATACTGTGGCAAGTAACTCACCTCCTGACTCCCCAAAGCCTGTCCACCATCTAAAAGGCGCAAGTCAAGAGTGTGATGGAATACTCCCCACTTGCCTGGATGGGTACAGCTCCAACAACATTTAAGAAGCCATCCAGGACAAAGCAGCCTGCTTTATTGGCACTACATCCACAAGCATTTACTCCCTCCACCACCGATGCTCAGTAGCAGCAGTGTGTACTATCTACAAGATGCACTGCAGAAATTCACCAAAGATCCTCAGGCAGCACCTTCCAAACCCACGAACACTTCCATCTAGAAGGACAAGGGCAGCATATACATGGGAACACCACCCCCTTCAAGTTCCCCTCCAAGGAACTCATCATCCTGACTTGGAAATATAGCATCGTTCCTTCACTATCACTGGGTCAAAAATCCAGGAATTCCCTCCCTAATGGCATTGTGGGTCAAACTACAGCAGGTGGACTGCAGCAGTTCAAAAAGGCAGTTCACTACCACCTTCTCAAAGGCAACTAGGGACCGGCAATAAATGCTGGCCAGCCGGTGATGTCCACATTCCACAAATGAATTTTAAAAAACTCTGCATTTCTGGAGAAGCCGGGATCAGAGCTCCTGGTCACAAATTCCAACGTGCAGGAGGGCAGTACAAGTGGAGTGGCAACCCAAAAGTGATGGCCAGTCTTCAGAAGATTCCTGGCCTTATTTTGAGATTGTGACCTCTTGCTCAAGGCTCCCCACCCGGTGGAAACATCCTCACAACACACAGCCCATCAGGTAAATTGTAATGGTAACTGTAAAATCGATCGTCTCTCTTTCATGGCCCTTAATGGATTATAGCTGAGGGGTACCATTCCACATCAAGAATGGGCAGCACAAGGAGGTAAGCCTCCAGGATCTACCACAATCAGATTGAGGATTAAAACCTATGCTATTGCTGTCAATCTGCACTACGGACTAACCATCTAGTCAACATCTTCATAACCCCTCCCCCATAGCTTATCATACCTCTCAAGAACTTTGTACATTGAGATCACCTGCCATTGCTCTTAATTTCGGTAATATCGGTGCAGTCTTCTCAATCTCTCCTCTTGGTAAAATCCTCTCATCCAAGGAATATGTCCAATGAACCTTTGTCACACTCCCTGCAGATCTAATATATCCTTCCTTGGATAACAGCACCAAAATTGTCACCGTACTCGATGACTAGGAAGGGTTTAGAGGAATATGGGCCAAATGATAGCAAATGGGACCAGATTAATTTGGGATATCTGGTCGGCAATGATGAGTTGGACCGAAGGGCCTGTTTCCATGCTGTTCAACTCTATGACTTCATGTGGTCTCACCTACATAAATTACATGAAAGCTCTATTACTCAAATCCAATTCCAATTGTAACAACAGCGAACATATCTTTCACTTTCCTAATTGCTCACTGTACCTGCATGTTATGATTCTTGTATAAGGATGCCCAGGCCCATCTGAACCAACACTTCCCAGTAATGTAAGGTACACAACTTCAGGGCAAGCCAAAAATGCCCATGCAGGCCACACACAGGTCAATCTCTTTCAGTGGCCGTGCAAAACATTTTCAAGGGGTCTCACACTGAAACAAATTGCTGCACATGCCAAAGAAACGTAAAGTGTGTGTTACTTTATAATCTCTCCCCATTTTGAAAATATTCTGTTTCCCTATTTTATCTTTAAAAATAGAGAATTTCACACTTCCCTCACATTCTATTCCATTAACCATGTTGTTGCCCACTCATTGGTTTTCAACCAACTATATACATCTCAGTGTCTTTGAATCTTCCTCAGCTTACTTTCCCACATAATGTTTTATTAATCAGCAATTCTGGGTATGTTACACTTAGTCCCTCCATCAGTGGCCATTAGATCAAAACTATTAACTTCTTTCTCTGCTCGAATCCATTCATTTTGTTGTGAATGCTTCATACATTCAGATATAATGCCTTCAGCTGTATCTTTTCTTTCCAGATGTCACACTAAAGTCTTTGAAGCTGAAGGCAATGCACTTGTGGAAAGGACAGATTGTATATTAGGACTCATGCATTCAGAATCATGTGTATTTTTTCATTCCTGAGCTCCCAGCTGAGTTGGAACCTTGTAACTCATGGATTAGATGCCAAAATGTTTCACTGGAGCTTAGAGAAATCTGGTTTCACAGGAGGATTTTCATGCAGCTTATACTTGTTGTATTCAGTATTTACATAATTCCCAACCTTGACAAATTCTTGATCTCTTTAAGCACAGTTTGTTAAAACAGCAGCTACTTCAACCGCATCAACAACTGGGATAAGGATTTGCTGCATCAGCCTGAAAGATGCATCTTTGCGCAAGCATCAAAGATTTGTACATGCTTTGGGCTTTAAGATGAACTCACACAAATGGTTTTCCATTCCAAATCCTTACATAGATCTTCCATGCACTGAAAGATGATCTCAAACTGAAAAGACTGATGGGCAAACAGCAAGAGTAGCAACAAACAAAAGTAGCAAGAATTTGTCAGACAACTGAAAAGTGATTCTTAATAACAAGGATCAGTTTATTGCATGCATCATGACGTTCAAAGTAAATATAGGCAGCAATGGAATCCCAAGGAATGAAAGTTTTTTGAGAATTATTTTCACAATAGCACTAAATTGAATTTCTCTTTAATTACTGACTTGCCTTTGACTGTCAATCATCTATTAATAATTGTATGTATATAGACTCTGACTTTTTAAAAAATGTACTTTGCCTGGATTTTGGTGAAATGGTCACCTAAGGTTCAATAACATGAACAATTCTACATCTTGTGCGGGAGATAGAGTTCTACTGTTTACAAAATTCCAACCTTTGTGAATTGTTAATGCTTTTGAAGCATCCTCATTATCTCAGAAGCAGATGGGCCAGTACCAAAATACAATGAGAACTTAATACATTTTAAATCATGCACATTACGTATTTATACAAATACTGTAGTCAAAGATGAAATGGCTGCTTTGAGCAAACTAAGCAAAGACTGAACAAATGCTGATGTTGATCACACTTTTATTCATGTAGGCATCATTGCAAATTTATCACTCATGTCTATTTGCCCTGAAGCAGTGTTAATGGGCAACTTTTTCAACCACTGTTAGTGGTTCAATGAAATTTGGGGATTTACTAGGTAATATCAGAGTTTGGTAAAACTTTTAGTTAGTTTTCTCAGTGACATTACATCAAACTGGACCAGACCGGTAAGGAGGACAGGTTTCTATCTACTAAAAGACCGTCAGTAAACTGGTTGGGTTTTAAGAACAATCCAACGGTTTATAGTCTTTATTAATGATACCAAGGTTTTAAAATGGAATTCAATTGGTGAAGCTGTCATGGTGGAATTGTCAACTTGTATTATCTAATTATTAGAGCAATGAGGATTACTATACACAAATAGTTCTGTATTGTGCATGAGCGAAAGTATTTTCTGTTGCTACATTCTGCAATCATGTAAGGTCTTATGTAAATGTAAGCCTTACTTTATTAATAGGTCATTTTCAGGTAAGATGAATATCAATTTTTTTTCTCAGCCTTTCTTTTTAATAAGACCAAACTTTCAAAGAATAATCAGCATTATTCCTTTCCAAAGTTTTCACAGGCCTCCGATAGGTATCATTTTCACATAATAAGCATTATATACATTCTGAAAAGATATATTTAATTGCTACCTCTTAAAACTTCAAGGGGCTTGGAGTTCAAGAGTAAGAAAGTCTTACTGCAAATGTACAAGGTGATGCGAAGATCACATCTGGAGTATTGTGCACAGTTTTGGAGGCAGTTCAGAGAAGGTTTACTAGGATGATCGCCAGTACGGAAGGATTGTCTTATGAGCAAAGGCTAAACAGTTTGGGACTCTACTCACTGGGGTTTTGAAGAATGAGAGGTGATCTCATTGAAACATACAGGATTCTTAAGTGGCTTCATAGGATAAATTCTCAGAGGATGTTTCCCCCTGTGAGAGCGTCAAAAACCAGAGGGCACGGTCCCAGAATAAAGGGATGCCAATTTATGATACAGATGAGGAGGCATTTCTTCTCTCAGAGGATTGAGAGTCTTTGGAATACCTTGCAACAAAGAGCTGTAGAGGCAGAATTTTTCTGTATATTTACGGTTGAGATAGATACATTTTGATCAGAAGAGGAATCAATAGTTATTGGGAAAACACAGGAAAGTGAATATGAGAAATGTCAGAGCAGCCATGATCCTGCTGCATGGTGAAGCAGACTCAAGGGGCCAAACAGCCTAATCCTGTTCCTATTTCTTATGCCCTTATAACATCTCAACTGTGTGGTTTATGCAAAGTCTCCAACCCCTTAAAATATGGATTTTTATCATATGCTTTGCAATCACCAGATGTTTCAAAGTAAGTTTTCAGCCAATTAAGTATTTTTGATGTGTCCTTGTTGTAATGTAGGATATGTGGCAGCCAATTTGCACAGATCCAGCTCCCACAAACACAATGTGATAATGGAACAAAAACAGAAGTTGTTGGAAAAGCTCAGCAGGTCTGGCAGCATCTGTGAAGAAAATAGCAGAGTTAACATTTCAGGTCCGGTGATCCTTCCTCAAAACTGACCCAAAACCGAACCCGAAACATTAACTCTGATTTTTTTCTTTACAGATGCTGCCAGACCTGCTGAGCTTTTTCAGCAACTTCTGTTTTTGTTCCTCATTTCCAGCATCTGCAGTTCTTTCGGATTTTATTCACAATCTGATAATGGCCAGATAATATGCAAAAGTAACGTTAATTGAGGGATATATAACGGCGAGGGCAGCAGGGCGAACGCCCCCTGCACAGCTTCAAAATTTTGTCCTGGGATCTTTTACCTGAGAAGGCAGATACGGTTTCTCTTCTGAAGAACGGCACCTCTGACAGTGGCACCTCTGACTCCTCAGTGTCACACTGGAGAGTCAGCCTTGATTCTTGCACTCAACTCTTGGAGTGGACTTGAACTTTGAATCTTGTGATTTGGAGGAAAGAGCACCACCAACTGGGAAAAGGCTACCATGTATTAGAGAATGTTAATGCGTGGCAGGGACAGCATATGTTGTTATGTTACAGAAGAAAGGGAGGCCATTAGGCCCATGAGGCCTGTTCTGACTCATGGAAAGGACCACCTAAGCAGTCTGTAAAAATGCACCTAGGCACAATCAAGGAAATTAACGTAAAGTATAAACAACGCCTCCAACATGATTTCCCTATTCCAGTGTAGCTAAACATGCATGTTTAAGACTTTTATTTCACTTTCAAATTTCTCTGCAACTGCAGGCAAGGATAGATCCACAAACACTCTACCACCCAGCAGAAACTTGGGGACACCACAACCTGCAAGTTCCTCTCAAACCTACTCACTATCCTCTCTTATATCGCATTACTTCAGTGTACCTTGTCAAAATCTTGAAACCCCTGCCCTATCATCATTAATAACACAGTGTGGAGCTGGAGGACACAGCAGGCCAGGCAGCATGAGAGGAACAGGAATGTTGACGTTTCTGAAAGGCCTTTCTGAAGAAGGGTCCCGACCCGAAACGTCAGCTTTCTTGCTCCTCTGATGCTGCCTGGCCTGCTGTGTTCCTCCAGCTCCACACTGTGTTATCTCGGACTCCAACATCTGCAGTTCTTACTATCACTATAATCATTGTTGGTGTGTATACACCTTAAGGACTGCAGCAGTTCAAGAAGGCAGCTCACTTACATGTTCTCATACAACTAGGGATGTATGGTAAATGATTGCTAAGTTAGCAATGACCACTTTCACATGAACAAATAATAAAAAAAACGGGGAAATTAACAGTGGTACCTGGAATCAAGTTGAACAGCCCACAGCCAATTATATGTATAAACAATAGCACAAGAGTTCCACAAGCAACGTATGTGACTCCTACTCACAGTCTGACATTCCCCTACTTCCCAACCAATCTCCCTCATACAGTGGTACGACCGGTATAAGAGAGGAAGACCCTATCAATAATAAAAACAAAATAGATCCTGAAAGACTGAAATTTAAACAGAAGATGCTAGTAAAACACAGTGGGTCACATAATACCAATGGAGAGGAGAACATAATTAACATTTAAGGTTGATGACCTTGCCCAAGAACTCTTTTTATTTCAGATTTTCAACATCTGTGGTATTTTTCCTTTGTGTTTAATGCACTTTTCCAGGACTTCACATTTGAAGACGTTCTGCTGTTCTTGCCAACCAGATTCCTATTTGTCTCTTTTATGTTTGCCATCATCTTTATTGCTACTATTACTGATAAGTTCTCACCTCAACAAAAACACTGGCAGCAAAAATAATGGGGTAAAAGGTAAAATCACCATAGCCCTACCAGGCCATGGGACTGCTCTCTCATTAGAGAGAGAGAGAGAAAGAAAGAGAGAGATGGTGGTTTAACCTGAGGGTCGGGGAGAGTTTGAGAAGGACAATCCTTCACAATAACCTCAGCCAATGCAGGAATTGAACACACTCTGTTGGCATCACTCTGCTTCGCAAACCAGCCATCCAGCCACCTGAGTTAAACTACCCTACAGAAATCGTGGGATAATATGTCATAAAATGTCTGACTCTGAAGGGGTTAATAGTCATGTTACATTGGCTCCACCCACTCTGCGATGTCACACAGTCTGTGGGTGGAGACAAGGTGGTTCCACTTTAGCTTTCACAGGAAGCAGAAGTATCTGTACCAGCCCCTGAAAGTCCTTGTAACAACACTGTAGTGATTGTAACTAGGTCAGCCAGCTGGACCTCATGGAATATGAGTTCCCTGCTTGGGGCTGTTAATCTGGCCCAATGAGGGAGCCCTGGCTGACAGATAAAAAAGAGGCGTGTCAAAGATTCTGGCACTCTGCTAGCTGGCTCTGAAGAGACAGTACTAAAGTCAAGGACTATTCATGTGTAAATAAATGTGACTAAGTAAAGGGATACCATCCTCTGTGGAGTTCTTTCATATGCCTGACCGAATACAGTTGTGTTCATCGCTGTCGTGCAATTAACCTTCTTGTTATCTAAGAGCAATGTCCCTTGCATAGATACTCTACGATGATGTATCTGCAATCACTAGATGGATTTAATTCAGAGGAGGACTGGTGAAAGTGAACTACCAAAAACAAGATTTTGCCAGTGCCTGATGGATGTGGCAAACAGCAGAAGGTACCAGTCGTGATCATCTAGGAACATATAACACATAGCGAGATCTTTGACTAAAATATTAACCAATGCTGCCTGATTGTGGAGGAAGGTCGCAGCAATATGAGATACTGTTTCAATTTCCAGCATTGCTGGCCTTCCCAGGCATCCATCAATGGGCTTTTCAAAGATGACCATGTTTCATTGGTGGCAGTTACCTCACTTTCCTGCTGTGGACTGAAGATGACTGAAGATTTTCAACTTGTCGCCCAGATGTCAACTGGCGTTGTGGAAATTTTACAACAAACACAAACAACGATACAGCACAGGAAAGGCCCTTTGGCCCTCCAAGCCTTCGCTGACACATTTTGCCCTTCCATACTAAAACTGTCTTCATTTACAGGATCCATATCTCTCTATTCCCTTGCTATTCACGTACTCGCCCAAGTGTTTCTTGAATGCTTCTGTTGTGTCTGCTTCCACCAACTCCTCTGGCGACACGTTCTAGGCACTCATCACCCTTTGTGTGAAAAACCTGTCTCATACATCTCTTTTAAACTTTCCCCCTTGCACGTGAATGTATGCCCCCTAATAATTGACCCCTCCACCCTGAGAAAAAGCCTCATACTTTCCAGTCTATCCATGTCATTCACAATCTTATAAACTTCTATTAGATTGCCCCTCAACGTCCTGCATTCCAGTGAAAACAAATCCAGTCTATCCAACCTTTCTTCATAGCTAAAATCCCCCATTCCAGGCAAAATCCCAGTAAACCTTTTCTGTACTCTCTTCAAAGCATCCACATCCTTCTGGTAGCGGGGTGACCAGAACTGTACACAATTTTCCATGTGTGGCCAAAGTAAAGTTCGGTAAAGCTGCAGCATAACTTGTCTATCCTTATACTTAATGCCCCCTCCAATGAAGGCAAGCATGCTATAAGCCTTTTTTACTACCTTATCTACCTGCACTGCCACCTTCAGTGATCTGTGGACCTGCGCACACAGATCCCTCTGCATATCAATACTCCTAAGGGTTCTGCCATTCATCGTATAAGTTCCACCTCTACTTGACCTTCCAAAACACATGACCTCTCATTTGTCCGGGTTTGTTTCAAATCGTGAAATATGAAATAATCTGGTTTCCTTAATGGGCAACCAATCAGGGCTTATACCCAAGGCACATATTAAAGTAAACACTATCTGTTTGCTCCACTGCTATCCCTCCATGTCAGGAAAGGCAGACTTCATTGATCTGATATTTTGGGACTGTGAAGTAATCCATTAACAAAACATAAAATTCATACGGGGGAACACAGCACAGAACACAGAAGAGTATAGCATACGAACAGACCCCTCAGCCCACCATTTCTGCGCTATGATGCCATTCTAAACTAATCCCATCTGTCTGCACATGGTCCGTATCCCTCTGTTCCTTGCCTTTCCAATGTCTATCTAAATGCCTCTTAAACGTTGCTGTCATATCTGCTTCAACCACCTCACCTGTAATGTGTTCCAGGCACCTACTACCCTCTGCATAAAAAAAACTTTCCTCGCACATTTCCTTTAAACTTTCCCCCTTTCATCTTAAACCCTTGTTCCTTAGTATTTGACATTTCCACCCAGTGAAAACGACTCCAATGATTCACTGCATCCAGACCCCTCATAATTTTATATAATTCTATCAGGTCGCCCTCAGCCTCCAATGCTCTAGCAAAAACAATCCAAGTTTGTCCAACCTTTCCTTATAGTTAATGCACTCCAATCCAGGCAACACCTTGGTAAACCTCTTTTGCACCTTCTCCAAAGTCTCCACATGCTTCCTACAGTGTGATGAGCAGAAAAGCAAACAACACTCCAAATGTGGCATGACTAAAATTTTATATAGCTACAACATGACTTACCAACTTTTATAATCAATGCCCCAATGAAGGAAGGCAAGCATGCTGTATGACTTCTTTACTGCCTTTTCCACTTGTGTTCCACTTGGATGCATAGACTTGTACTCCACTATCCTTCTGTATTCTCAATGCTCCTAAGGGTCCTGCCATTACTGTAAACTTTCCTACTGCATTTAACCTCCCAAAATGCATCACCTCACACTTGCCCAGATTAAACTTCATCTGCCATTTCTCAGCCAACTTTCTTTGATTTTTATACTACTGTATCCTTTGACAACCTTCCTCACTATCTACAACTCTACCAATTTTCATGTCATTTGCAAACTTACTAATCAGACCACCTACATTTTCATCCAAATCATTTATACATATTACAAACAACAGAGATTGTTAATGCAAGATAAGTTTTGTATGGTGTTACCAACTAATAAAAGGAACGAGTAATTAGACGTATGACTTTTGTAGCTGCACTAAAAATATATTGTATATCCTTTTAGAATGTATTTGGCATTGAAAAGGAAGCATTATGGCCCAAATCTAGCTTTGTCCTGACAACATTAAGAGACAAGCAAGCAGTTTGGGGACAGGTCAAGCGTTGGTCAGAGTGGTAAAGTAGCAGATTCCCTTCCCTCGAAAGATATTGGTGAACTAAAAACAGAAATTGCTGGAATAACTCAGCAGGTCTGGCACATCTGTAGAAAGAAAGCAGAGTTAATATTCAGAACTGGTGAACTAGTTGGGGTTTTATTCGAATCTGACAGCACATTAGCATCAACCACTTGGATATAGAGTCATACAACATGGAAACAGATCCTTCGATCCAACCAGTC
The DNA here is from genome assembly GCF_021869965.1 of Rhincodon typus. Taxonomy (NCBI): domain Eukaryota; kingdom Metazoa; phylum Chordata; class Chondrichthyes; order Orectolobiformes; family Rhincodontidae; genus Rhincodon; species Rhincodon typus. The sequence continues at coordinate 11,366,019 of NC_063337.1, read as the reverse complement.
CATGCCAACCATGTTCCCAATCCAAACTAGTCTCACTTACTTGTGTTTGATCCATACTCCCCAAAGCCTTCCTACTCATGTATTTATCCAAATGCCCCTTAAAACGTTGTAACTGGACCTGCATCCACCACTTCTTCTGACATTTCATTCCACGAACCACTCTCAGTGTAAAAAAGTTGTCCCTCGTGTCCTTTTTAAATCTTTCTCCTCTCATCTTAAAATTATGCCCCCTAGTTTTGAACTCCCCCACCCCAAGAAAAATATCCTAGCTATTCCACCTTTTCTATGTCCCTTGTGACTTTATAAACCTCTATAAGGTCATTGCTCAACTTCCTAAACTCCAATGAAAAACGTCCCAGCCTATCCAGCCTATTTTTATAACCAAACATTCCATTCCCAGCAACATCCTGGTAAATCTTTTCTGAACCCTCTTTAGTTTAATAATATCCTTCTTACAGCAGGACAACCAGAACAGTAGACAGTACTCCAACGTCCTGTACAATCTCAATATGACATCCCAACTTCTATACTCAAAGCCACAAAATCTCCTCTCAATGTCTCTGACAGGACAGTCCCCGAGAACAAATATCCTTTTAAATCTTGACAAACCCTGCTTAACATAAGATTTATTCTTAGTGCCCAAAATCTGACTGCCACTTCTACTTTCCTCTAAGAGATTATTCCCTTCAACAGTACCCAAAACAAAATACCTGTTTGAGAGAGGAATAGCCACAGGAGACTTCTGAACTGCCTTATTACCTTTCCTGACAGTAACCCATCTATCTAACTGATCCTGCTTCTAAAATCATCCTCAGCATTAAAAATTTTGGCTACTCAGTTCCCCTGGCTTGTGTTGCACTGTAGGTACAAAGTTTCAAAAACTTTATGATTGCCTCTAACTTTCTACAGCTCCAGGCATTAAGAATTCAGTGAGCTTTCTTTTATTCAGAGATCAGTAGCACACTGGGAAGCTATCTTGAATAATGCATCCTAATCCTAACATGGATTCCCTTGATGGCGACTTTGATCCAAACACTTCCAGCAACTTCAGAGAATCTGCAAACAGGAGTGACAGATGCATCAATCCCCTGTAGAGATGAAAAGCCAGGCAAATCAGAGCCTATAAATATTTAGAGCCATACCCTTTAGGGAAATGATCTTGACATAATGAGATAGGTCTTATGGTTAATAACAAATGCATAAAATTTGGGTTCATGGAAATTACTTTAAAGGAAGTATTTTTCTCTTTATGCCACGTCATTCTAAGATATAAATTTAAAATGGAGAGTTCAAACTGAGCTGGACAGCCTGAAGGTTCATTAGAAACAAAAACAACTTACATTTATGTAGTCCCTTTATTGGAACAAAGCATCTTAAAGTGCTTCAACATGGCATTATAAACAAAATTGGACTCTAAACCACAAAGTGATGTTCGAGCAAATGACCAAAGCTTTAGCAAACTTTTTAAATGTATCCTAAAGAAGGTGAGAGAAAGGGAGAGGTTTTTTTGATCTCCATGGGAGAAACTGTAAACCAAAGCTACTAAATGACCCTTAAAGAAGGAGCTGGCAGTAAGATTTCAACTGTCACATTTTTTGCATCAAATGAAATAGAACCAATGCAAATCAAACATCAATTGTATGGAAATATCTATTTACTGTCATTTGGATCAAAATCCTGGATCTCCCTAATGGCATCTTGAGTCTACCTACAACACTTGGAATTCAACAGTTCAAGAAGGCAGCTCAACACCTTCTCAAGGGGTAACTAGGAATGAACAATAATTGCTGGCCCAAACAGTGATTCCCATGAACAAAAAAATTAAACAGGAAATTTACAATTCAAATAAAATGATAAAGTTCACTTCAAACAATCAATATAAAGTTACATCTTACACAACCACGAGCACGCCTATAATCATTACAGATATGTGGTACTATGGAGCTGCGCAGTTTCACAACACTGGTCTTAATTCACAGAGGGCAGTTTAGGAGACATTTTTTCAACAATTGCTTTCATCTCTTAATTTCACGAGGACTACTTCCATCAACATTTCTTCAAGCCCTCTCTTCCAGGGTCATGACAGTCCTGGTGGTGTAGCCTTTTTAACTGTCCAAACAATAATACGCCATTTTACCCCGGTTCGGACACGTCTGGAAAACATACAGCTGCTTAGCATCTCTGAACTATTAGGGGCGGCACAGTGGCTCAGTGGTTAGCACTGCTGCCTCACAGCGCCAGAGACCTGGGTTCGATTCCACCCTCAGGCGACTGTCTGTGTGGAGTTTACATATTCTCCCCTTGTCTGTGTGGCTTTCTTCCGGGTGCTCCAGTTTCCTCCCACAGTCCAAAGATTTGCAGGTTAGGTGCATTGGCCACGCTAAATTGTCCGGTGTGTAAATTAGGTGGATTAGACATAGGAAATGCCAGGTTACAGAGAAAGGGAAGGGGAATGGGCATGGGTAGGATGCTCTTTGGAGGGGCGGTGTAGACTTGTTGGGCCGAATGGCCTGTTTCCACACTGTAGGGATTCTATTCATACAACTTTCTCTTTGAGTCTGCATTTGCCTACTGGTCACTAGCAGCCTTATCTTCTTTACAGCAGTAGTTCCCTTGCCCATCTTCACTGCATCTGGCCAAAGGCCTTTACTTCTTGCCTGTTAATACTGATTCCAGACCGTGGGGTGCTAGATCACATGGACCAGTATTTCTTATTAACTAAGAAAATTGTAATTGATCCCTTTACAATAGATGCCAACTCTTTAATACATCATAAACAGTCATCAAGGCCATTAAAGATTCCCTGGACCTCTAAACAAAAGGCAGAATTTCTTAACCACGCAACCATTAGATGATGCACCACATGCACATGCTCAAATGCAGTGTGATAATCGAAAATGTCACTGTCACAATGTCTTGCTAGCTGCTTGTACTAAAGATGGCACTCCTCAACCACACACAAAAAGGTGAATAAACTCTCCATTGGCAAACTTGCCTGTTTTTGTATGCACTTATCGTATTATGAAAGTCAGTTGAAAAACTGCAGCCATCCCTCCACACAAGATCATTATTCCTACCGTGATTCTCTCCCAGCTAGACTCACCACTTCACCCCTTACTGCAGCTAGATTCATGCAATCATGTCAGTGGGAGAAATGTGTGCATGTGTGAATTGACGCTGACACTGGAAAATTTGATGACGTTAGCTACGGCACCGTGTATGTACTGAATTCACACATGTACAGAGCAAGTCAACTTGGTTGCATTGAGAAAACACTCTGCTTAATTAAATAACAAATGTACTGAACTGTACTCCTTCCGGGTCAAAGATTATCAGGAGGTGATGCGCTCAAGGGAGAGATTTCCCAAGCTTAGACCCTGCTATTTATGAAGAAATTCAAATCAGGGTTGCTGAGGAGTCTAGGACTAGAGAACTGTATGTATCACAGAGGGTTGTCAAGCTGCAAAGGATGACAGAGAAAGGGAGCGATGAGACCATGGGAGGATTTTGAAACAAAACCAGAGAACATTTTAAAAATGAGGTGTTGCTCAATCAGGAGTCAATTTAGATCAGCAAGACGGGAGCAAAGGCTGAACAGGAGTTGCAGTGAGCTCAGACACAGGCACAAGTTGTTTTAGACAACCTAAGGTTTAAGAAGCAGAACTTATGGGAAGTCAGCCAGGAAGACATTAGTCAATAGTCATGTCTAGAGGTAACTGAGATGTGCGAGTGATACTCAATGGGCTGTCACAGTCCACCACGATTGCTTGGTTAACTTCTGGAGCCAGGTTTGTTCCCCAAGCATGAACACAAGTTTTTCTCTCCTCCTACAGTTAACATTTCTAGCACTTGTGCACAAGGGTGAACGGAGGCCATACTGATCAGTTTTTCTGTCTTTCTTTGCTTTTCCTTTGCTCTTTCCAAAATTTACACTTCACATAAAATTGCACCTCAAGATTGGACCTCCTTCAATTACATTTGAATGGTATTTGGAAACTATCAATTCCAGCTTCCTTAAAGTTTTGGTATTAATTGATTCTGCTTCACAGCAATTTGACCCATGAGCACTGAGTTATACCAACATTAGTCCAGCCGAGTGAAGCTCTGCAAACATACAGTGTATAATTGAACACATGTAAACAGCTCCCCTCAGGACACAGGCAAAATCTTTACAGTTAGTGGACAGCAGAATGAAAGTCACTGTAACAGCGCACTTATCCCTACAAAATAATGCAAACAGTCTCAAAACAAACCCTTATATGATGCACTAGAATCAGCCTTCAAAAAAGATGCGTTGGACCTAACCTTCACACATAACACTGTACAATAGTCTTAGCTTAGACTTCAATCAGAAACTGTAAACACTTAACAGGATCCTGCTGAAGCAGTGAGATGGTCTTACCATCACACATCAGAACAGTTTCTGTAGAATACAGAGAGACAAAAGAAGATCAAGAGCTGAGCTTGACATTTTAAAAAGCTGAACTTTCCTCAAATCCGACGTACTTTCTTCTCTGCTCCAAAAGAGGTCGGAGCCCAGACCCAAAATAGCCTTTAGTGTACAGATTTTACCACAGTCTTGTCAAAGAAAACCACAGGGGACGCGCCGGGTGAACTGGTGCAATGATCTGGGAACTGTCAAGTCCTATGAAGAACCCGTCAGTAATTTAACACACACAAAGGATGAAAAATACTGAAACGGATACCACCAGCAAAGAAGCTTTCACAATTCAGGAGCAATATGTTGGAACATAAAAGCTAGAAGTAGTAAGCCATTCAGCCATTTACCACTGCTCTGCCATTCAATAAGGTAATGACTGATCTAGTTGAGGTCTCAACATCACTTTTCTGTCTGCAATGCCCCCTGCCTCTGGTACTTCTATCCTGAGAAACAATTTGTTATTGAAAATACATGGAATTTCCAGCATTGTTGGCTGTCATCTAATAGCCGAAACTGCTTAAAGGGCAGCAGGGAAGGTCAGCTTGACATTTCCACTGCTCATTAATAATTAGTTGACAAATTAAGAGTGAATCTCTACTGGCAGTGAAACATTTGAGTTCTGATTTAATTTTCAAATGTTAACATACATTCAACAAAACAGCATTCTTGTCCTCAAAAATAAAAATTGATAATAAATGAATTGTTCTGTTTCAAATAATAAATTGGCCTTTGAAGTGTGGTAAAGATATTAAGTCATACAGCAGAGGATCACTTCATACCTGGAACTACTTGGATTCATTAGGGGACACAAACTTGGAATCAGTAGATAAAATGTACAGAAACTAAACCACCCTACGTGATAGCACAGTGGTCAGCACTGCTGCCTCACAGCGCCATGGACATGAGTTTGATTCCAGCTTGGGGCAACTGTTTGTGTGGAGTTTGCACATTCTCTCTGTGCCCCCGTGTGGGTTTCCACCAGGTGCTCCAGTTTCATCCCACAATCCAAAGAAGTGCAGGCCATGCTAGATTGCACTGTAGCGTGCAGGTTAGGTGGATTAGCCATGGTAAATGCCGAGCTATGGGGATAGAGTGGGTTGTTGTTCGGAGGGCCAAATAACCTCTTTCTGCATTGTAGGAATTCTATGATTCTTTAAAAGCCTTGAGGTGAATCCCCTCCAGCTCCACCACACCCGGCACTTTTCCCTGCAACCGCAGGAAGTGCTACACCTGCCCCCATACCTCCTCCCTCACCCCCATCCCAGGCCCCAAGAAGACTTTCCACATCAAGCAGATGTTCACCTGCACATCTGCCAATGTGGTATACTGCATCCGCTGTACCCGGTGTGGCTTCCTCTACATCGGGGAAACCAAGCGGAGGCTCGGGGGCCGCTTTGCAGAACACCTACGCTCGGTTCGCAATAAACAACTGCACCTCCCAGTCGCGAACCATTTCAACTCCCCCTCCCATTCCTCAGACGACATGTCCATCTTGGGCCTCCTGCAGTGCCACAACGATGCCACCCGAAGGTTGCAGGAACAGCAACTCATATTCCGCTTGGGAACCCTGCAGCCCAATGGTATCAATGTGGATTTCACAAGCTTCAAAATCTCCCCTCCCCCTACCGCATCCCAAAACCAATCCAGCTCGTCCCCGCCTCCCTGACCTGTTCTTCCTCCCACCTATCCCCTCCTCCCACCTCAAGCCGCACCTCCATCTCCTACCGACCAACCTCATCCCGCCCCCTTGACCTGTCCGTCCTCCCTGGACTGACCTATCCCCTCCCTAACTCCCCACCTACACTCACCTTTACTGGCCCCATCCCCGCCTCTTCGACCTGTTTGTTTCCTCTCCACCTATCCTCTCCTCTATCCATCTTCTATCCGCCTCCCACTCTCTCCCCATTTATTTCAGAACCCCCTTCCCTTCCCCCTTTTCTGATGAAGGGTCTAGGCCCGAAACGTCAGCCTTTCTGCTCCTGTGATGCTGCTTGGCCTGCTGTGTTCATCCAGCCCTGCACCTTGTTGTCTCGGATTCTCCGGCATCTGCAGTTCCTACTATCTCTACATTATTTTACTCCTACTTTGCCCTCCTCAGTTCCTTGTGCCAACGGCATCAACCTCCAACTTTGTTCTCTACTGTTTGTGAGGGCATGTAGAATGTATGGTCAGTACATTCCTCTCCTTGGAAGGCTCTAACATCAGCTGACTGAGATTTTTGTTCCTCAATCTCTGCGAATCAGTTATGGACTAAGATCTTCATTTGTGTCTGCTTTTTTTAAAATCTTTCTAGTGCTCTGGGGAGAGTTAAGCTATCATCTGCTCCTGCTTGAAAGAATGAAGGCAAATCAAAAACCTCTGTAAAAAATTCTTGTCAGCTATATTCTCTACTTCTAACAACTGAAGAATGAAGGAATGGATCATATCTATGAATGGTCAACGAGAAGAATGATGGATATTCTGGTGAAGAAATTATGATTATCCTGCTAACATTACAGGAATTTTACTTTCTCTAAGTAGCAATTCCTCTTGCACACAGACTTCAGTGTGAATGTTCCCACTCACAAGCTTACAGAAATTAGTCCTTCTTATATGTCTACAGCATTATTAAGATCAGTCATAAGCTCCTCTGTAGTTTTCTGATATCTTGCTTGCAGTTTCAATAATATTAGACATTTGTGCTACATTGGCAATAGGAAAAATGTCTTGATTTTGCACTTCTTCACATAAAGGAGTTATTGCATCAGGTTGCTGTTATCATCTTCTTGGTGTCTTCAGTGGAGTGAACTGACAGCTTCGCATCTTTGTTACAACTGGCATTGATCCCTCTCAGCAAAGGCATCAGAGCTTGACCTCCTCGACGCTGTCTTGAAAAGGTTAAGCAGCTTTTGAGATCTCTTTCTGCAATAGATCATCGATGTCACCAGCACATTATCATTCTCACCCACTGCTTCCTGTAAGAACAAATAAAGGTCCAGAATGCACTCTTGCAGCTGAATCTTTATCCCTGATGCAAACCCTGCTAAAGCGTGGATGGCACTCAGCATTAATACATGAGCAAATCTCATGCATGTGATATTTATTCCTGCCACAATGCAGACATGGAACAGCAGCAGGGACTGTACCTTCTTTCCGCGGGTTCTGTTTTCTTGCTGGCACGTTGACCACACTTCAGTTATTGAGTTCTACTAAGTTCAAGGTCAAGTCCCGGGAAGCCTCCCCATCACCTCTCAGGAATAGCCTGCCTGCTGCTGACCTGTTCCATTTTGTCCAATGTAAGGCCTGCCCTCTGGGTACTGCCAGAATTCCAAGTAGCAGCTTCACCTCGTATGCCCAAGCCAATGCAGTCGCATATAAGCGCCTCTGGCAATATCCGGTTCCATCGTTTATCTGTAGGAGGTGCAGATCATTTATAAAGGAAACACCATTCTCTCCTGGTGGCTGGCTGTGTTGACTGAGTTGTGAATGGTCCAATCACGGTGTTGCACCAAAAACTAAAATAAAAATCAAAAGCTTGGATGGCTTTCATTTTTGTTAAGCTCTTCACCAATCTCTTGCCTTATCAAACTGGTGCTGGCACTGCCGCCAATTGTAAGTAGTAGCACACTGAAACAATCCCGGCCCAATTTCTCCAAAGGCCTAGAGATGGCAGAATTGGCCAAGACAGTTCATCCTAGACATGGTTTGTCGAGGCCCAACATGTGGTGAAAGGACTGGGAAAGGGATAAGACTTCCTCTGTATATTTCTCCATATATATCTGCGCACATATTTGGCTGTCACAAGGCTCTGATAAAAATTCAGCATTCTGGTTCCTGCTATAAGCATTTCATGATTGTGCTTTGCATAGTTGACTGCTTTGCAGCTTTCCGACCTTTCTTGGCGTCAACAATGCTACCATGCATTATTACTACGATTGGGATCTCTATGTCTTCAATAAATTAGATCTGGAAACTATGCTGTAATAAACTAAGAAACATTTCTTGGCTATTTGTACTATTTACAAGGTAAACTGTTGCAGGACTTCATCAGGCCCATCTGACATTGCTGATGACACACTCTAACAATTAGCGGAATAGCTATTAACCCCTTATACTATAAGTTGAACTAAACTGTCAATACCTGAACTATAGCATTTCACCACCACCTTGTCAAGGGCAATTAGGGATGTGCAACAAGTGCTGCCCCAACCATGCTCAAACTAATTTTGAGGAGGATGCAGAACACAGGCTGACATATTTGCTCTCCACCAAGGCCTTGGACATTAATTGTCTGCTCCACTAAGGTGTTCCAGTTTGTATGATTCAGTATCAAGCTGCCCGTTCATCCACAGGGTTAAAGAGAAGCTGAGAATTAATTTATACCATTACAAACACACCATCTGGAGACGGCAGCGCTGTGACCAATCAAAGCAGTTACTCACAGTTTCATTATCAACTAATTAGAATGCTGAATCAAAACAATACCGAATATTATGCAGAGAAAAGATTACACTTGCTAATAGCTGTGTGGTAGCATAATTTACAGATAAAACAGTCAGTGCCTCAGTATCATAATGAGTTACAACAGCTATTTTTCTTACCCTGTTCATAAGGAAAGGAAAAAACTGTTGAGGATTTTTTTGTAAGTGTGAAATTGTGAGGGTGCATTGCTTAATGAATAGGGAGATGCTTACTTGTGCAGAGGTTTCTTCACTGCTGTTGAGGTACTAGTCATTTCTTCTTTCAAAGTTGCTCTTTCCTCTGGCTATATTTATCCCACTCCCCTTGTGAAAGGTGTAAAGACCCACAAGCCTAATCCCTATGTACAAGCATTGTCAAGGAGGGCCAGCAGCTATTCCAGCGACATAGATGATGCCTGTCATGCCTTGGTGAAAATTCACAAAGGGGAGGAGGTCGCTGGATAGTGACTGGAGAGGAATTGTTCTAATACAGAGTGAGACAGAGAAGTAGCGGAGATCTAAAAGGAGCAAGAGTAAACAACAAGTAGAAAACAAGCTTTGAAGCTCTGTAGATTTTCAGAGCCAGGCAGATGCTATCAATTATGGAATCAACAGCAATGTACAGTTGGAAGAACTTCTGCATGTTGAAACCAACTTTCTTTTTGATCTTCCCAAATACTATGGAGAAGCAAAGTTTTTATAAAAGAAACAGGATCAAAGGAGCAGGACTATAATCAGGAGCTCTACAGGAAAAACTGTTATAGCCAACATAACAGCTTCTGGAGATTGCAGGTTGCCTTTTCAGCGACACAAGTAGCACAATTTTCTATTCCTCCTGCAGAGATGCCCCTGCATTGCGATTTTCTTTTTTGACTGCTTACAATTACCCATCTTGAAATAAGATGAGACTGTCGGATCTGCGGTACTTTTCTCCCTTCTAGTTTGCTATTTTCTACACCAATTATTCAGGACTCTTCAGTTACAACAAACTCCCTCATTGCAATACACTCTAAAAGGAAATTCTGTGACAAATTCACTCTTACCCCTTAAGGTGGCATTATCATCATCATCATCACTAAATCCCACTATCAACATTCTTGGGGTTATCATTGACCAAAACTTAAGTAGATTCACCATATAAATGTGAGATAACAAGGTGTAGAGCTGGATGAACACAGCAGGCCAAGCAGCATCATAGGAGCAGGAAGGCTGACCATATAAATGTAGCAGCTGCAAGAGCAGGTCGAGGGCTAGAAATTCTGCATTAAATAACTAACTCCGAGTCTGTAAAACCTGTACACTGTGTACAAGGCAAAAATCAGGCATCTGATGAAATACTCCTCCCTTGTCTGGATGAGTGAAGTTCCAAAAACATTCAACAAATGGACATCATCCAGGACAAGGCAGTCTGCCCGATTCACGCCATATCCACATTCACTCTCTTCACCGCTGACGCTCAGTAGCACAATGCGTACCATCTACAGGATGCACTGCAGAAATTAACCAGGGTTCCTACACAGCCCCTTCGAAATTCAAAATCGTTGATATCTAGAAAATCAAGCCCAGCAGGTATGTGGGAACACCACCACCTGCAAGTTCTCTCCAAGGCACTCACCATCTTAACTGTTCATTCAATGTCACTGGCTCAAAACCCTGGAACCTCCCTTTCCTAATGGCATTGCGAGTGCACCCACACCAAACAATCCATAGCAGTTCAAGGTGGCAGCTCACCACCTCACTCTCATGGGGCAAGTAGGGGTTGTCAATAAATACTGGCCCAACCAGTGAAACCCACATCCCATGAGTGAATTAAAACATCCAATTTTTAACAAGGATCACACTTCCTCATTAAATAGAAACTCAAAGCAGAAGTAAGTCTTTTGGTCTTGCACACTTGCTTCACCATTCAATATGATTGTGGCTAATCCTCATCTCAATGTCATATTCCCACTTTCTTCCCCATATCTCTTCATGCCTTTTAAATCTGAATATATTCAAGAAAAAAGATAGATACTTTTTTTTTTAACAAGAGATTTGGCCTCCACAGAATTCCACAGGTTCATTGCCCCAAATGAAGAAATCTTTCCTCATCTCAGATCTAAGTGGCCCACCCCATATCTTGAGACTGTTTCTCGTTTTAGACACCCCATCAGGGAAAACATCCTCCCCGCATCTAGTCTATCCTGCCCTGTTATTTCATACATTTTAATCAAATCCCCACTCATCTTTCTAAACTCTCGTGAATACAGACCTAGTCAAACCAATGTCTCTTCATAGCTTAGTCCTGCCTTCCCCAGTGGATCCTGGTGAATCTCAACTACACTCCCTCTATGGCAATTATATCCTTTTCTGAGGCAGGGAGTCCAAAACTACATGTGATATTCCAATTGTGGTCTCACTAATGTCCTGTATAACTGTAGTAAGATATCCCTACTTCTGAACTCAAATCCTCTTGCAATGAATGCCAAGATACAATTTGCTTTCATAACTGTTTGCTGCACCTGCCTGTCTATTTTCATTGTTCGGTGTACAAGGACACCCAGATCTCTTTGCATGTCCACAATTCCCAATATATCACTAATTAAATAATACTCTTCCGCTCTGCTTTTCACATCAAACTGTATAACTTCATAATACTGCATTTGCCACATGCTAGCCCATCCAGTCAACTTGTCGATATCAACCCGAAGCCTCCTTGCATCCTTATTACAACTCAAAATACATTCCCTCCCTGACAAATTATATAAGGCTGCCTGTTCAAACTTAACAACTAATTGCAATTATTGTCTTTACTGTGTTAAAATATTCCTAAGTATTTCAAATTCTGACATCAGGCACCAGGACAGGTGAACTAAAACAGAGGAAGGGAAATCCAAACGTTTAGGCTATCTGAGGCAAAGAGTAGAGCAATGTAAACCAGAGACACAATTGGAACAGCGCAGAGATCTTGAAGTGTCATCAGTCTGGAGGAACAGAATGTGGACAGGGTGGGGCTAAGGTTATTGGAGAATCTGAAAACAGGGCTGAGAACTTTATAAACCAACACTCTGCTGGACCAGGAGTCAATGTCATCCAGCGAGCAACATTCTGGATTTCAGAGAGACAAACCCTTCCTGCAAATAATTGGACAAAACATTGTTAAATGTGTCGGGCACTCACAGGCCTTCTTTTCCGATATAGTAACTAGTGACCAAAGCCCAACATCCAGCCATCTCTTTACATTCATTCTGAAGTAAGCTCATGTATTACTGTGAAATTTCTAGTGTTAGGCAAGTTTCTGCTGTAATCCCATTTAACTTTTTGCATTCTATTTGGAAGTGAGCACCACTAGCTTGGCCAGCATTTAATAACCATCCTTAGTTAGCATTGAGAAGGTAGTGATGAACTCTCTGCTTACTCAACTGAAGCATGTGCAGGGAAGAAGTCCTCAGCAAACAGGTGGTATTGAGAAACGAGAAAGACTTTGATTTGTTTTTTGTCTTTGATCAGATTGCACTAAACGGCAGAGAGAGTTTAGACTTCTATACGACTAACCCAAAACCACTGCCGGAAATCTAACAAATCTAACAAAAAAAAACTTCAGATCTGCTCACTTAGTTGGAACATTATTTTTCCAATTCTTTACATATTCTTTTAAAACTGAAAATTTCATTTACTTTATTATTTAACTGAACATCTAATATTTTCTCTTTTCTCTAATATTCAAGCTTGAAAATCTTCAATTCTTCTGCTGTTTCCATTTTACCATTGAGTGCAAGTTGAGGAACATTAGGTTTAATCCAAGTTTCAGACTTTAAAGACTGACACTAAAACCTGAAGCCCACTTGAACAATGACGACCTTTGGCTGTCCCCAAAATTCTTTTCTCATCATCTATTAAAGATTTGTATTTGATTTTTTGTTTATTTACTAACCCTTAATTTATTCAATTCAGTTTGGGTGGACTCATTACTAATCACATGGAAAGACACATTGATGCTGATGATGACTGAAAGGTTGGGAACTACACATTTGTAAAGTCTCACTTTGTGAAATAAAACTTAAATATGAGAAAAGAGTGACTTCTGTTCTCCTTTATCAATTGGTTACCAGAACTCTAAAATCTGACACACTCTCATTAGGTTGTGAGGTCCTCAATGAAAATGTGCTACGTGCAGCAGGCCAATATCTGATACATGCTCACATTCCATTTCTGCTGTTCTTCCATGGTCTACCACATCAGGATCTTGCTGTATGCATAGTAGAAAGCTCTGTGCAGGAGGTCTTGCAACGCAGACCCCTCTGAGCCAGAAACTCCAGGTTCAATCCCACTCCAAGATTCGATCACCAAGGAAGATACATTCATAACATGGCCAAAGAAGCAAAGAATCAACTTAGAAATCCTTCTAACATACTCAAGTGGCAGGGAGTCAGTTAACTCAGTTAGCTGCATGGTTGGTTTGCGATGCAGAATGATGCCAACAGCATGGATTCAACTCCCACACTGGCTAAGGTTACTATGAAGGTCTCTCCTTCTGAACCTCTCCCCTAGCTTGAGATAATAGTGACCCTCTGGTTAAACCAACACTCGTCACCTCCCTCTAATAAGACAGTGGCATTGTGGTCCAGTAGGACTATGATAACTACTACATCTGCTGCTCTTGATGTGGCCTCCTCTACGTCGTTGAGACCAAAGACCAAGTGGAGGCTCGGAGACTGCTTGGTAGAGCACCTGCGCTCTGTTCACGACAAACATCAATACCTTCCAGTCGCGAACCATTTCAACAGCGCCTCCCACTCCCTGGGCGACATGCCCATCCTGGGCCTCCTCCAGTGTCATAACGACACCACCCAGAAACTAGAAGAGCAGAACCTCATATTCCGCCTTGGGAGCCTACAACCCAATGGTCTCAATGCGGACTTTACTAGTTTCAAAATCTCCCCACCCCCGGCTTCATCCCAAGACCAACCCTCCCTCTCATCCCCGCCTCCTTGACCTGACACAACCTGTCCATCTTCTCTCCCACCTATCCACCCCTCCCACCTCACTGACCAATCCCCACCACAGCCTACCTGCACTCACCTATCACCATCCCACCTACCTTCCCCAGCCCCATCCCTCCTCTATTTATTTGAGCTCCCTTCCCCTTCCCCTTCCCCCTCCCCCATTTCTGAAGAAGGGTCCCAACCTGAAACATCAGCTTTCCAGCTCCTCTGATGCTGCCTGGCCTGCTGTGTTCCTCCAGCTCCACATTGGGTTATCTCTGACTCCAGCATCAGCAGTTCTTACTATCTCTATTTCTGAAAGTAAGCATGCAGGTGCAGCAGGCAATAAAGAAGGTAGTGAGAAGATTCGAGTACAAGATCAAAGATGCTCCGCTGCAAGCACACAGGTCACTGATGAAGCCACATCTAGAATACTGTGTACAGTTCTGGTCTCCTTATCTGAGGAACGATTTCCGCGTTATAGAGGGAGTGCAGCAAATGTTTCCACATTGATTCCTGAGATAGCAGGACTGACATGTGAGGCAATTGAGTCAGTTAGGATTGGATTCACTAGAGTTTAGAAGATTTTGGGCGAGGGGAGGCGGGGGGGGTGGTGGTGGAAAGAGGGAAGATCTCTTAGAAACCTATAAAATTCTAGTAGAACTAGACAGGTTGGATTTGGAATAATGTTCCTGACGGTGGGGAGCCTAGACCAGGGGTCATGGTTTAATGATAAGAGGTAAACCTTTTAGGCCCGGTATGATAAATTTCTTCACCCAGAGAGTGTTGAGCCTGTGGCGTTATCATATTATGCGTTATCAAGGAGATGGTAGATCTACCTCTTGTGGCTAAAGGGATCGAGGGACAGGGGGAGGGCAGGATTAAAGTATTGAGCTTGATGATTAACCATGAACACGTTAATGGCACAGCAGGCATGAGGAATCAAATGGCCTATGCCTGCTCCTGTCTTCCATGTTTCTATGGGTAAGAGGGAGATTCCTGATCAGCGGTGCAATGGAAAGAAATTGGTACCTCTACCTATCATCACGATCCACCAATCCAGGTCACAACATCTTTGTAAAAGTGTATATTGCCACAGGAATTGTTTTATTTCGTTTTGTGTTCAATAAACGGGAGTTTTTTTTTTTTAAGAAGTACATTGGCAGCCTCTTGCGAATACATGCAGTGACTGACTGTCATAACTAAAAAAATAAAATAAAATTTACATTCCGTCAAGCTGGCTCTGAGATAAAAATTAACCCTTATTATCATCAGATGGAATTATACAAAGTTATCAGCCTCTTCCCCTCGCCAAGTCTATCATTTTACCTTTAAACTATTTGCATTACTCGTACTTCCCCGAACTCCTCAGGCTCCGTGTCAATGATATCAACCTCCAACTTTGTCCTTTACTCTTCTTGGAGGGCTTGGAGCTTGTCCATTTGCTACATTCCTCTTCTTGGAAGGTTCTGATATCAGATGACTGATATTTTTGTTCCTTAATCTCTGCAGATAGGTGATGGACCATGCTTCTTCCCCTCATTCTTTCTAGCACTCTGGGCAAGGGTTAAAGCTGTTAGTTGCTCCTACTTGAAACAATGAAGCTCAATCAGCTTCAAGTACCAGTGTATCTTCTACTCCTGCAACAGTTATAGAATGAAGTAATGGATCATCCATGTATGAATCCAGTAAACACGAACAAAGAATATTCCAATGAGGAAATTATGATATTCCTTCTAATATTACAGGATTTTCTCCTTCTCTAGGTAGTGGTTCTTCTCACACAATCTGTTCGGTACAACTCTGCTCCTCAGCAAGCAATTACATCTGAAACTTCTGAAGACTGAGGGTAGTTAATAGTGAAGGAAACTTGCAAACTTATAAAAACCAAAAGAACTGCGGATGCTGTAAATCAGGAACAAAAACAAAGTTGCTGGAAAAGCTCAGCAGGTCTGGCAGCATCTGTGAAGGAGAAAACAGAGTTAACGTTTCGGGTCCGATGACCCTTCCTCAGAAAACCGGACCTGAAACATTAACGCTTTTTTCTCCTTCACAGATGCTGCCAGACCTGCTGTGCTTTTCCAGCAACTTTGTTTTTGTTACAAACATACAAATTAGTTCCTCTTGTATGCCTATGGCATTATTAAGATCTGTTATAAGCTCATCTGTCGTCTTCTAATCCTGTACATTGTTTGCAGATTAAGCATTTGTACCACAGCAGCCACCTTGGCAACGGGATGAACTTCTAGATTCAGTACTTCTTCATAAAAAGGAGTATGAAAAGCACAAACGAACTAATAAAGGCTTTAAATTGCCTTCCTATTTCTTTTCTTCCATGACCATGACATGGATTTTAACATGCTTTTTTTACAGCCTATTGACCAATGCTATTGTGATTTTCTTTCTTTACATGCTGCACATGGGGGAGCAGTGGAGCAAAGGGTATGCAGAGGTCTTCAGTGTACTGCATTCTGTAAAACCTGTGTCAACTGTGAAGATATAAATCGAACCACCTCTCAAATAGACGGAGCACAATTTATTTTGTGCTATGGTCTCAATATTGCTAATGCCATCAACCTTATGTGACACCAGTGGTTTTCAAACTTTTTTTTGGTTGAAGGATCATATTTCATATGATCCCTTTAATCACAGAGCCCTCCAACTAAATATGACTTGTCAGTGCACATTCATCACACTGTACTGTATATAATAGTGACACACACACACACACACACACACACACACACAAACACACACACACACACACACCTAACCCAAAATTTTCAAGTTCAAGTCCTACTCCACGATTGAGCACTACAGTCAAATTGTCATAACCAGTGTTGTAGAGAGGTATACCATTGGAGGTGGTCTCGTTCAGATGAAAGGTGTTTTTCAGTTTCTATCACCGTCTAATACAGGGAGTTCCATATGACTATAAGACATAGGAGCAGAAGTTCTTCTTTCACCCCACTGAGTCTGCTAATCTATTTAATGAGATCACAGCTGATGTGATAATCCTCAAGTACACCATCTTGCCTTTTCCCCATAACTCTTAATTCATTCTCTGAATAAAAGTCTATCTCAACCTTGTGTATACTTAGTGGCTCAGCCTCAAGAACCCTCTGCAGTAAAGAACTCCACAGATTAAGTATCCTTGAGAAACTCCTCCTCATCTGTCTTAAATCAGTGACCCATTACTCCAAGATAGAAACAGAAATTGCAGGACGAACTCAGCAAGTCTAGCAATATTTGTGGAGAGAAAGCAGAGTTAATGTTTTGGGTCCAGTGACCCTCCTTCAGAACTGATTCTGAGATGATATTCTCCAGTCTTAGACTGTCCCAGAAGGGCACCAATCTCTCAGCACCTACTCTGTCAAATGCCCAATCCCTTAAAAATGTTGTATATGTCAATAAGGTTGTGCCTCATTCGCCTAAACTTTAACGGCCCAACCCACTCACCCTCTCCTCAAAAAAAAACCCCTCCGTGCGAAGGATCAATCTAGTGAACTTTTTCTGGACCTACCTCCAATGCCAGCATATTTTTCTTCAGATAAGGGGTCCAAACTGATCGGTGTTCCAGCTGTGGTTTGACTAGTGCCTTGTATAGTTTTAGCAAGGCCTCCTATTTTTACATTCCATTCCCTTTGCCTTCCCCTTCAACGCTAAACTTGAATGCTAACCTTTTGTTGTTTACGTATGAGGACTACAAATCCCTGTGCTGCAGTTTTCCGCAGTCTCCACTTAACTAATATTCAGCTCCTCCACTCCTCCTAAGATGCATAAGCTGATATTTTCACACATTCTACTTCATCTGCCAATATCTTGTTCACTCATTTAACCCATCTATATTCCTCTACCATTTAGGACTGTGACGAGGAGAAATTTATTTACCCAGAGATCGTGAGCCTGTGGAATTCACTAGCGCAGAAAGTGGTTTAGGTCAAAACATTGAATATTCTCAAGAGGGAAATAGATATATTGATCCCCTCAGGCTAAAAGGAATCGATGGATATGGAGCAAAAGCAAGAACAGGGTACTGAGTTGTACGATCCATTACCATCACGTTGAATAGTGGAGCAGGCTTGAAAGGGCTGAAAGGCCTACTTCTTTTCCTATTTTCTATGCTTCTACTTTCCCTATCCACCTTGTCAAGACCATTCAGTATTATATAACAAATCACACCTTGCTCTTCTAAAGTCAAGTGAAAACCAGTCCATCATGTACAATATTTCTTCACTCACTCACTCCAGGTATCAATCTAGTAAAACTCTTCTTAACTACCTCCAAAGCATTTACATCCTTCCAAGGCCAAACTGTACACAGTATTCATAATGTGTTCTCAGCAATGCCTCGTATAATTGAAGTATAACCTTAGCTTTATGTTAAAATCCTTTCATAATAAAGGAAACATCCCATTACCTTTCTTAACTTTATCCATGCATCAGCTGGATACTTCTGCATCTTTGACTTCTGCAGTTGTTCGCTATTTGAGTAATAATTTTTTTTTATTCTTGCCAAAGTGAACAACTTCACATTTTCTCATATTATACTTCATCTGCCACATTTTTATCCACTCACTTAATCTATCTGCACGGGTTCACATCCTTTCTATGTCATATTCACACAATGCTTTCTTAACTATCTACGTGTCAGTGGCAAATTTAACCACCATGCCTCGATCTCCTCAGCCAAGTCATTGCCATAAATTGTAAAAAAACATGCCCAGTGCAGTCGCCTGTGGAACCCCATTTGTTACATTATGTGGATCTGAAAAAGATCCATTTATGCATACTTCCTGCTATGTGCCAGCCAGTCATCATGTCCCCCTTAACCTCTACTCCATGGAGGTCCCACTTTGAGCAATAACCTTTTATACGGAGTCCTGTTAAATGCCATCTAGCAATCCAAGTACATTCAAAGTTTCCTACAATTATAAATTGAAATTCAAAACAAATTGGTCAAACAGAATTTCTCTTTGACAAAGTCAAATCTAAAGAGAGCTTGTTGCAAGACATTTAAAAATTGAACTTCACAACAAAGAGTGGGGGAATAACATATCTTGGCCTATTTTGAAAAGGAAATGCAAAAAGTGAAGAAAAAATGAAAATACCTCTGCTTACAAACATGAGAGAAACAAAAATAATTAAATTCACCTTTTCTCTTTGGCAACAATACAAACGTCTTTAGAATACCTCAATTGAAACTGCCACTACCACATTCTCAGGCAACACATTCTAACCCCTGAGATAACAAGGTGTAAAGCTGGATGAACACAGCAGGCCAAGTAGCATCAGAGGAGCAGGAAGGCTGACGTTTCGGGCCTATTCTGAAGAAGGGTCTAGGCCCGAAA
>NC_063337.1:11309439-11346425 GCF_021869965.1 Rhincodon typus | reverse complement strand
CTCCTCTGATGCTGCTTGGCCTGCTGTGTTCATCCAGCTCTACACCTTGTTATCTCAGATTCTCCAGCATCAGCAGTTCTTACTCTCTCTGAAACATTCTAACTCCTAACCAGTTGCTGCATGAAAAACTTTTTCTTCAAATCTTTTGACTATTCTGTTTAAAGTAGTCCTTCTTGTTCTTGATTCTTTTACCCATCCAAACTTTTTGTCTCTTTTTAATTGTGCCCTGATCTCTCACGACTCTGAATACGTCAATCAAATCTCTTCTTGGTCTTCACTTCTCCCAGGAGAACACTACCAGCTTCTCTAATCTATCTTCATAAGTAAAGTTTCTCAGCCTTGCAACCTTTCCAGTGAATCTCTTCTGCACTCGCTCGACTGCCTTCACAGCTCTGCTAAAATACATTGCCCAAAACTAGATACAATACTAGTTACAGCCGAACTAGTGTCTAACATAGGTTCAACAAAATTTCCTTGCTTCTGTACTCTATGCCACTATTAATAAAGCCTAGAATATATTATGTGTTTTATAAACTATTCTTTCAACCTGTTAACTTTGCGTCAGATTATCATTTCTAGATGTTCCCCAACTACCAAAGTTAAACTGAGTGGTCTGTGTTTGCTTGGTTTATCCTTGTACTCTTTTCTAAACATGGGTGTAATATTTACAATTCTCCAGTCCTCTGGCACCACCCCTTAGACTAAGATGGAAAAATTATTACCAGTGCTTTCATAATTTCCATTCTCACTTCCCTGTGTCATTGGATGCATCTGATTTGATTCCAGTTAAAATACAAACAGCCTACCTCCTAATTTGTTTAAATTTTTCTCATGACACTCTTTAGTAAAGACAGATGCAAAATATTTATTTCACATGTCAGCCATATTGTCTGCCTCCATGTGTAAATCCCTTATTGGTCTCTAATTGTCCCCAATCTTCCTTCAACCATCCTTTTATTATTATTGCACTTTTAATATTAGCTGTCAACCTCTTTTCATACATCCTCTTTGCTTCTTTTACTTGCTCTTTCACCACTCTTAACCCATCTATATTCAGCCTCGGTTCTCTTTTGTATTTTTATATCTCTATTGTCACCTAGAGATCCCTGGATTTATTTTGGTACCTTTCACTCTTTATTATACTTGACTATTTCTTTCTTCCTTGAAGTTCAACTCCCATTTTTTTTCTGCTTATCTGGAATTCCAATTTATTCAGCTCAGATCCATTCTTACTCCCACTTAAGGATTTTTCCCCAGTATTCTCTCTCTGGATTGTCCATTATCTTTTTCTGTGATAAGTCCAAATCTTACAACACAGTGATCACTATCACCCAAATATTCTCCCTTTACTTGAGATTTTATCTACTAGGTCCTGATTTCCAATAACCAACTGTAGTAGTGCTTCTTTTCTTACTGGGCTGAAAACATACTGTAGAAAATTCTCCTAAATATAGTCTAGGAATTCTTGCCCCTCTCTGACTTTTACACTACTAATTTCCCAGACTATAGTCAGATAATTGAAATCATTGCAACTGCTCTACCATTTTTACACATCCCTGTAACTACTTTGAAAATTTATTCCTCTCTACGTTATTGATTAGTAGAACACACTCGAGGGGCCATACGGCCTACTTCTATTTATTTTGCCATTGTTAGAATATCAGTGCTATAAAAGCAGATGGAGAAATGTCACACGAGCAAATGCTCATCCAAATATTACCACCAAGCTGTAATTTCTGGCTCACTGCATTTAACCAAAAATAGAGCTGTCAACTTTCAGTAGCAGGTCTAGGACCAGACAGGTGGAAGTTAAGTGAAGATGAGAATGGAGTAAGAGCAAACACTCTGCTGAGCTGATGAAAATGAATTAATCAAAAGTCGAACATAAAATGTTGGGAAGATTTTGCTTATAATTCATATGTTTTAGAATAGGTTTAGGTTGGAGGTTACATTGGAGGATTTAAGTTAAATGAATACATTTGATTGAGAAACTGATAAGAAGACTGAAGTGAATATAATCCAGAGAGACTTGGAGTTAATTACAGTTGAAAACTAACCTATATTTGGCATCAAGATCAAAGGGTGAAGTGTAAACAATGGGCGACTAATTTCTGGACTACTTGGTAGAACCAGGACATCTACACAGAAGAAACTAAATGCTGCCAATTCTGGGAAAGAGGATCTTTAACCCCATTAGAGATGTTTATTTTATGATCCCAGCTGATGCTAATACTACACAAGTCAGATCCCAGAGAGAAACCTTGCTGGATGGCCTAAAGTTTCATTTTATCAATGTGTTTATTTTGGTGGTCAGCCACTAAATATATTCAAAAGAGACTGTCAATATACTTGTAGTAAAGGAACATTGAAGTTTATTATAAAAAAAATAAAAAGCACAAACCATGTTACACTATACAAAACTTATTTGAAATGGTCTTACTATAAACTTCAGATATAAAGGTTCAACCTTATTACCCTAAAAAAAGCCTTACAGAATCTCAATACTCAGTGAACAGTACACCATTTCTACTTTAAAGTTCTTTAATCAGTTAGCACAGCTATTATCAGTTCCTTTTTGGCAGATATCTGCATTCACTCCATGTGTTTCTTTAGATATGTCTCTTAAACAAATTGCTAACACAGGAGATTTATTTAATAACAAGGATTCCTTAAACTCCACTTTCATAGCCTTCTGCTTCCAGACTTTTGCCAACATTAAGCCACTGAGAACTTATTTGCTTCTGCCCTGTTTCTCTCTGAAAGAAACTGGCACACTCACTTCTGGATTATTCTAACTTTCTATAAGAAAGAGTTTCTGTCTGTTTCTTTATGTCATAAAAAAATTCATTGCTAGGCAACAGACCAATCTTTTTTTCTCTCTTTCACGCTTTTTCTAAAGCACTGGACTACTCGCCTCAAAAGGTTTTAAAGCCTCATTTAAATGCATCTGAAAAATTTCTAGACATCCCTCATTTTAGGGTAAAAGATGACAAATAGGTGCAGAATTGCAAATTATTGTGGCCTGTTTGCCACAAGTCCAAATATGCTTTACATTTTTGATAACAAGTTCTCTATTAAAACACAAACAGCAGAATGCATACCAGCAAACACAGAGGAGCTGATATAAACCAACACTGCAATTAAATAGCTCCTCTCCAGCCAAGCTGTGCCAGTGCAGAACAATCAACATTACCAACAAATTTAACATATTTACTAATAATCTACTTACTCAATGGCAATACCTTATTCAGGCCTCTCAATATTCTGTACATTTCAATGAGATCCCCTATCATTCTTCTAAATTCCATCGACTACAGACCCAGAGTACTCAACCGCTCCTCATATGACAAGCCCTTCATCGCTGGGATTATTCTTGTAAACCTTCCACAGACCACCTCCAATGCCAGCACATCCTTCCTTAGTTATGGGGCCCAAACTGCTCACAATATTCCAAATGCGATCTGACTAGAGCTTTATACAACCTCAGTAGTACATCTCTGCTCTTGCATTCTAGCCCTCTTCAAATGAATACTAACTTTCCATTTTCCTTCTTAACTGCCACTGAACCCGCATGTTATCCTTAAGAGGATCCTGACACACAAGCCCCTTTGTGCTTCACATTTCCAAAGGCTTTCCCCATTTAGAAAATCATCTATGCCTCTATTCTTACTACCAAAGTGCATAACCTCACATTTTCCCACATTGCATTCAGTCTGCCACTTCTTTGCCCAATTCTCTAGCCTATCCAAGTCCTTCTGCAGCCTCCCACTTTCTCAACACTACCTACACCTCTACTTTTGTGTTATCTGCAAACTTAGCAACAATACACTCAATTCCTTCATCCAGATCATTAATGCATACCGTGAATAGCTTGGTCCCAATACAGACCACTGCAGAACTCCATTAGTCACCAGCTGCCATCCTGAAAAAGACCCCTTCACCTCCACTCTCTATCTTGGGCCAGTCAGCTAACCCTCTATCATGCCAATACCTTACCCCTAATGCCATGGGCTCTTATCTTATTTAGCAGCCTCTTGTCAAAGGCATTCTGGAAAACCAAATAGATCACATCTACTGGCTCTCTGTTGTCTAACTTGTTTGTTACCTCCTCAAAGAATTCTAACAGATTTGTCAGGCATGAACTCCCTTTGACGAAGCCATGCTGACTCAGCACTATTTTACCACGCACATCGAAGTAGTCCGCAATCTCGTCCATAATAATGAACTCTCAAATCTTACCAATGACCAAGGTCAGGCTAACTCGCCTATAGTTTCCTGTCTTCTGCCTCTTTCTCTTCTTAGACGGGGCTGTTACATTAGCTATTATTACACTTCCTGACTCCAATGATTCTACAACCTCCTCAACTGTCTCCTTCAGAAGCTCGAGGGTGTAGTCAATCTGGTCTGGGTCATATATCCACCTTCAGACCTTTCAACTTCCCCAGCACCATCTCCTTAGTTTCGACAGACCATAGGGCTCCAGATTTCATTGCAACTTGGTCTAAATATGGATAAGAGACAGCTGAATTTAGAGCGAGGCAAGAGTGACTGCTCTTAGCATCAAGGCCACATTCAAATAAGGTAAAACTAAAATCAAATGAGGAAAGTTTTGGGGGCAAATCAACTCAACCCCATGACATCAGCACAACACATCTGCCGGGTACACCGTCTCAGGTTCAAACACCTTCAACTCATTTAACATTAGCCTTCCACCCACGCTCAGGTTCAGAGTGGAGCTATTGACTGCACAGTCTTCGGCATCATTTACAGTTTGTCAAGTAGTAAAGCAATCTATGCATATAATTATCACAAGCAAGGCTTCAACTGAGAATTGGCAAGCAACAGTCATGCCACACAATGGCCAAGCAATAACCATCTCAACAGGAGAAATTTTGTTTGGCCTAGTCAATGGCAGTGTTATTGCCAGGTCCCTCACTGTCAACATGAGGATCACAACTGGTTAGAAACTTAAATGACCCATATAAACATTATGGTTACTAGACCAAGTCAGATTGACTATTCTGTGCTGAGTGGTTCAACATCAGGATTTAGCCACAACCTACAAGAAATAAGTCAGAAATGGAGTATTCTGCACTTGCCTGAATCGGTACAGTTGGAGCAATCAAGAAGCATGACTTCCCACAGTCTAATTAGTCTGCTGGATAATATTTAATTCACTGGCCTAATCAAATGTGAGTGCAGTATCTACAGAGTGATATCACTGGAACAGTTCACCGCTGCTGCATCCACTTTGTTTCTCAAACTGAAAACTTCTTCAGGGACCAGACAGGATAGGGGTGGTCATGGTGACAGCAACACCTCCCAGGTTTGCTTCCAAGTTATACATCAACCCAACATGTGCCTTTACTGACATTCCTTCAATTACACTTGGTCAAAAATCCTGGCAGTTCTTTGCATGAGCAGCTTCATCAGGCTGCAGTGCTTTAAGATGGCCCCAAACATCACCTTTCGAGGACAACCAATAAGTGCTGACCTGCCAGTGATACATCCTAAGAGTGAAAGAAAAAAAATTGCATCTGGATCTAAAGATACCAAACACCACCTTTTGCAAATACATTAAACAGTACTTGTTCATTAAATAAAGCGCAGGGCCACTATTTATCTTTCAACCAACATCACAAAAACAGATTATCGAGTCATCACCGTACGGCTGTTTATGGAAGATTGGTGGATACAACTTGGTTGTGCTGTTCCTCCAAGTGTGACAAAAATTCATCAAGTGCTTAATCGACTGTGGTAACATGTTTTTAAGCATTCTGAGATCATGAAAGGCACCATATGAAAGTAATTTTTTTTTCTAATAATAGCACTTGCAACAACATCGAAGCCAACAACAAACCAGCACAGTATTTCAACTTTCATGCAGGGATTGCAGCTTTTGGATAACGCAGTTAATAAATTGCTCCACTTCAACGGTTTCAAAGTCCAGACATTATCACCACTAATCGTCGGATCTAAAATAACTCAACAGAAGACCAGATAAATACTTATTTCATATCTTCTGTTCTCAATCAATGTGATACAAATTATGTTTGTAAAACAACTTAGCACAGATAAATTCAGGTTCTTTTAAAAATTCCAACAGTGTGACACAAGCAAATGCGCAAATTCTTACAATATGATAATTGAGAGATGATTATATTTTAAGAGTGAATGAAGGTGGTCATGTGACCTGTTCTGCTGTCTGTCCGACAACAAGCTGGGTTAATCATTAGATGTTAAAAGAAGGCTAAGAGAGTTTTACTGAGAAGGAGCAGCAAGTTATTTACATCTGGAGACCGTGTCAGCAGGCTCATTGTGGACTTTCAGTCCCAAGTACCAAAAAGGCTTTGTTGCTAAGCGTTGCAAACAGTTATGCTGCCAGTTGTCAATATACTTCAAAGGATAAAGACAGTTGAGATTAAAAATGGTTAATTAGCATTTCTATCTAGATAGAAGGCTAATGTGTTTCACCTTGCCATGGAGAAAGACAGCGAGGAAGTCGTGAACTCAGACGTTTACAGCACAAGAGGCCTTTCGTCCCATCATGTTTGCGTCAATCGACCAAGAACTGAGTACAACAAACCCAACTTACCAGCCTTTGGCCCACAACCATAGAGGGTGTGGCAATGCAAGTCAATTTCCAAACGCTGCGTAAATATTACGAGAGTTTCTGATTCAATTTGCAAATTCTCCTAAAGCCCCTTGAGATGTTTTATAACGTTAAACACGTTCCATGGTGTTCCTGTTTTACAGCAGCCAATTTGTGCAAAATAAGATTCTTCAAACAGCAATCAGAGAAGTGACGGATTTTCTTTTACAGTGTTAGGACTTGTGTATCTGAGGAGTGTCAAATCGTGCTAAATATTGTGTAATCATGGGTGGCACAGTGGCTCAGTGGTTAGCACTGCTGCCTCACAGTGCCAGGGTCCGGGACTCAATTCCAGCCTGTGTGGAGTTTGCACATTCTCCCGTGTCTGCATAGTTTTTCTCTGCATGCTCCAGTTTCCTCCCACAGTACACTGATGTGTAGGTTAGGTGGATTGGCCATACTAAATTGGCCAGTTCCAGGGATGTCTAGGTTAGATGGATTAGCCACGGGAAATGTAGGGTTACAAGAATAGGGTGGAGGGGGGTGAGTATGGGTGAGATGCTCTTTGGAGAGCCGCTGTGGAATTCTGGGCCAAATGAGCTGTTTCCACACTATAGTGATTCTATGATCCACACTTTCAAACAAAGAGATCCAGAGTCCCACCACCTCTGGGTGGTTAAATTTCTCATTTCTCCTCTTAGCTTTGTACCTCTGAACACGACTTTATATTCCCTGATTATTAACTAGTCTACTGATGGAAAAAGCACCTTCCCAGCCACCTAATGTTCATCAATCTTACATACTTTGATCAGGTGTCCTCTTAATCTTTATTGCTCCAAGCCTATTCAACCTTTCCTCATAACTCAAACCCTCCAACCAAGGCAGCATCCTAATAAAGCTCCTTTGGACTCTCTGCAGTGCAATCACACCCTCCCTATAAATGTGAGCATCAGAACTGCACACAGAACTCCAGCTTTTGCCGAACCAGCATTTGATGCAGTTCCAGCACAATCTCCCTTCTCATGTATTCTATCCTCGGCAATAAAGGCAAGTATCCCACTGCCTTCTCAACCACTTTATCTGCCTGCCCTGCTACCTTTAGGGATTTGTGGATATACATACCAAGCTTCCTCTGATCTTCAGTACTTTCCACAGTCCTACCACACACACTGCAATTAATGCGCACTATGGGCATTTTTCTGGGTTGAACTCCATTTGTCACCGCTCTGCCCAACAGATCAATCCATTGATATCGTCATACAGTTTACTGCTATCTTCCTCACTATTTACTCACTTCTCATGTCCTGTCATCTGTGAACTTCTTCACCATATCCCCTTTAGTTAAGTCCATATCATTAAAGTACACCATAAGCTAGGGACCTAGCCTTGACAAACACCACTGGAAAAGAATTCTAGTCATGGATACATCCATCTACCAAAGTCCATGTAGACCACATAAAACGCACTACCCTCATCAGCTGTAAAACTTCAAGTACAACACAATGATGTCTTGCTGGAATTGTACAAGGCCTTGGATGAGACCACATCTGGGTAATTGTGTGCAATTTTGACCTCCTTATCTGAAGGCTATGGAGGTTCTGGCTATGGAGGCAGTGCAACAGAGATTTACCAGACACAATCCTGGGATGGCAGGACTGTAATATGAAGAGAGACTAGATCAGTTAGGACTATGATCACTTGAGAATGAGGGGGAGGCTCATAGAAACCTATAAAATTTTAACAGGACTAGACAGGAAGAGTGTTCAAATGACCAGGGAAGTCCAGAACCAAGGGTGAGTTTATAGATACAGGGTAGGCCATTTAAGACTGAGATTAGGAGAAATTTCTACACCCAGAAAGTGGTGAGCCTATGGAATTCACTACCACAGAAAGTAGTTGAGGCCAAAACATTGAGTGTTTTCAAAAATAAGTTAGACATGGTTCTTATGGTTAAAGGGGTGAAAGGGAATAGCAGCAAGCGGGAATAGGGATGGTCAGCCATAATCATATTGAACGGCCTACTCCTATTCTTATTTCCCATGTTCAACACCCTGTTAACCTCCTCAAAACAATTCAATCAAATTTGTTTGTGATCAAGTTACAGGCTTCCCTATTTGCCAGCCAATATCACAGATATGATTAGCAGAGGGAAAAGACCTCCTGACATTGCAAGCTACCAGAAATGAATACAGGAGAATGGCAGGCTCTAGATAAAATGACATATCATGCAGCATTCTATAGATTCCAGGAGATTCGTTCTGACATGATTGGAGTGATAAACAGATTTTGGAACAGGCTTTAGTGCTGGTGAAGGATTTAAGGAATTCTCTAAAAATGGAGGAGTGTGTGTCCTGGAGACAGTCACTCAAAGTTAAGTCTTGATAGAATGGTCACGTAGGAACCCATTGAAAGCTGGGAGCTACTGTGACAGTTACAGCATTGTAATTCCATGGAGAGCATGATGGTTGAGTAGTATAAAAGGGTAACGTTCCTTTCTGTACTTCAAAGTGTAGGTTGCATACAAAAGGAAATAATGTTTAATCAAGAATGCTTTTTAGGTATTTATTGCACAAAAGCTTTAAAATCCGAAACCTTGCCATGTCATTCACTTTTTTAAAGTTATCAGTATTCCTAATGGTCAAAACATCATACCTGTTTAGCGGCTTCAGATAAAACAGGTAAGACTGGAGCATTCTGACACTTAACCTGAATTTTTAAGATTGCACAAAATAAAACTATTGTTCATTCAATGTTTAAAATCATGATCTGGGATTTCAGATGCCATTTAAACCACAATGTGTTTCATTGCCTATGCATGTTCACAGGCAAAAATATTCTCCTTTGCGAATACATCATTTCAGCAAAGAACACCAGCTTGATCAGTCCAGTACAAGGGGTTACAGCCACTGGGTGAATCATTGACGGTGAATTGTTTGTGCTACAAACTGAAGTACAAAAATAAATGAGTTCCACTCCAAAGCTTGTATGATATGATATCAATTGCACAGTGTAACTCAATCGTGAAGTAATATATTTTACATCATTGAAGTTGCTTTGATGGTGTGACACAGCATAACTGCAGTCAAGCAGAGTTTTATAAATATGTTTTATAAATATTCTGAACTTAATTTATGAAAAACTTTATAAGACTGATGATGTGGAGGAATAGGATTTCAACATCAAAATAACACTGGTGTTTGACTGCCAATGCGAGGAAGTTTTTCCAAGGCACAAATGCCTCCTTCTGCCATTCAGTGAAGGAGCACAGAAGCAGGTCACATACATTCAGGGGCTCTGAATAGTAACTGAACTTTAATACAAGAACACTCTAGTAATTTTGCACAATTGGAAATGTGGCTTTTGTGCTGTGAAACAGCAGAAGCTGTTAAACAACTGTACACAAGCCATACATAGTAGAAACAAGACAATAAGCATTTCTGCATTATGTCACTGTGGCAAGATATCACAAGACACAGATTTCAATTTGTGATCCCTTAAATGACAAGCAAGGCAATAACAAATTGTGTTTAAAGTTTATTTTATACAGTCCTTCATGGGTTGCCTCCTTAAAGCTTCAAACAAACAATCTACAATTCTTTCCAATGCCTCCCCAGTCAAGTTCCAGAATGTAACCCTTGAAATATTGAGCATCATTTGCAGCCCACACAGCTTAACTTAAAGTTATATTTAACAATAGTTATGCCATGAAAACTGGTATAGGAGCACAGTTAAGGGAATCACAGAATAATATTCAATTCACCTTTACTGTAAGAACTAAAAATGTAAGACTTATTACAGCTGCATTTAGGTACAGACCAATGTTAATTGTCTGTCACATTCTGGTCCAGGAAGAAAGATGACATCAATCCTAGCAACCTAGGTTACTTAAATAGAATTTCTTTTAAATCTGTCTCGATGATCATCTATTATTGTATTTTTATGTTTACATATTATCCCATACATCATAAATACAATTGCAGTTTTGGAATCTGTTGCAAGAACAAAATATAAGTTGTCTGATTCAGACAGCCAGTTCAACAAAAAGAAATGAAAATTCTTTTGTTTCAAATTGATACCAAATCATGACTTGGATTACCCATCAGTTTCTTTCGTTTCATCACTAAATGTGGTCATTTAACCCTCGATATCTTGCTGTTAGTCCAGTTTTCACTCAATCATCATCCGCAACCACCTCCCGATCGACTCTGGTGTTCTCGTACAGGAACAGGAGTCGATCGACCTCTGCCGGGGCCAGCTGGTTTCGCTTGGCATTCACCAGATTCCCTGCTGCACTGAACAGGCGCTCAGAGGGGAGGCTGGTAGCTGGAATGCACCAGTATTTCTGCAGCAGTTTGCTCAAGGTTGGAAATAAAGCCACACGGTCAGACCACCAGATAAGCGGATCTTCATTCAGTTCCAACACCTTCTGTGATTTGAAGTTGTTCAGCTCTTCCACAACCTGGGCACGCCACCCATCTTGGCCCTCATCTCTGCTGCCCGCCTGCCCGAAGATCTCTGCCAACATGAAGTTGATGCTCCCAGTGCTGTAGGGCTGCACTGATACTGTTCGTTTTTTCAGGGGAGGCTCTTCAAGGGCAAAGCCTCCCTCTGCTCTTGCAAAGCTCTCACTGCCCTTCTCCAAGAGGGCAGTAGCTTCCTCCAAGACCTTGCTCTCAACCTGTTTCTGTTGTGCAGCTGAAAGGAATGGAACTTTCTTGTACCTTGGATCGAGAAATGTCGCGGAGTGGAGAAACAGTTCCAGCTCTTGGGACAACCCATATGCTTCAGACAACTCTTTGGCAATGGTCTCCTTCACAGCACTGAGCACATGAGAGTCCGAATCATCAACTTTCAGCGTTGAATTCAAGAGGACGTGCAGCAGAGGTTTGACCATGCTAATGATTGGGTACTTTGACTTGCCCATCATCTCAGTAGCCTGTTGAAATGGCTGCAGTAACTCCACCAACCCATCTATGGTGTTCCATTCACCGGCTTCCAGCATCAATTGGTAATTCATGTTGTCCTCAAAAAGCACAGCAGCAATTGCTGTTTGCTGCTCCCTCAGCCGCTGTAACATAGAGAGGGTGGTTGCCCAAGTACTACAGTCATTGACCAGTTGATGTTGTAACAAATACTGTTGCTTTTGCTTCTCACACAGCATGTACGCTGCTCTTGGTGTCACTTTAAAGTACTCGGCCAGTTTATCGCACTTCAGAAGAAGGATGCAGAGTTTAGGGAGTTGGAGTGCTCGGTTTATTGCCAGGTTGATTGCGTGACCAAAACATGGCATGTGCACAGGGAGATTCAGAAGGGAGCAAGCATTCACTACATTTTCACTGTCGCTACTGGTAGTAGCGCCCAACACATTTTTGCTGATTCCCCATTCTCTGAAGGACTCAACAAGCGCATGGGCCAAGTTCTCCGTGGTATACTCATCCACCACTTCGAACGTGGCTAGACACTTGGAAGTGAACTTTAGGGTGTTGGTGCCACTGCCCAAGCCACCTAAGAAGTGAGCAGTCAAAGACATGTAGTATCGGTTTCGAGCCTGCACAGTCCAGAGATCAGCAGTCAACCCACACCACACTGCCGCAGCCAACTCCTTCTCCACAGCGGTCCGGACAGTGTGGTACCGCTCTGGGATAGCTTTGGTAGAGAAATACTTCCTGTTAGGGAGCTCGTACCTTGGGTCAGCCATTTTAAGCAGCTTCTTGAAAGTTTGCTCTTCTACCACAGACACAGGATACAGGCCTTCGCAGATGAAGTTGGTAACCATCAAGGTCAATTCTTGGTGCCGTTTGCTATCTTGGCTGTAGTAGCTCTTGAAGATTGGATCTTGGTGGGTCAGGTACGTGCTTTCAGATTCAGATTTCAAAACATTGGAGGTGAACGGCTCCCTAGCTTGCTCAGCGTTGCTCTTTACAACTTGGTGGAATTCACTGGGATGATTCTTTTCAAGGTGGTAGGCAAGGTTGGAGGTGTTTCCTGAATAAGCAATTTGAGCCCTACAAACTCTGCAATAGATCTTCTTCCACTGCAGTATGCATCCTTCAGCATCAGTATCAAAGCCAAAATACTTCCAAACTTTACTTTTTGCTCTCGGGTGGCAGACCAGCTTTAGGTCAGAGTTAGAACCTTCTGGGGTTTTGTGCTCCATGGTTCCTCAGTCGTAATTCTACACACTGGGCCTTCATCCATTTATTGTTAACCTAATAATCAAACAGAAGAGACAACATGGCATTCAATTTTTTTTTGTTATGAAAAAGAACACGTCATTTCAAGGATTTATAGACTGTGGTTGAACAGGAAATAACTTACCTGATCAATTCTTAAGTAAAAGGAAATGACAATACCGCAAAATACAAAGGTAGGGAACTCAAAAGGACAACTTGTGAGCTGACATGTTGATAGGCAAACAGAATTTGCCAAGCAATCATGCTGGCTGATGGGTTAAGACAGGCACACAATGCAAAAGCCTGAAATGTTTAACATCTGGGCAGGATTGTATCCTGTTTATACACCGGTAATTATTATCCTTGCCAACAGCAAGATGCCAAGACTGTCACTGAAGATCTTCACAGTCAAAGTCTTTGCATTTACAAAAGAGAAATGAATGCCTTCAATCCAATAACCACTCAAAATGAACAATTATTTCTGTTCAAACTTTTAACTCCTGTTCAAAAAGACCAATTGCGTTTGAAAAACTTCTGACTTTCTTGGTCTGCATTCACACAAGAACAGCATTTGCTTGCACATAAGCAGAGTGGCTGTGGCCAATATGAACACATTATCTTCAAAAGAAAAAAGTGAAAATCCAGAGGGAATAGTTGGTATTATTGACTCTTTTCTCCCAAAAGCAGATCTCCTTTTTTGAGGAGTAGCTACATTCTCAGACAATTCAAACAGCGAGTAAATTCAGTCATCTTGCACAGCCTAATGAAACTGTTGCATACTCACTACCTTGTGGAAGTAACTTCACAAGACTGAGCAAAGCAGCACACTCATAAGAAAAATATGCTAACCACAACTTACAAAACAAAGAGTTGTTTAAATGTAGAGCTGGCTGTATAAATACAGCCCGGCAATATAATAAGATGATTTCCCCATTAACAGAAGCTACAGTCAGGATCGCAGTTCTACAATGCAAAATGCGGCTTTGGTAAAGCCAGCTTCCTAAGTATGAGCTTGCTAAATGTGCTGATCAGCAAAGACGAACCAATAGCATGCCATACAGTTAATACCATAATAAATTAAGTGTTTTTGCAGAATTATACTTAGAGGTTACGGTGTGGAAACAGGCTTTCCAACCAACTAACGTGAGCTGCTGTTTTCACTCTACAGTACCATAGCCTTTCAACATATTTTACTTTTCCTTTTTCTTTTTTCTCTATTGTCGTTGGCTCGTGTAATTTTGAAAGCATCTAAACTACAAGTACAAATAAAATACTATGAATGCTGGAAACTTGAATAAAAACAGAAAAGTCTGACAAAAGGTCACTGACCTGAAATATTAATTGTTTATTTCTCCATTGATGCTGACAGACCTGCTGAGATACTTCCAGTACTTATGCCTTAACTATTCCATGTGGTGACACGTCTCACACTCCTAACAACTCTTGGGAGTTTATCCTTTAGGTTGTGCTTAAAAAAAAACCTTTCCACTTCTGGATTAAACAGCCATTGCAACATAATTTCCCAGTATCCACTTACTCATACTAAGTGTGTGTTTCAGAACTCAAGATCATCAATGGCCTGGTGGAAACTGTTAGGAAATGCTGCTAAGTCAAACTGTCCAAGAAAGCCGCATCACCACATGTGTAGAAGACTGTTAATGCATTCTGGATAATTAAGTGTCTCAACAGCTATTAAGTCTGCTCTTTGACAACAATCTGTCAGGGTTCCCAGTTCATTGCAAGCAGTTTATTTGGAGGAAAAAAAATCTGAAGCAAACCAGTTTGCACGTTTTTCAGCTCAATCCTCTGATGGTTCAGGTATACACAGCAGATGGATTCTAAGTTCATTCTCAGGACCGACCAATCTCATTGAGGGTGTGACATGAGGTCCAATCAATGTCCCTGGGACTAACTAGGGTGAAGGGACAATTCAGCCAATTTCCTTTTCAATTATGATACAATGACCTGTGTTGGAAACATTCACATAGGACAAAATTAAGCTTGGTTGTCATACATTCCTTGTGAGAATAAACCTATCAATATTTACTGATCCAGCTGAGGCGTGAAGGACAGGCAATCTTGTAAAAAGGTAACCCAGAAGTCAGCATGTTCAGGAGGTGAAGGAAAATCAGAGTGTACAGGAAACAGTAGGATGTTACTTAGCATCTCGAGTTTTTCTGGTTACTCCACTTTTACAGTTGACTGTGATCTAACTCTAATATATAAGTGTTTGTTCCCTAACTCGTTACACCAACCTCAGACTTAAAGATCAACTGGGAGTCCAAGGGTATGGGGTAGCCAGGAAAGTAGAGTTGAGGCCACAACTGGATCAGCCACGATCTTATCAAAAGGCAAAGCAACCGAGGGACTAAATGACCTACGCCTACCCATAATTTGTGTAATCCCTCCTGGACTGCAGGTATCATTCTGGTAAATACATGGTGCACTTCCTCCAACCCAAATGCAGGTAGTACGCTTACAGTACTCCAGATTTGCTCTAACTAGGTTGTATATGGCTGAACCACGACTTCTACCTCCTTGCATGCCAATCCACTAGATATAAATTCCATTAGCCTTTTAGATTACTTTTCATACCCATCCATGGCAAAGAACAAAAAAGTTAAAAAGAATTGCTCACTGGTAATTCATGGTGACCATGAAAATGTGTCCCTGGTGCTAAGAATTTCTACTTTCACATTAAACAGAGTTATGACTTTCTGGCTTTCCAATCCATTCAGTAAATCTTGATGCTTTTGCTTAATGCATTTAGCAAATTGATGGACCAGAAATGTAATTTTTCATTTCAATTTTAACAGTCCACACACCATTTAACATCAGGTTAGCTGCAGATTATTACATTGCTGACCCTTGAATAACACACAAAATCGGCTTATTGTCATTGGTCTGCACAAAATATTAAAAGTAAGGACAAATACTCAACTCTAAGATTGTATTCCACTGCAAAGTTCTTTCTGAAAGGGATCATTGGGAGCGATACTTGGAAAGGTGTTTTGTCAACTTTTCATCATGAAAATCATTATAGTCTCAATCATAAAAAATTCCCTGTTAATAAAAGGAGCCGTGCAAAAGTACACATTGCAACATATCACAATACATTCCGTGTTGTCACTGGAGGAGCAGGCTAGAATCCTCAATAACATATTAATTTACCCTTTGCATCTACTTTAACAGTCATTAATCTGCTTAAAACAGATAATTGAGTTAAAATAACAAGAAGCAATTTTGCACAGCCACATTAATCACGGTGATACCAGTGGACATTACATACTAAATTTTATTTAATACCAGTCAAATTCTCATGGTGATCCACAAACGGAGTCAAGGCCAAGAGCCATGTTCAGTTGAAGTGTGATTAGCTGTCAAAGAATGATACAACCATGACAGAAGGAAGCAAGTCAATCCCATTTGTTTCCAAAATAATTCATTTCATCTTCAGTAGTTCAACTGGCTGGATGGCTGGTTTGCAATGCAACAGCTGAGATTACCATGAAGGACTCTACTTCTCAACATCTCCCCTCACCTGAGGTATAGTGACCCCCAGGTTAAACCAGCACCAGTTGTGTCTCTAATGAGAGTGCAGCCCTATGGTCCACTGGCATTGTGGTGCCTATAACTTTTACTCTTACTTAAATAATGCTTTGATTAACTATAGCTAAATGGAAATGCATAAAAAAGTCTAAGAGGCAGAGAAGTACAGATGCTTGGAGAATATGAAAATGAGAAAATATACAACTGAACTAGAACCAAATTAATGGAAGGGTGAAAGTATAACACAAGTGTCAACAGGAGACTTCAATTATATGTGTGGACATAGCAATTCAGAATAAAAACACTTAAAACAAAAGTATTAGATTAAAAGTAGAGGATTGTGATCAAGCAAAAGAGGTAAGGTTTTTAAATGATTTATAGAAAAATAGTCATACAAGTCAAGGTGAAGTTGCCACAGCCCTAGTGCACCACAGGGTTACTCTCCTATTAGAATGAGATGACAGGTGGCAGCTAAACCTGAGGGTCAGTATGCCTCATGCAGAGGGAAGAGGTTGAGAAGCAGAGTTCTTCATGGTAACCTCAGTTGATGCAGGAATTGAACCGATGCTGTTTGCATCATTCTGCATTGCAAAGCAGCCATCCAGTGAACTGAACAAACCAAGCGAGACACATGGTAAAATACAGAAATAGTGATACTGAACCCAATACATTGGGTAGAATATTCTTAATTCAGTTCAAATTTGTTTGATTTGACCAATAGTGAGATCAGCCACCAGAATGCTTCACCCAAGTATTATATAGTTCAAAAGACAAAATCTATCAATTAAAAAGCCATTCTTCAGCAGTAGTTTACGGTTTAAGCAAAATACAGTGCAAACAGACTTTCAGAAATTAACTGAAGTTCTCCTATCAAAGTGGATGTGTCATAGTGAGGGAACTGCATGCTGGGCAACATATAGAGAAAAACTGAGCAAGATTAAATGCAAAAACACATTCACTACAGAAACAATTCATTTTTAATCACCGAAAATAGTCTTCATCACACCATGAACCTTTTCTATAAGTTTGTTGGAGCCATTTTTGCAACAACATTTAAGATGCTGACTATGCTGCCTGTCATCAGAGATTTGCATTTGATTTCATGACACCACAGCACAGTGAACAAGTTTGAACAGGCAAAAGGTTATTCGGCCTCAGGCCTCTTCCACAGATATATATCTTACATGCAAGTACAGCACAAAAACAGACTATAAATGATGCTCTGCGACAGGGGTCTCCTTCCACTATTCGACTTGATAATCTTTTCACCATTCTGTTACCCTACCTCATCAAATCTGAAAAATTAAAGCCCCCACAAAAACACAAGCAGTGCTTTCAATATTCCCACGACCTCTATTGATTTGTTTACAGATATCTATTTAGCTTCTTCAGGATTGTGAAATTATCACAACTTATTGCTCATTTCATGAAATGGTGGCAGCACAATAGCACTCCCATTCAGGGCATACCAATGGTTCCCTGTACATTAACTATTCAATATCAAATGTGCTGCCCTGTGTTTCAATCAGGTAATTCCTCCCTTGGAAAGATAACAGAATCAAGATTTAAATCCATTCTGATCATTCAGTTTAGTGAAGAAATAACTGACCTGCCAAGTAGTTCATATCAAGTGCCACAAAAAGGAGCCACATAATTGCCTCAGTGTAGGAATTATGGAGAACAGTAACAATGACTCCCATTCCTCATAATCCCAGTTGCTGTATGAACAAGGGGAATCTTCAAAATGTTGCATAAAAATAATCTGCAGCAGGTTTTTGTAAACAACAGGCAAAATCTGTTTTTTTCTTTGAACAGTAGCGGCAGGTATAAAAATGAGATGCACCAGCGTGACCCAGAAAGACCACCTAATCTCGCATCTGACAGGCTCTCAAAGTGCTCGCCCAGTGGGCTTTTCGCTGGGTCACGCTGGATAGCAGTGTCCTGTCCTGCCTAAATCTGCCAATTAATCAGAGGTAACTACTGACAGATACAGCGCCACTTCAAAGACTGACAACATGGCATTGCTGAAATCCAGCAGCAGTGGGTGCAGTAGGTAACCTTCTGTACAGGATTGCAGGGTCCGACTGCAAGGAGAAGGATGGCGAAAGGAAGAGCAGGAATGTGGCTTTATGTGACCACTCCTCTGCCCTCTATCCATGCCTTCAGCTACCCCTGGATTGAGCATATTGAAGCCATGTCCTCTAACACAGCAGGCAAGCCAATACTCCTGCCTCACCCACCCCTCTCCCAGGAACAGATTTAATCAGGACATTGCCATAAACAGGCCCTTAAGCTTTTGTGAACTGACCACTTCTCAACTGGTGGCGAGAACTTCATTCCTGGAATGGAGGGAAGGCGTTGGGTATCCCCCCAACACCAACCCTCTCAATTGTCTTCACCTCCTGCCAAAGCGTCACCACTTCTCAGGAAGGGAAATTATCATCTAATGCCTGAAAAATGACTGAAAACAAGCAAAATCCTCCCATGTATTAACTTGCAAATAAATTTGGTTCAATAAAATGAAGGTTAAAGTTCCACACTAACTCCATATTCTTTCTCTTTCCTCAAAGTCTCGAGACAAATTAAAATACTGGGAGACGCTGGCTGAAGGTCATCTACCCAAAGAGTTAACTCTGAATCATCATAATTCTGTCTACAAATGCTGTCTTGTCTGTCCTGAAGAGTATTTTGATTCTTCTTTTATTTCAAAACCCTCTTGGCTTAATACAACGAATGAATTCAAAAACTCTACATTAATTGTAACAAAAGAATGTAGATCGCACAAAGTGGTCTCATGCAAAACTGTAAAAAGATCGCTATGGATTCTATTTCCATATTATTAACTACATGACCTACTGATTGGGAGAAGGGACAAGGTCTTTCATATAATACTTCCGTTATTCTTTCTTAGAATTTTCTACAGGTCCTACAGATAAAAGCAACTAGTTTCACTAAAATGATACGCAATGCAGGCCACATGCAAGTTATAGAGTCATAGAGTTAAACATCACGGAAACAGACTCTTCAGTTCAACCTGTCCACACCAAACAGATATCCTAAACTGATCTAGCCCCCATTTATCAGCATTTGGCCCAGATCCCTCTAAACTCTTCCTATTCATGTACCCATCCAGATGTCTTTTAAAATGTTGTAATTAAACCTCCTCAACTACTTCCCCTCTGGCAGCTCATTCCATACACACAATATGCTGTGCATAAAAATGTTGCTCCTAGGTCCCTTTTAAATCTTTCCCCTCTCAACTCAAACCTATGCCCTTTAGTTTTGGATTCCCCAGCCTGGGGAAAAGATCTTGAATATTCACCCAATCCATGTCTCTCATGATTTTATAAACCTCTATCAGGTCACCCCTCAAGCTCTGGCGTTCCAGAGACTATTCAGTCTCTCCTAATAGTTCAAACCCTCCAATCCCAGCAACATCCTTATAAATCTTTTCTGAAACCTTTCAAGTTTCACTATATTTTTCCCATAGAAGGGAGATCAGAATTGTATGCAGTATTCTACAAGTGGCTTCACCAATGTCCCATACAGCTACAACATGACGCCCAAACTCAATGCACTGATCAATAAAGACAAACATACCAAACACCTTCTTCAGCATCCTGTCTACCTGCAATTCCACTTTCATGAATAGGAAGGGTTTGTCCTGTACAGCTGCAACATTACGTCCCAACTCATATACTCAATGCCTTAACCAATGAAGGCAAGCGTGCCAAACACCTTCTTCACCACCCTGTTTACCCATGACTCCACTTTCAAGGGACTATGCACCCGCACTCCAAGTTCTTTGTTCAGCAACACTCTCCCAGTTCCCTACCATTAACTGTACAAGTTCTGCCCTGGTTTGCCTTACCAAAATGCAACACCTCACATTTATTTAAATTAAACTGCATCTGCCACTCCTCGGCCCATTGGCCCGTCTGATCAAGGTCATGCTGTACTGAGATAACCTAATTCATTGTCCACTACACCATCAATTTTGGTGTCATCTGCAAATTTACCAACCATACTTCCTATATTCACATCCAAATCATTTATATAAAAGAAGAAAAGTGGACCCAGCACCAATCCTTGCATCACACCACTGGTCACAAGCTTCCAGTCTGAAAAATAACCCTTTTCCACCACCTTGTCTCCTATGATCAAGCCAATTTTGTATCCAATTGGCTAGCCTTGCTAACCAGTCTATCATATGGAACATTGTTGAACACCTTGCT
This sequence comes from Rhincodon typus, assembly GCF_021869965.1. Taxonomy (NCBI): domain Eukaryota; kingdom Metazoa; phylum Chordata; class Chondrichthyes; order Orectolobiformes; family Rhincodontidae; genus Rhincodon; species Rhincodon typus. The sequence continues at coordinate 11,325,876 of NC_063337.1, read as the reverse complement.
GAAGTCCATATAGATGTCAACCACTCTGCCTTCATTAATCTTCTTGGTCATCTCTTCAAAAACTCAATTAAGTTTGTGAGATATGATTTCCCATGCACAAAGCCATGTTGACTACCCCTAATCAGTCCTTGCCTTTTCAAATGCATGTAAATCCTGTTCCTTGGAATCCCTTCCAACAACTTACCCACCACTGACATCAGGCTCACCGGTCTATAATTCTCTTGCTTTTTCTAACCACCTTTCTTAAATAACGGCACAATATTAGCCACCTTCCAGACTTCCGGCACTCACTCGTGGCTTTCGATGATACAAATATCTCAACAAGGACCCCAGCAATCTCTTCCCTAGCATTCTACAAAGTTCAGTGATACATCTGATCGGTCCCAGGGATTTACCTGCCTTTATGCATTTTAAGACATCCATCACCTAGCTTTCCTGCTCCTCTGATGCTGCTTGGCCTGCTGTGTTCGTCCAGCTCTACACCTTGTTATCTCTTTTGTAATGCGGTCACTTTTCAAGACATCACTATTTATTTCCCCAAGTTCCCTAGCTTCCATGTCCTTCTCCACAGTAAACATTGACATGAAGTATTCGTTTAGTATCTCACTCATCTCACGTGGTTCCACACAGACGGCCCCGTTGATCTTTAAGGGGCCCTATTTTCTCTCCAGTTACTCTTCTGCCATTGATCTATTTGTAGAATCTCTTTGGGTTTTCCTTAACCCTACTTGTTAAAGCCATCTCATGTCCTCTTTTTGCCCTCCTGATTTCCCTCTTAAGTATACTCCTCCTACCCTTATACTTGTCGAAGGACTCACTTGATCCCAGCTGTCAATATCAGACAAATGCCTTCTTTTCTTGACCACAGCCTCAATTTTTCTAGTCATCCAACACTCCCCACACCTACCAGCCTTGCAATTCGCACTTACAGGAGCATGATCGGATCCATAATTTGGGTACTTCATTAAAAAAAACTGTCTCATGAAAAGTAAACAAGCTAGCTAATTAAGCACCTTGAGTCATTTTACTAAGTAAGAGGTGCTTTAAAAATGCACATCGTTAATTTTCCATCAAGTGACTACAAACCCAAAGCTGTGGCAGCCAAGTTTGGTGTCATCCTGACCAATGAATTGAAGTAGGCTGTGTCTCTACTGATGGCTTATATGATCAATATAGAGCAAACTTGGTTTTAACTTGCATGTTATGAACCAGCACTCTCAATAAATGGACAAAAATTATATATCTCAAATACAGCATAGTTTACTGCATTATTCTGTCCAATTATTATAGTTTTTAATTTATTTACTTCAATGTAAATATACATTTTGTTCAATCAAATGGCCACTCGAAATATCAACAGTTGATTCAATTTTGAGTCAATTGCTCCTCAAATACCATGATCTACTGTAATGTCCAAAAAGTCAGTTGAGGATGCGAGCGAAAAGGTTCTTTACTGCTAAGTTTTATTTAAGGCAAAGTTACATTATGATTTAAGCGCTGCAAATAAATTATAACAGTGATGTGTATACTCCTGCGTTATGTTTCCATTACTTAACGTGTGTTTTTATATTGATTATTTGGACCTCTTGATTATCCAGAATATTTGATCAACTGGCACACTCCTGGTCCCATAGGTGCCATTAACAGAAGTTTGCTGTACTTATGCATCATATATCTCACACAGGCAAGACCTCTTACTGCAGAGCAGATTAAGTGGGAGAGTCAAGTTCACGACTAGATCAATAAGGCAAATGTTCTGCTCTAAACTGACTCCAAAGATTTGGGATTCAGTCATGTTTTGTTTACTCCTGTTTCCCATTTCAAAATTTCATGTCAATGCAGTCTGCTGATGTTACAATATTAAAAGTTGAAGGGTGGAGAATTAAGAGTAATGACTTTGCATTAGCAAAGCATTTTTGGTATAGTATCTTAATCATTTTAAAATTCAGTAATCACTTTTTTTGTCATATTCTGTGCATAGCAAGATGCCACAGGTGGGAAAAACAGCCATGTAACCTCTGTGAGGTGATGTTAAGGACAACTATTTGACAGGTCTGAAGATTTATCTCTGCTCTTCTTTGAGACTTTTACTTTCCTTTAACAAACACAATAGGAGTCTAAATAGGATCATAGAGTCATAGAGATATCCAGCATGGAAACAAATCCTTCGGTCCAACTCGTCCGTGCTGACCAGATATCCTAAATAAATCTAGTCCCAGTTGCCAGCACTTGGCCTATATCTCTCTAAATCCTTTCTATTCATATAGCTATCCAGATGTCTTTTAAATGTTAGAATTATACCAGTCTCCACCACTTCCCCTGGCAGCTCATTCCATACACGCACCACTATCTGCATGAAAAAGTTGCCCCTCGGGTCCCTTTTAAATCCTTCCCTTCTCACCTTAAACCTATGCCCTCTAGTTTTGGACTCCCCCACTTCGGGGAAAAGACCTTGTCTATTTACCCTAACCATGCCCCTCATGATTTTATAAATCTCTGTAAGGTCAGCCCTCAGCCTCCAAAACTCTAGGGAAAATAGCCTCAGTCTATTCAACCTCTCCCTACAGCTCAAACCTTCCAATTCTGGCAACATCCTTGTAAATCTTTTCTGAACCCTTTCAAGTTTCACAACATCCTTCCTACAACAGGGAGACCAGAACTGTACACAGTATTCCAAGCGTGGCCTAACCAATGTCCTCTACAATCATAACATGACCTCCCAACTCCTTATACTCAATGCACTGACCAATAAAGGCAAGCATACCAAACGCCTTGTTCACTATCCTAATGTAATGTCTCACAGTCATACAGAACGGTAACAGCCCTTCGGTCCAACCAGTCTATGCCAACCAATCTAAATTAGTCCCACCCGCCTGCACTTGGCCCATATCCCACCAAACATTTCTTATTCTCATCTGTAGGACATCACCGCAAACAGCACTCCTTCACTACTGCAATAAAGGTTAATGTAGGTTACATTTTAGGGTGAGACTTGAACCAATAATCTTTCGTCACTGAGGCAGGATGAGGCTAAGTGGAGTACAAAGAAATGATTTTCTAGCTGTCTTATTGCTGTAATATTGGAAGCAATTCTAAATTTCATTCTATTTTTGAAAAACGACCAGTTCAAGCAGTACCAAATTTCACAAGCTAACATATTTGCTTTGGAAAAACTTGGACACAGACAACAAAATATATCCTTTGAGGTGCATTATCAGTTAGTGCCACAAAGCAAACAGCAAAATTCCATCAACTGAGATAGCACTTCCTCAAGGTAGCTTATATGAAAAGTTTACAAATCTATACCAGAAATCATACCAATTTTCTCTTTATGAATACCAATCACATTTGTTAAATTTCGATGAAAATTTAATGCAAAAGACTAACAGTTGACAGGACAGCTATACACAGGTGGTGGTGGAAATAATGGAAAAAGTTCCTTGGGAAGTATCAGAGAACAGTGTCAGGAAATTCAAGACAGAAATGGATTGATGTTTGCCAGACAAAACAATTAAAATATAGATTGTTAACAGCATTTTTCAAACTCTATAATCAACCAAATGATGTCTTCCTGCGCAATACATTACAACAGTCCTGTGACAGTTGCCAAATCCTTGACGAGACTATCGGCATCTAATTAACTGACAGATGCATTTTTGTGAGGATAAGAATTTAGCGCAGTTTGATTACTGTGGGCTTTTTTTTGCAAGACTGATATTTGGAACTGTTTCAAATTCATTTAGAATTATTATCACCCTACTGTTAACCTTCTTGTAGCCTCCATCCCCAATCTCTCCACAAATCATCTATTTTATCAAAAATACTAAGTTTTCTTTTTAAATTCATGAGATGTGGGCATCACTGGCTAAGCATTTATTACACATTCATTATTGTTCGAGTAGGTGGAATTCAGCTGTCCTCCTGAACAACTGCAGCCCTTGGGGATCAAGGGCAACTACAGTGTTGTAAAGGAGTTCCAGCCATTTTCCTCAGCAACCAGTCAAGATGCAGATGGAATTAGAGAATGAAAATGGAGCGTTGTATTTGCAGACAGGTGGGGTAGGCAAGAAATGTTCAAAATGAGCAATCAGTAATAATGTTCAGCACTATTTGCTACTCCTCAGGTAAGGTCACAGTCCTGAAGTAGCTTCAGCAAGACCTAGTCAATATCCAGGTTTGGGCTGACAAGTTATGCTACAATGACAATCTCCAATAAGCAAGGATCTAACCATCATCTCTTAACATTCAGTGACACTACCATCAATGAGTTTCCTACTGTCACTATCCTGCAGTTACCTCTAACCAGAAAGTGAACTGGATCAGCTGTATATTAACACAACAGCCACACAAGCAGGCTAAAGGTTAGGAATTCTGTGACAAATAACTCACCTCCTATCTCACTACAGCTGTCTACAATCTACAAGTCAGGAGTATAATGGAATACTCTCCATTTACCTGGATGCATGCAGTTCCAACCACACACAAGAAACTCAATACCATCCAGGATTGGCTGATTAGCCTCCCACCCACCATCTTCAATATTCACACCCTGCACCAACAAAGTAGCACAGTACCATCTGCAACTTGCATTGCAGCAAACAACTCAGGTTCCTCAAACAACATTTACCAAATATGTGAGCTCTACCATCCAGAAGGAAACGGAAACATGCACGGGAACACCAGCATCTGCAAATTCCCCAACTGGACACCACATTTTGACTTGGAAATATTTCAACATTCCTCCACTGTTGCTGAGTCAAAATCCTGGAATCCATTCAAGTACCATGAGTTTCTTTACACCTCAGAGCCTGCAACAGATCAAGAAGGCAGCTCAACCACATCTTCTCCAAAGCAATTAGGTATGTGCAATAAATACAGGCATAGACAACGACACGCACATCCAATGAATAAATAAAAATAGACACAATAGGGGAGACATTATGTTGAGAGTTAAAACTCAGCACAGTTTTGGATATCATCAAGTTCATAAGGATGTCAATCTTTCCTTCCAGCTTTTAAACAATGTGAGCTCTATCCATCACCATTGCCTTAATTACCTTATTTTGTGTTCCCAGCTAAAGTTATGTGACCAACTTCATGAATAAAAGAAACCTGTAAACCAGCAACCAGCAAGATAACTCTTCTTCCCTTCCCTCAAAAAGGTTCTAATAATATGGTACTTGAGAAATTAACTCTTTCTGGGAGCAGAGAATAGTGTTTCCGGAGGAGTGAAGGTGCAGCAAGAATTGAGATTGAACTGTCACCACACACACACAAGACAGCAGTGTACTGTTCATCAGAAAGTAGTCATTTGGGATCTGCAATTTTTTTTCATCTCATCTGACCAAAACATGTATGCAGATTTATCAATGGCAGACTTGAAAACAGGATTAGAATAATCAAGTGGTTGGTTTCTCCAGCACAATCTTGATGGACCGAAGGGCCTTTTCCAGTGCTGAAGACTTCCATGTACTGCCTGCACTTTTCCAACATATACAGGATATAGCCATTCATTGACTGGTAATCAATCTTCAGAATGTTACCTGACCACAATTTCTGATTCTTTCAAAGTGTCAGCACAAGCAACATCAGCTGATTGACCTATATGATTCTACATAGCATCAGTGAACAGTAGTTCCAGCATTATCTGGTTTTAAAACTGATTTTCAACATGGCAACAAGTTGCTTTTGTCGAAAAGTTTCTTTAGCTTTCTCTTGTTGTGTTGGCCTTTATTCCTGTGACAGAATACACACAAGATTTAGATGTGGTAACTTTAAGTTATCCAACAGTTCCATTTATTACAGCAGAGATTTAACCCTTTTGAAATTATACCCAGAGGGATGACTTTGTGCTTTTTCCAACAACTTTGAAGTATGAGCGCTTCGAGCAGCAGCAGTAATTTGTGGTGATGAATTAAGAGCAATGCCTAACATTTTCATCAGTTTCAGAATGTTTTCCAGTGAATGCTGCGAGCAATACATTAAACAAACCTAATGGCAAGTCTGGCAAGCACTGAGGATGATAACAATCAAACGATAAAGGACATATATAGGCTGGCAGAACGGGTAGACAACTGATAGATGGAACTTAATATAACGATGCATTTCTGCAGAAGGGAGACACAATGTAGATTTAATGGAGCAATTATGAACAGACTGAAAAGCATCAGAGGGACTTAGCAGTTTGTGTGCATAATTATTTCAAGGTGGCATCTCATTTTGAGAGGGTAATCAGCAAAAGCATAAGCTCTCTTGGGCTTCATGACTAGAGATAATGAATACAAAAGCAACGAGGTGACACTGCACCTTTAATAAAGTTCTGGTGAGACCATAACTAGAGCCAAATTCTGATCAGCATATTTTAGGAAGCTGAGAGTATCCTTCAGTAAGTGCAGAGTAAATTTAACAGAACGCTTCAGGGACAAAGGATTTCAGCAACAATGTTGGTTAGAGAAATTGTAGCTGATCTCCTTGGAATAAAGGAGGTTGGTAAGGGTCATATAAGGCTGACAAACTTAGACAGAGTAGAGAAAAAAAACTGCTCCCATTGGCCGATAGTTCAAGGACTTGGGGGAAATGAAGATTTAAAAGGGAACGGAAGGAAGATTTTGTTTTATGCAACAAGTGGTAATGATTGGGTACTTGCCAATCAAGGGTGATGGAAGCAGAGTTCAGTGTGGTGAAAAGTGTGTGATCTACATTCATGTATACAATTACCATTGAGAGTTTGAATTTTAAAGTAGCAGCATATGGTTCGCTTATTTTTGTGAAGACCTCTTTTAATAAAAATCATAAAGCCAGAGAGTCCTTCCGAAACAACAATCCAGTATGTGCCAGAGAGCAGGAACCCCCTGGAGTATTAGCAGAAGATTGTTTTTACTGTGATGGCTTATTACAAGTGGGATAAACATTGAATGCCATTAGTTTGTTTTTGATTCAAGGTAATCCAGGATTGATTTCAGCTTAGAAAAACCAAACAATGAAACCTTTTAAGGCATTTCAGAAAGTGACCTGACTGATGTCAGAAACTAACAGTTTCTCTATTCGAAAGGAGTACACAACAATCAAGGTATGAACAATTACCTCAATGTAAAAGATTAGTTACGAAACATCTTGATGTCTCTATAACATTAAATATGCATCATTTTAGTCAAGTAGGCATGCAAATATATTTTCTTTAAACATTTACAAAGTTTTCACCTTAGAACTATTTCAGCATCTGAGAAACAGTTACAAAATGCTTGAATTTTGCTCTGTAGCCTCATATATCATTCCCAAAAGAATTTATTATCACTTAAAATCTATTACTGGTTGTTTCCTCAGAGTACAAAGAACCATGCAGGTAACAAAAACAATTAGTGGAGTTGAACAATATCTAAACGCACTATCTGGATAAGCAGACTGCACATCGGAGTAGTTGAGATTACTAACAGTGATCAGGGCATTGTGCAATAGCTTTTACTGATCAATTGCACTACATATTTTAAGTCAGTACAAAGGCAGCTTCGTCAAACTCTGGCATGAACTTTTCCAAATTAAATTCCGGTAACTGATGAAGCACCACCTTGAGGAGGAATTCTGGATTTGCATCTGATTCCCCATAATCCTAACAGGAATGACATAAACCTTACAATTGGGGATCAGAGCAACATATTTCAAACGCATTTCAATCCAGTTTGAAGACCAGTGTCCAAATGACTAGGTCAGTATTGAGGTTGAACTAGCAAGTGGATTCCAGTGAGTGGGAACACACACAAGCACATATTTTGCTATAATAATGGCAGTGTTTGCTAACAGCACTTAAAGCTATTACAGGGTACATCAAACAGCAATTACTGTTTCCACAAATGTGCACTCAACATGGAAATTCAAAGGCTGCTGTCAGAGATACCCTGGCTCTCAACACCGGAAAGTGTGAAATTCCTCATCAATAGATTTGGCACCAAAATTCAAGAGCTCAAGTCCCCTATGCTCTGGATGTTTGTCACAACATGTTTGGGTGATTAAAATACCTACTGCCAGACTGGAGACACAATGTGGACCAACAACTACAAAGTGATAAGCTTCATCTCATGTACACAAGAACACATTTCTGTTAAAGAAGCTATGTATAAATTACATCACTGCTGATACATACAATGGTTAAAAGCAGAAGGAGCTCCGATTTTGGATTGTCAGAAGAACAGGAGGCGGCAGTTGGAAACAAGGAACAGGAATGGGTAACTCAGCCTGTTGAGCCTGCTCGCTATTCAGTGCAATCATGGCTGATCAATTATTTTGATGCCTTTTACCATGCCATCCTCAGATCCCCGTACGCCATTGGTATGCAGGAATGTATCAATCTCTAGCTTAAACATACATAAAGATTGATCTTCCATAGCCCTCTGTGGTAGAAAATTCCAAAGGTTCACAATCCTCTGAGTAAAACAATTTCTCATCTTAGACATAAGTGACAGCCCCTTATGTTTAAATTGTGTCGCAAGGTTCTATAGTCCCCAACCAGAGGAAATATCTTAACTGCATTTATCCTACTTATCTCTAAGTATTTTGGAAGTTTCAATGAGATCCCCCTCATTGTTCAAAACTCTAGAGAATATGAGTCCAGTTTTCCAAATTTCTCTCCATAGGACAGTCCTACCATCCCTGGAATAAGTCTGGTGAACCTTTGTTGCAGCCTCTCTATGGAAATATCTTTCCTTAGATAAGGAAGCCAAAACTGTACGCAGTACTCCAGCTGCAGTCAAAATAAGCTCTGCACAACTGAAGTAAAACTTCACTGCACTTGCACTTAAATCCTCTTGCAATAAAGACTAACATTTCATTAGACTTCCCAATAGCCTGCTGCATCTGAATGTTAGCCTTCAGTGATTTACTGACAAGGACCTTTGTACATCTACACTTTCCAACCTCTTACTCCTTACAAACCCAACAATTCTGTTGGGCCTTTCAAAATGAACCATCCACAGTTCCACTCCCAAATACTCTTACTTTTTTCTTCTTTTATAGTCATTCATACAATTCACTTTTTAAAACCTATGATGAGTTCTTCGTCCAGCACTACTTTATAGACATGTCCTAATGGGGTATTGCATGCCCACTTCCATCCACCTTCCATTAAAAAAAACAAATACAATCATTTACTTCATAATTTTGGTAGCGAACTTAGTGCTCAGTGGAAACACTTTATTAAAAGAACTCCATTAACGCTATTGTTTTGGAAAACACACTTAAGTCCTTACTTAACCCAAGGTCTTTTTCAATGCTTATTAATTTTAATCACATATTATTATATTTGAAAGCTAACTCACTATCAATGATTAACACTACTTTCCCACTACAGGAGACATCCATTCAACATCCAACCAGGCAAGTACCCTCAGGATCTTGTGTTTCAATTAAGTCACCTCTGACTCTTCTAAACTCCAGTTGCTACAGGCCGAGCCTTTCCTCATAAGGCAATCCACTCATTCCAGGCATTAGTCGAGTAAACCTTCATTGAACTGCTTTCAATGCAGTTAACATCCTTCCATAAGGACAGTGACCAGTACTGTAACAAATTAAGATGCAGTCTCACCAATGTCCTGTATAACCAAAGCTTAACTTCCCCTCACTTGCATTCAATTCCCTCCATAACAATATATAACATTGTTAGCTTTCCAGGTTACTTCTTGCACCAATATTCTAATCTTCTGTAATTCATGACTAAGACACCGAGATCTCAACGCGTTTCAGAGCTCTGCAATCTCTCACCATTTAGATAATATGCTTCTTTCTCACATTTTTCCTACACTTGCAGGAGCAAGAAAGGTAGAACAAAGAAATCCAGAGCTTCCTGATGATCAAAGAGATGGAGAATTGGAAGCAGAAAAACGGCGAACGTGACAGATATCAGCTGGATAATACAAACGAGAATCAGCCTCAACACAGAAACTTTGAACTAGAGAAGTAGAGGTTATGAGGAGAGACTAGGAATTAACATAAAGGGGAATCTAGACGTCCATCGGCTTATGAATAGTAAAAGTAGGATTGGAGTTATTAATGGAACAAAAGGGTGATTTATACATGAGGGGCAGGATGAGATAAGTGAGTACCAAACATCTGTTTTTATCAAGGAGAACAATGCTGTTTAAGTCATGTTGATACAGGTGATATTTGACACACTTGACAGTTTTTAAATTAATAAGGAAAGAAGTATTAGATTAGGTGGCTCACTAGGGACAACTAGGTACAACCAAGATACTGAAGAAAGTAAGAGTAGAAATTACAGGGGCACTGGCATTTTTCAATCCTCGTTGGATGCAGGGTGGTATCAGAGGACTGGAGAACTGCAAATGTGACATCCTTCTTCAAATAAAAGAACGTATGGATAAGCCCAGCAACCAGAGGGTAGTCAGTTTAATCTCAGTGGTGAGAACCTTTTAGAAACTGTTACAAAATAGGGGACAAGGCATTTAGCACTCAGATGAAGAGGAATTTCTTCAGCAAGGGGATAGGGAATAGAGTCATAGAGTTATACAGCATGGAAACGGGCCCTTTGGTCCAACATGTCCATGCTGACCAGATGGTCTAAATTAATATTAATGTTAATGTTAAAATTAATATGGGGAGGCAATGGCCTAGTGATATCATCGCTGGACTGTTAATTCAGAGACCCAGATAACGTTCTGGGGACCCAGGTTCGAATACCGCCACAGCAGATGGTGGAATTTGAATTCAATTAAAAATATCTGGAATTAAGAATCTAATGATGACAATGAATCCAATGTTGATTGTCAGAAAAACTCATTTGGTTCACTAATGTCCCTTAGGGAAGGAAACTGCCATCCTTACCTGGTCTGGCCTACATGTGACTCCAGACCCACAGCAATGTGGTTGCCTCTTAACTGCCCTCTGGGCAATTAGGGATGGGCAATAAATTCTGCCTAGTCAGCAATGCCCTCATCCCATGAGTGAATTAAGGAAAAAATATATAGTCCCATTTGGCCCATATCCCTGTAAACCCTTCCTATTCATGTACCCATCCAGAGGTTTTTTAAATGTTTTAATAGTACCAGCCTCTACCACTTCCTCTGGCAGCTTATTCTATACACACACCAACCTCTGCATGAAAAAGTTGCCCCTTAGGTCCCTTTTAAATCTATCCCTTCTAGCTCTGGACACCCCTACCCTCTGAAAAGACCTTGGCTCTTCACCCAATCCACGCCCCTCATGATTTTATAAATCTCTGTAAGGTCAGCTCTCAGCCTACAAAGCTCCAGGGAAAATAGTCCCAGCCTATTCAGGCTCTCCCTATAGCTCAAACCCTCCAATCCATGTAACATCCTTTTAAATCTGGTCTGAACCCTTTCAAGTTTAGCAACATCTTTCCTATAGCAGGAAGACCAGAATTGAACACAGTACTCCAATGTCCTGTACAGTGCAACACGGCATCCCAAATTCTACACTCAATGTACTAACTAATAAAGGTAAGTGAACTAAACACTTTCTTCATCATTCTATCTACCTGCGACTTCACTTTCAAGGAACTATGAACCTCTACCCAAGGTCTCTTTGTTCAACAACACTCCTAAGTGTGTAAGTCCTGCCCTGATTTGCCTTTCCAGAATGCAACATCTCACATGTACCTCAATTGAACTCCATCCACCACTCCTCGTCCCATCTGATCAAGGTCCCACTGTACTCTGAAATAACATTCTTTACTGTCCACTGTACCACCAATTTTGGTACCATCTGCAAACTTATGAACCAGACCTCCTATGTTCACATCCAAATCGTTTATATAAATGACAAAAAGCAGTGGGCCCAGCATCGATCATTGCAGCACATCACTGGTCACTCGTCTCCAGTCCAAAAAACAATTCTCCACCATCACCCTCTGTCTCCTACCTTCAAGCCAATTTTGCATCCAAATGGCTAGTCCACCCTGGTTTCCACTGATCTAACCTTGCCGACCAGTCTACTATGCAGGTGTCGAAAGCCCTGCTGAAGCCTATATAAACAACTTCCTTTGAAATTATCCACCTCACAATCACCGAGCATGTTCAAGACAATATGGCGACCAAATTGGCAGGACAACAGCCATGGTGAGAACTTGTATTGCACACTAGAGGAAAATTTATCGTGGGGTTTCTCATCGGTCAGTGTTTTAAAATTTGTGAAACACACAATACTTTGAAACATGGTGAACTACGAGCAGATAGTGTAGATCTTCAAGAAGATATAGATATGTTGCTAGAACCGGCCATCAATTGGCAGATAAAATTTAATGCAGAGGACTGTGAGGTAATTAACTTTGGACGAAAAAAACTGGAAAAGACAAAGAATATAATTCTAAAGGGGATGCAGGAGCAAAGGAGGTGGGTGTACAAGTGTACATATCATTAAAGTGGCAGGTCGAATTGACAGCGGTTTAAAAAGCAGATAGGATCCTTGGTTTTATAAAAAGGGTCATAAAGTACTAAAGCAATAACGTTATGACAAACCTGTATTAAGCAATAGTTTGGCTTCTGCTGGAGTATTGTGCCCAGTTCCAGACACCACATTTTAGGCAGGATGTGATGGCATTAGAGGGAGCTTATAGTCTTGTGGGTGCAGAAAACGTTCACAAGAATGATTCTGGCAATGAGAAACTTCAGTTACGTAGTTAAGCTGGAGGAGCTAGGGTTGTTCTCCTTGGGGAAGGTCCACAGGAGGTTAGGTAAAGGTATTCAAAATCATGAGTAGTCTGGGCTGAGTAGATAGGAGAAGCTGTTCCCATTGATGGAAGGATGGAAAACAGAAGGCACTGATTAAAGGTGATTTGCAAAAAAACCACTGATCACATGAGAAAAAAATCTATATACAGTAATTGCTTAGGGCCTGGAATGCACTGCCTGAGTGCCTAGACTCATATACATTTAAAGCAGAGGAGACCACCATTCAGCTCACTGTGTCTGCATCGGTCAAAGATCTGACTACATTAATCCCATTTTCCATCCTTTGGACCATAGCGCTGGAGACATTGGCAAAACAAGTGAATAATTAAAAACGGCTTAAATGTTACAAGAGTTTTTGACTCTACTGCACTTGCAGGCAGTGAGTTCCAGACTATCTTCTTAGCCTTCTAGCTCTTAACTTAGATCCATGCTCCTTAATTATTTGCCCTTCTACTAGTGGAAAAGGTGCCTTCCTGCCTATCCTGTCTGTGCCCCTCAAAACATTTACTCCAATGAAAATAATCCCAGCCAATCCAAACTTTCCTCATAGCTCAGAACCTCCAGCCCAAGCAGCATCCTGGTAAATCTCCTCTGTACTCTCTCCAGTGCAGAAGGGGAGGTGATGGCCAATGATATTATAGATGACAGTATTAATCCAGAGACCCAGGTAACGTTCTGGCAACCCATGCACAAATCCTGCCACGGTAGACTGTGAAATCTGACTTTTTTTTAAAAATTCTGTACTTAACAGTCTCCTTGTCGGGAAAAACCTGGCTCATCAACATTCTTTAGGGAAGGAAAGTACCATTCTTACCTGGCTTATACATGTCTCGAGAGCCACAGCAATCTGGGTGTCCTCTGGGCAATTAGGGATGGGCAATAAATGCTGACCTAGTCAGCAACACCCACATCTCACATCCAATAATAAAGAAAAACATATCCTTTCTTTAATGTGATGACTAGAACTACATGCAGCACTCCAGTTATGGCCTAACCAGCCTTCTATACAGTTCCAGCATAAGCCTCTTGCTCTTGTAATCTATGTCTTATCTGACATAGTATCCCCATTACAAGAACAGAAATCGCTGGAAAAACTCACCAATTCTGGCAGCATCTGTGCAAAGAAAGCAGTCATTTCAGATCCAGTGATAGTAGGAACTGCAGATGCTGGAGGATCTGAGATAACAAGGTGTAGAGCTGGATGAACACACCGCTGTTCCCATTGTGGCCTCCTCTACATCGGGGAAACCAAGCGGAGGCTTGGGGACCGCTTTGCAGAACACCTATGCTCGGTTCGCAATAAACAACTGCATCCCCCAGTCACGAACCATTTCAACTCCCCCTCCCATTCCTCAGATGACATGTCCATCCTGGGCCTCCTGCAGTGCCACAACGATGCTACCCGAAGGTTGCAGGAACAGCACCTCATATTCCGCTTGGGAACCCTGCAGCCCAATGGTATCATTGTGGACTTCACAAGCTTCAAAATCTCCTCTCCCCCTACCGCATCCCAAAACCAGCCCAGCTTGTCCCCGCCTCCCTAACCTGTCCTTCCTCCCACCTATCCACTCCTCCCACCTCAAGCCCCACCCCCATCTCCTACCTACTAACCTCATCCCGCCCCTTGACCTGTCCGTCCTCCCTGGACTGACCTATCTCCTCCCTACACTCACCTTTACTGGTTCCATCCCCGCCTTTTTGACCTGTCTGTCTCCTCTCCACCGATCTTCTCCTCTATCCATCTTCTATCCACCTCCCCCTCTCTCCCTATTTATTTCGGAATCCCCTTCCCCTCCTCCATTTCTGAAGAAGGGTCTAGGCCCGAAACGTCAGCCTTCCTGCTCCTGTGATGCTACTTGGCCTGCTGTGTTCATCCAGCTCTACATCTTGTTAGTTCAGATCCAGTGACCTTTCTTCAGTACTTAACTGATGCCAGACCTGCTGAGTTTCTCCAGCAATTCCTATTTCTGTTTCAAATTTCTAGCATCTGCAGTTCTTTGTTTTTTGTAAAGTATCCGCACTGCCTTCATAACCACCATATCTACGTTTCCTGCTCTCTCCAGATAGACCTTCTGATCTTCAGTTATTCACAGGGTCCAGAGTCCTACTACTGATATTGGAATCCCTTGCTAATTACTTCGCACTTTTCCAGGGTGAATTCCATCTGTTACTGCTCCGTCCAGCTGACCCTTACATTCAAATCCTCCTGCCATTTATGGCTATTCATAAGAACACAACAACTAGAAGTAGGAGTAGGAGTCAGAGTAGGCAATTCAGCCCCTCTAGCCTGTTCAGTAATTTAATATGATCATGGCTGATCTCATCTCACCCTCAACTCCACTTTCCTGCCTGCTCTTTATAACTCTTCAACCCATTACTAATTAAAAATCTGTCTGTCTATCTCCTCCTTAAACTTAATATCCCAGCATCTGCCACTGTCTAGATTAATTCCACAGATTCAAGACCCTTTGAGACAAGTAATTTCTTCTGTTTTAAATTTGCTAGCCCTTATCCTAAAATTCCTAAGAAACATCCTTTCTTCAACCAAAAACCAAAAGAACTGCAGATGCTACAAATCAGGAACAAAAACAGAAGTTGCTGGAACCCGCTCAGCAGGTCTGGCAGCATCTGTGGAGAAAAAATCAGAGTTAACGTTTCAGGTCCAGTGACCCGTCCTCAGTTAATTCCGATTTTTTTTCTCCACAGATGCTGCCAATCCTGCTGAGCTTTTCCAGCAACTTGTTTTTGTTCCTTTCTTCATCTGCTTTGTCAATCATCTTTAGCATCTTATATACCTCAATGAGATCTCCTCTCATTCTTCTCAACTCCAGACAGCATAGGCCTAAACTGCTTGATCTCTCTTCGTAAGACAAACCCCCATGTCTGGAATCAATCTAGTGACCTGTCTCCTCAAATACCCTAATGATTTTCAGATCATCTGCAAACTTCTTGATCATACTCCCTAAATTTAGGTGTAAACCATTAATATAAACCACAAACAGCAAGGGCCCCAGCACTGAGCCCTGTGGAACCCCACTGGAAACACACCTCCACCATTACCCTCTGATTCCTGCCTTTGCTAATTTTGGATCCAATGTGCAACTTTGCCTTGGATCCAAATGTGAATTCTGATTTCTCACTCTGCACCTTCGACACTGTATTCTGCACTCTGTTCGGCTATCCTGATGCATTTTGTACGGTACAATCTGCCTGCGTACCTCACAAACAACACTTTTCACTGTATCTCAGTATATGTGACAACAATAAATCAATCAATTACATTTTAAAGGAATCCAGATGGGTATATGAATAGAAAGGCTTGAGAATGATATCAGCCAAATGTTGGACTAATGGGACTTGAAGGCATTAAGGTCTGCAGATGCTGGAAGGTAGAATCAATAAATGTGGAGCTGGAAAAGCACAACCAATCAGACGGCCTCCGGGAAGTAGGAAAGTCAATGTTTCAGGCCAAAACTGTTCGTCAGGAGTGACAAAGTGTTTCGGCCCAAAACGTTGACTTTCCTGCTCCTTGGATGCTGTCTGACCCGCTGTGCTTTTCCAGTTCCACATTTATGGATGTTGGTAAATGGGACTAGGTCAGATTGGGAAGTCTGGGTGACTTGGACAAGTTGGACAAAAGGGTCTGTTTCCGTGCTGTATAACTCCTTGACTCTATAATACAGTGATGTAGACGGAACATGCAGAAATAGTTAAAGGAATACAGTGATGTAGATGAAACATG